>NC_143456.1:8259000-8572500 GCF_987193195.1 Phasianus colchicus
GCCATGTTCCAAGAGCTGGGATTGGTGTGGCTTTTTGTGTTGTTCATACAGGTAAGTGAATCAGCTGCCTAAATTGTGATACAACTCAGTTCTGTTACCCAGACCATAACCTTCCCTGTGAAGATCTCCAATTGTGAAAGCTGCCAGTTTCCAGTTTCCCACTTCCACTGCTCCCCTTCCCTTTCCAGTGCAGTTAAAGTAAATGATAATGAAATTAATACTGTAACTACTAAAAAAAATGAGGAGGGCCACTTCTGAATAGTCACAGCTGGAGGGAGGTGTACATATCAACATTGCCAAAACCGTGCAGCTAACTACTACACTGAGCATAGTTTTTCATTAGCTACTCTCTTTTCACTATTTTAAGTGCACATAATTGCAGATTTATAAATAAAACTGTCACGAGCCAGTAACTCGGGTTCTTTAGCAAGTGCAATCTTAAATATTTGAAAACCTCAGCTCTGGCTTCTCAAAGAGGTCTTGCAAAAACATGTTGTTCTGGCAGTGCTCTGTTGAGGGGAGTTTCCACATCTACTCCTTCTGTGTGTCCAAAGAAAGAGAAATCTGAGATCCTTCCATTCCAATTAAAAATACGTATTTTAATCGAGCTCTTCAGGAATTGAGTCACGTAGTAACCTCTGCCTTGTTGCTGTTTGGGTCAGTTCTGAGCACACAGTGCAGGCCAGCAGGCCACCACTCCTACTTGTCAGCAATGCTTCTGTTTTAAAGTAGCTCTCACGTGTAGATCTTCCTGATGTTTCCTGAAATAATTAAAAAGGAATTTATATTTAAATCCTCAGCTATATTCCTCCTTAGCTGTCAGTGTGGCACAGATCACTGTATTTCTATATTTACCTCCAGTGGTAATTTTAACTTCATGTGTTGCTATGAAGATGGGCTGCTGTCTTTGTGTTAAACACTGTCCCACCACCACATGGTGCAGCATTATTTTTAAGCTTTCAACGAGAGTTAAATGGTTTTTTTTTTTATTTATTTTTAAAGGCTGTTTCCCCATCTGCTTTGCTGCAAGTACTGCACGTCCCTGCTGAGCACTGCTGGGAGCTGTGCTGGCTGGGGTTACTGTCAGCTCAGTGCTACTGGGACAGCGCTGTCCCACAGCCCCGGCTGAGGGCTTCTTCCTTCCTGAAGGACCCTGTGCTTCATCCTTCGGGGGCTGTCGGTTTTTGATCGGTTTGTGATCGTTACTGTTTATGGGGTGCACTGGAATTTACAGCAGGAGGGGCTGCTGCGCTCCTCAGGGCTCTCCTTTGGAGCCGTTGTGGGCTGGGGGTGCAGCGCTGGGTCACTTCTAGAGGAGGTTTGCCTCTTTTTTTTTTTTTTTTCCTTTTCAATGCTCCCTCACAGCCGTGCCGTGCGGCCCAACTCCAATTTATCGCGACAAGCGATGAAAGAACGACCGCTGTCGCTGCCTAATGCTGTAAGCACGGAGTTGTACAAACTGGGATCGAGGAAACTGTGGGGGCGGGGGGAAGAAGGTTTATACTTTTTAAAAACAGAAAAGAATTTCAGTGGGATAAATTATTCATGGAGGCTGGGTTGCGGTATCTCCTCCACGGCGGGGGTGGCAGGGCCGCGCCGAGGCCTAACTGCCGCGCCCAGCCCGCCCCGCTTCCGGCCGTGACGTCATCACCGCGCGCCGGAAGTGGGCGCGGTGCGGCCGTGGGACGGGGCCGCGGCCCTGCGGCCGCCATGGCGGAGTGTTCGGGGCTGCAGTTCGTCAGTCCGTACGCCTTCGAGGCGATGCAGAAGGTGGACGTGGTGCGCCTGGCCGCGCTCAGCGACCCCGAGCTGCGTCTGCTGTTGCCCTGCCTGGTGCGCATGGCTCTCTGTGCCCCCGCGGACCAGAGCCAGAGCTGGGCCCAGGACAAGAAGCTCATCCTGCGGCTCCTCTCGGGCGTGGAGGCCGTCAACTCCATCGTGGCTCTGCTGTCCGTCGATTTCCACGCGCTGGAGCAGGACGCCAGCAAAGAGCAGCAGCTCCGGTAACGCCCGGGTTCTCCGGCGGTCTGATTGAGGCCGCTTTCCCCTCAGTTTTATGTTAATTTGTATGTTTTATTTATTCAATTTGTCGAAAATGGCTCTATGTGATCCTGGCAATGCGGGGTGCTGAAGAGAAACCAAGGGGCAGCGCTTCCATTGTGAAGCTGGGGAGTGGAGGCCTTTGAAATGGTGCCTCTGTTCTCTGAGTGCACCCTTTTAATGCCTGAATAGATTTAACACGGAATTGACTTCGTAATACTGTAGTTACAGTGCTCTTTTTCGACCTTAAACGCAATAGAAGAAATCCCTGCTGAAACGGCTGAAATTTGCATGAAATGGCATCGCTGTGTTTTCGTTGTCTGGCAGGCACAAGCTGGGAGGAGGCAGCGGGGAGAGCATCCTGGTGTCACAGCTGCAGCACGGGCTGACGCTGGAGTTTGAGCACAGCGATTCGCCCCGGCGGCTCCGCCTGGTGCTCAGCGAGCTGCTGGCCATCATGAACAAGGTGGGCTCATTTACTGCCTGGTTCTGCTGCTGTCGTGTCAGCGTGTATCCGGTTCTTATCTGCTTCACCAAGGTTTAAAGATTCAGTCTTACCAAGCACTGGCCTGTGGTTCAACTCTGTGTGAACCCAGCGCCCTGGAGGAAACCTTTCTTCCTCAGAATGAATGAGGATAATCTTTTCTGATATGACAGGGACTCAGTATGTCTCAGAATGTGCTTTATTCAAATGTAACTTGATTTTGTGAGGCTTCAGTGCAGAAACCATATCTGAAAATGAAATTATGCTTTTTGTTTCTGTCTTATTCTTTAGTCTTGCTACAGTGTGGTATTGGCCAGCATGTTTCTCTTGTTTTTTCTGCCTGTATTTTATTTTCCCTGTGCAAACTTACTGTATTTCTGGTGTTCTCACTGAGCTGTGTTTCTTCTGGAAAGAAACAATAATACTGGTTTTATTGGAGTACTTCTGGTAGTAAATATTAATTATTCTAAACATTCATCCTGACTATTCTGTGATTAGAACCGTCCATTTTTGGTAATTTTAATATGTTGTATTATCTATTCAATTCAATGCTATGAAAGTCTGATAAGACAAACTTCTTCATACTGTTTGCTGATGAGAAATTCCTTGTAGGTGTCGGAGTCGAACGGGGAGTTTTTTCTCAAATCTTCTGAGCTCTTTGAGAGCCCTGTCTATCTGGAGGAAGCAGCAGATGTTCTCTGCATTTTGCAAGCAGGTACAGTGCTCTGTTGTACTGTGTTCATTAATATTGCTTTGCTTTTGAGTTCGTAACTTTTTACAAATAAATAAAAAAATAACTTTTTGAGCTGCTGTGGTTGATTTAACGTTAATCTAGACTCTCTATCTCTTTGAAAGTGGAATAAACCACAGATTAACCCATTTTTTTCATTCATACGTTTCAGCATGTTTTTATTTGTTTTGTAGTGAAACACTCTAACTGTGAAAACTCTTTTTGTCCAGAGCTGCCATCGCTGTTGCCTATAGTTGACGTAGCTGAAGCGCTGCTGCACGTTAAAAATGGAGCCTGGTTCCTCTGCCTGCTGGTGGCAAATGTTCCTGATAGCTTTAATGAGGGTGAGCTAAGGTTTTTTTCTTGTCTAGCTTACTTGTTCTGGAGATTTGTAATAAAGTTGATTCTGGGCTAAATTATTTATTGTAGATATTAGAACTGGATGCTGATAGATCTTTCCTTCTCAGTACGTCCACCCCCCTTTTCTCAGCCTAATTGTAGTTATCACTGTGTGAGCATTCCCATTTGTAGGTCACCTTTCTAAAGGCTGATTCCAACAATCAATCCCAGCAGCTACTGGGATTTGAACCTGGTTGGCTTTGCTATTAGTACCTGCCTCTCAGATTGAGCCATACTATGAGGTGAAACGTGTAGTGACGATGCCTGCATAGTTTCTATTACCACGCAATAAAATTTCATTCTCTAGTGCTGGCAGATGCACAGCTTGCATTAGGTAGAGTGTAAGCAGTAATTGGGTGATGCATAAATCTGTAAACATCTTGTAATTTCTTAGAGAAGAAAGGATTTCCTTGTTCTTCCCACTCAGTGTTAGTCGCTGCTTCTTAGTGTAATCCAGCTAATGGATCATAGTGAGCTGAGCAGAACATTTTGACTCTGTGTGTTTGTGGCTTTCTATTGGAAAGATGAGATTAAATTACACCTCCTGTTGGTTGTTCAGTCTGTAGAGGTTTGATTAAGAACGGGGAACGGCAAGATGAGGAAAGTGTTGGAGGTCGTCGCAGAACAGAAGCACTCCGTCACCTCTGTAAGATGAATCCTTCCCAAGCTCTGAGGGTCCGAGGCATGGTGGTGAGTCTGACACACATCTGCTGTGAGACAAGATGTGAGAGACTTAATTGTGGTCCTTACTGGAATGTTGACAACAAAGGTGATAAGTGTGGACCTTTCATCTAGGTGGAAGAATGCCATCTACCAGGTCTTGGTGTGGCTTTGACATTGGATCACACCAAAAATGAATCTTCAGATGATGGAGTGAGCGACCTGGTGTGTTTTGTGAGTGGTTTGCTGCTTGGAACGAATGCAAAAGTTCGAACTTGGTTTGGAACTTTCATCCGAAATGGCCAGCAGGTAAGGCAATCATTGAATAAACTGCTTTTAAAAAATAGTTCTGTGCTGTAATAGTAATAGTGCTGTAAATCTTCTCCTCGTGGGCATCCATGCTTTTCTGAATGCACGTCTGTCCTCTCCCTTCACAAGGCAGTTTGCTGGTAAGGGATCTTCACATCTGTAATTAGAGTTGCTGAAGGCAGCTCTTCAATTGTGCTTCCAAGAGATTTTTAGGTACATAAGCAAACAGGCCATGAAGTGAGTGAATGGTGAGGTGTCAGTGATTACTGTTCATGCTCAATGTTCACAATAAGAAGTTGAATCCCAACTTGCAGCTGTTAGTGAATGTCTGTGTTTATTTTGAAATAAAGCACTGTGATACGATCATGTCTTGCCTGTTCCTCCAGTACTGAAATTTTATTTAAAAAAAAAACTCCTTTCCCTGCTCTCGTTCATTTTATTTTATTTTTTTCTTGAGTTCATCATTGCAGAAGCTCTTCTTTCATACAATGTCTGATGAGTTTTATATCGTTCTCATTTTTTAACTTCTCTCACAGAGAAAAAGAGATAATATCAGTTCTGTGCTTTGGCAAATGAGGAGGCAGCTGCTCCTGGAGCTCATGGGAATCCTTCCCACGGTTCGCAGCACACACATTGTTGAAGAAGCAGATGTTGATACGGAGCCAAATGTGTCTGTGTATTCTGGACTGAAGGAAGAGCACGTTGTGAAAGCCAGCGCGCTGTTACGGCTCTATTGCGCTTTGATGGGAATTGCTGGGCTGAAGTAATGGGCTGTGCTTTTACTCACTGTCTGCTCATTGAAACAGAGGTTGAGAGCTTTGGGCACTTCGAATGTTGCTGTATCTTAATGCTCTTAAACCGTTCTTGGTAGAATCAGGCTGTTTGAGTACTGAAGGAGGCACTTCTCATGTGCTCAGGACTGCCAGCTGATGGAAATGTGAATGAGTGCTGAGAGTGAATATTATTTAATGCTAAAGATCTTTAGAGACATTGTATGCTTTTTACTTTCTGATACTATTCTTAGCAGAAAAGTTTTTCCTTCTAATGATAAAGATCTATGTATGAACTTCACTGATGTTTTATTTAAGCTAAACTATTAATGTGGGAAATGCGTTGCTTTGTTTAAAGCTGCAAAATCAGTTCTACAGACTCATTAAAAGAAGCCTAAACATTTGGAGCAGCAGAGTAAAACAGAAAGCTGTAGCAACATACACCATATGAACTTTGAATTTGTATTGTGACTCTTAAGTTCAAGAGAAGTGCCGTTTAACTTTAATACTCATATATTGATAGTAACCTGATAAACAGATTAAATAATAGAGAAAACTTCACATTTAACCATTGTGACGAGATCGGAAATCACTGTGAAGTGATCAGTGGTTCTTTGTGGTTTTTCTCCCTGTTCAGACCAACAGATGAAGAAGCTGAGCAGCTGCTGCAGCTGATGACCAGCCGGCCGCCCGCAACCCCCGCTGGTGTTCGCTTTGTGTCCCTCTCCTTTTGTATGCTTCTGGCCTTCTCCACTCTTGTCAGGTACTTCCCCAGTTAATGCATTTTTTAATTATTTTTTCTTTCTGCTAGTAACGGATAGTAAAACCAACTGTAATTTGTGGGCAAATAATCTTTTATGTGATTTCTTTGTGCAGTACACCAGAACAGGAACAGCTCATGGTGATGTGGCTTAGCTGGATGATAAAGGAAGAAGCTTACTTTGAAAGGTGAGAGGAGGCTTCTTCTGTTTTTAATGATTCCAGTAATCTCATTTTTATTTCCATTGGAAATTAATTCTTCTTCTTTGCTGTTGTAGCATTTCTGGTGTGTCTGCTTCCTTTGGAGAGATGCTTCTCTTGGTAGCCATGTATTTCCACAGCAATCAGCTCAGTGCTATCATTGATTTGGTCTGCTCCACGCTGGGAATGAAGGTAAACCCTGACCTGTTTCTGACACACACCTTTCTGTGTTCAAATGAGCTTTTTTTACTGTGTTTTTAAATGCTTATATTTACTCTGCTTTTATATAAAAGCTTCAGTTTTGCTGATGCACCTCAGTAAATGTGTACTGAAGAAGAGAGTATCTAAGCTCATCTAGAAAGCCTTGCACTGTGTGTCAAATTGGAACAGGAACATTATGATAAAAGATACCATCAAGTTATTGAGTGGACTTGTTGAAATCATTGTTTGCAAGAAAAGATATTTTTAAGAAGACTGGTTGAAGTCATTTCCAAACTGAGCTGCTAAGGTTTTATTTTAAGTACTTTTAAGAAATATCTGTATTTGGAATGTAAACCTGGAACTTAACATTATAAGTGCTTTGTTCTGCGTTTCAGATCGTTATAAAGCCCAGCTCTCTGAGCAGAATGAAGACAATCTTCACACAGGAGATTTTCACTGAACAGGTATTTTAGGTTTTAGCCTTTTTATGGTTTTTGTTTGTTTGTTTTTTTCAGTCACTTAAGCTTGACCTAGAAGAATTCATGCCCTCCCAGGACTGAAAAACTTTGTCCTTTTCTTTTGTACGTTGATGCAATTACATAAATAATGTAGTAGTGAGAAATTGTTCTTCAGTGTATTTGTGCTGCAGTTTTACATCCTGTATGGTGTTAAACCACATAAAAACATTCATTAGTTTCCAAACAATCAAAATTGAGTAAATGTCCAAAAGGAAGTAGCCTTGCAGCTTTGTCACGTTGAGCTGTGTTTTGTGATACGGTGAATATCTTTGTTATTTTTCATGGCATTTATAACTTTCTTTTAGGTTGTCACAGCCCATGCAGTCCGTGTGCCTGTTACAGGCAGTCTCAGTGCCAACATAACTGGTTTTCTACCCATTCACTGCATTTACCAGCTCTTAAGGAGCCGATCATTCACCAAGCACAAAGTGTCCATTAAGGTATGAACTTCACTTTATTTCTGTTCTCAAGTTTGGCTTTTCCAATAAGAATTGCTTAAAAAATTAAAATCTGACCAGTGTTATTTGTGATTATTACAGCCCATTACCGACAAAAAACGTGGTTATTTTCAGCTCTGGAATGAAGCATAGTAGCAGGGGTTGTTTTTTTTTCCAGGACTGGATTTATCGGCAGCTCTGTGAAACCACCACTCCGCTCCACCCTCAGCTGCTTCCTCTTATTGATGTCTACATTAACTCCATTCTTACTCCTGCATCAAAATCCAACCCAGAAGCCACAAACCAGCCTGTCACAGAACAGGAGATACTGAATGTTTTTCAAGGACTCACTGGGGTAAACTATCTATTTTTTTATGTACTTTCGTGTCAGTGTGGGTGTGGTTCAGTACATTGTATGTATGCTTGTTTTACATTGTGAAAGTTGTATTTTTGTCTTTAATCCCTGTGCAGTCAATTGCTTTGCCCTGCAGTGATGGTTACCTGTACAGAAGTGAATCTTGTTCACGCTGCCCAGTGCTCTAGGAGAATTGCTGTCCCCCTTTCACACTTTTCCTTTGAAAGTGATCAATTTGTGCTATTCAGAATAGAAACTAAAACAGTTAAAAGTCATGAACTCTTTCTAGCAGTACAATTGATTGAAACGGAGGGGTGCTTATCTAAGGTTTCTATTATTGGCCTTCTTAGATCAAAAATATTAATTAACTGAAACATTCTAGCTGTTCTTGTGAGAAACACCTTCTTTCTGATAGAAGTATGGGTCACATGGATACATGTAGGATGAGTGGCAAGCATTGATTTGTGCTGGAATCCTGGGGCTCCAAGAAATCAAAAGTACATTTTATATTTGAAGGTAATTTAAAAAACAAAATTCCCTACAGCTTTCAGTTTAGACCTCATATGGCTTGACAGTCTTATGCAAGGTTTACTCCTTCATATTTGTAGATAAATTCAAATTTTTGTTCCCTAGTTTTGGGAATGTGATCTGACCTTTATATGTGGTTTTCTGTACAGGGAGAAAACGCTCGTCCTGCTCAGCGGTACAGCATCACAACGCAATTGCTCGTCCTCTACTATGTCCTGTCCTATGAAGAGGCACTTCTGGCAAACACAAAGATACTGGGTATTTGTGAATATGTTTAGATTTTTCTATTAAATGCTGTTTTGCAACTGTTACATGTGGCTTCTTTTTCTCTTCTTATATAGCTGCCATGCAAAGAAAACCCAAGTCTTACTCTTCAGCATTAATGGATCAGATTCCCATCAAGTACCTCATCCGGCAGGCACAGGGGCTACAGCAGGAACTGGGAGGTATGGCTGTCTGTGAAAGCCTAATGTGCATCAGGATTTAAAGCTAAGCTTGTTTCCAGCTCTGCTGCTGTTGTCTGTTTCATAGTGTGCTTGCCTTTCTGCTTCTTTTGAAACGTCAGTGGTAACTACTGAGATGAGAGGTAAATTTAAAGAATAATAAATAGTTTTTAAAGTAGGAATGACCTCAGGATTAAGTTTTTATTCAGGCTGAGCTTAAGTGTTACTGTAGGGTCCTTTCACGTCTCCAAAATAGAACTTTTCCTTTCTGTTGGAGGTAGAACTTCAGGCAGTAAATGTGCAAAGCTCGTTGAAATGTTCAGCAGTGTCTGTTAAGGTCTCTCGTTAAAATAATAGGCAGAATTTTGTTCAGGTGAGTGATGTAGCTATTTAAATCAAAGGTGTGTACTTCCCTGATACTCTTACAGGTTTGCATTCTGCACTGTTACGTCTTCTTGCAACTAATTATCCACACCTCTGCATTGTGGAAGACTGGATCTGCGAGGAGCAGATCACGGGCACTGATGCCTTACTGAGGAGGATGCTTCTCACAACCATTGCGAAGAATCATTCTCCCAAACAGCTGCAGGAAGGTAACAACTATATTGTGCAGTGTTCTTTTCAAATTGGTAGAGTGTGGGGGTTTTTGAAGTTGTAGTCATTCGGTTCATCTGATTATAATACTGCATTTGTGTAATGAGAATGTTCTGCTGCAGCCTTGTTAATAGATGAGTCTTCAGGTCACAAAATCAGAGAAGATGTAAGAAGTGCAGTTTCACCAAGATCTCATTGTCTTTCTTTTATAGCATTTTCCATGCTGCCTGGAAATCATACCCAGCTGATGCAGATTTTAGAACACTTAACACTTCTCTCAGCTGGTGAATTGATCCCATATGCAGAAGTATTGACATCAAATATGAATTGCTTGCTAAATGCTGGAGTCCCACGGAGGATTCTTCAGACTGTCAACAAACTCTGGATGGTTCTTAACACCGTGATGCCAAGAAGGTAGGATTGAGATGCTGTTAGTGCAGATAGAGGTGGAGTGCCACTTTTTGTTCTAAAAGTAATAACTTAATTCCTTTGTCTGAGGAAGTACAGATCATGACTGAATAGGATGTGCTGCAGTTGCATTCCTTTTTGCTTTGTTAAAATGTTTAACTGTTTGTATTGAAGAGGAAGATTGTTCTTGTTTTCGGGGGAAAGGAAGTCTCTCATTCGCTTATAATACAGAAAGATTGTTTTCTAAATTAGGATCTCTCTAGTAAGAATGTGCCTTTTTTGAGGAAGTGGAGAGACTATTGCAGTGAAAACAGAGTACTGTATTTCTGGTGTGAATGTAAGTTAACTATATCATGGTTAACTGCAACTTCTGCAAATGCAGTGTGGGTTTTTGTAGGCCTGTCAGGGAGCAGAAAAATACAGCTGACAGTGGTGAGTACATGGATACTTATGTGAGCCTTTTGCTCTCTCTATATTAAAAAAATAAATAAATCTTAAAAATAATCTCATTTTAGGTTGTGGGTGATGACTGTTAATGCTCTGCAGCCTTCGGTGAAAATAGTCCGACAGCAGAAGTACACTCAGAATGACCTGATGATTGATCCTTTGATTGTGCTGAGGTGTGATCAGAGAGTTCATAGGTAAGCATCTCCATTAGCTTTTATGCCCCGAGGTGTCTGATTAAAAAAAAAAAAAAAACCAACGAAAACTTTCAGTACTTCACAACATATTTTCAAACTTGTCACGTGAGCTGGTAAGTTCCAGCTTTGAGTGCACCTTTTTTTTTGTGCTGAATTTGATGGTCTGAGGAGTGAGCCATGCATGCTGCTTGGGCATGCCTTACTGTCCAGCTGAATGTCTTGTTAAATAATCTTACACATAGCTCTGTTTTGGAAACTCTGAGGTTTACACATCATCCATTTTAGATACATGTGTGGGAATTTGTTCTAGATCTTGCAATATGCTTAAAATGGCTGCTGCCACATGGTGGGGAGGGTTGTCACTGCAACATCCTGCCTCTTCACAGCTGTTTTCTACCACCCTTCATGGGCCTGTAGATATTGTATCTTTTTGGGTGATGGTTTCTGCCAGAGGGTGTTTGGTGTATGTAACAAAGGTAGATTTGCCTCACTTCTTGACTAACTCATTTAGCAGCACTCAAAAATTTGTTCCAGTAGCTGTCATGGTGACAGAGGAGGATGTGTAAAGCTGAGTTATGGCTTCGATGCAGAAGAGCTAGTTGAGAATTTTAGTAGTGGAAATTATCATAACTGATAGCAACAAAGCAGCTTTTAAGGAGAACTTGAAATAAATAATGCAAAAAATTTAAGTCAGAATTTGTACGTTATAACTTTGGTTTTTGATAGTACTGATGAAAATTGCATTTGTTATTCTAAAAAGAATATGGTTAATCATTTTAGGAGTACTTCAGCCTCCAGCTTTTTTCCTTTTTGTATGTTTTTTATGTCTTCTGTCAGTTGTGGTTTAATTTTTCCCTTTTTACTCTTTTTTTTATTACCCTGCTGTTTGTAATAAATGAGTGGCAGTCATCTTGATGTGTTCATCACATTCTTGTTTGTGTCTATCTGTACCTCCTAGCCTTTTAGCAATTGAACTGTTAATCCAATTTTCATTCAGCTACAACTCTGTTGGACTTTTCTATTGGAGAAATCTTTAAAGTCAACCCATAGATGAAATACTTACATGTATGTCCCTTCAGCCTAGGATGAAAATGGAAAATCTCACGTTTCTAATAATGAGAGAGATCTATAAGACAACGTGATTTGGAAGTTATCATCTTAGTATTGTGGGAGTAGTTTTGTGGAGCTTGCTTTTTCTCCATCATTCAGAGCATTGATTCACTACTCAAATCACTACTGCAGATTCTGTTCTAGTTTCCTCTGTTTATCAAGAATTAGTTCCTCGTTTTTGTAGAGCATATGCACGACAGAAGCAGGACTAAACAGCAGGGCAACAGAAGGGCTTATAACCTTCAGTATTCTGTGATGATAGGGAAAGTAGCTTTAGTATGATCCAGAGTACAGCCAAGTGCATCTTTGAGTTCTTTTGGTTTGTTTTTACTATTACTGTCTTACTGTTCTGCCTACTGAAAAGACTTCATTTAATGTGTTCCTGTATCAGGAGCCCTCCTCTGATGGATATAACTTTGCACATGTTGAATGGATATCTTCTTGCTTCAAAAGCTTACCTCAATGCTCACCTGAAAGAAACAGCAGAGCAAGACATTAGGCCATCCCAGAACAATGCCATGGGTCCAGAAACCCCAGAAGTTACAAGGGAAGAGTTGAAAAATGCATTGCTTGCTGCTCAGGTAAAGAGGATTAGTGGTTAGTCAATGTCATGAAGAAAGAAAATGATATAACAGAAATACAGAAATAGAAAATAAAAAAAGGAAAGACAGGAGACCTAATAGATTATTTGTTTTGTTTTAGTTGACTTTCTTTTTTGGTGGAAAAGAAAAAGCAGTCTGCATTCAGATTGTTAAATACTTCCTGGGGAGTTCTTGATTAACTGTGTTTTGCAGGCATTCTTTCCTTACCTTTGTCTGGAAGAATGTCACATATAAAGTGTCTCTTAGAGAATTATTTATTTAATCTGTTAATAAAAGTTCAGAGTAGTCTCTGAATACTGTGAATTGTGTGGCATATGCATATTTTGTTTGATCTGGGTGCTTTAATGGACTGTTGAAGATGTATTTTGAAATAATACTTCACTCCCATGAAATGACTGCTCTGATCTATAATTATGTTAATGTACTGGATTTAAGCATTTGTTCAGGTAACATTTTAATGTTTTCTGGGATTTATATTTCCTGATCTGTTGTTTCTTGGGTTTTTTGTGTTTTTTTTTCTATTAAAAAAAAAGAGTTCAATAGCCAGAAATTTAGCAATCTAACTGCCTTTAGTTTCTATAATTGTCATTATTTTGTATTTTGTTTTGTGCCTTGTTTGTTTCTCTATTGTTTATGTTCTCCTGCTGCTTTTCTTCACAGGACAGCGCTGCCGTGCAGATTCTTCTAGAGATCTGCTTACCCACAGAAGAGGAGAAAACCCAGAGCAGTAGTACCTACAGTTTGCTAAAGAGTGTTCAGAGTACCACAGGTCCTAAGAGTTCAGATCTAGAGGAAGAAGAAGATAGCTTGCTGTGTAACCTTCGAGAGGTTCAGTGTCTGATCTGCTGTCTGCTGCATCAGATGTATATAGCTGACCCCAACATAGTAAAACTAGTTCATTTCCAGGTCTGGTTTGCATTATTTTAGTTCTTTTATGTTGGTGGGTTTTTTTTCTGGTGAGGAAAGAACCAAACAAAGTGTTCAAAGGATTTTGGGTGCTATTGTTGTGTTCCTCACAAATTACAAAAACACTCTTCTTTCCGTCTTCCCACATTTGTAGTAACCACATTCCCTCCAAATTTCAGTGCTTTTGCTCACTGTTGTTGCTGAGAGGGGAGCAGCAAAGCCATGTCTGTTCCTCATCATTAAACACAAGCTTTGATTTTGCCTTTGCCCTATTATATACTGAAATAGCGTGTCCATTCTAGGCCAAATAAAACTGGCATGCACATCTTTTAATTGCTTGTTCCACATATTGTGGGGGGTTTACTTTTTTCTGGCAGTGATCTGAAATTCATGTATCCATTACTCAAAGCCCGTAATGTGGTTTCAGATGTAAACCTCTTATCTTTCATTTTTGTTAGGACACACTTAATCTCCTCGGAGTTGAAGGCTGAAGAATGCCCCTGACAGGGCAACTGTAGGCCTTCAAAAAAAAGAAGTCTGGGAAGCTAAGCAATTTTTTTAATATAAGTCTGGTTTTTGGTGTGTGCTAAATTGTACATTGCCAGATGGCAGTCTCTTTAAAAGCAGCTAATTTGCCTCAACCTGGAATTGATTAAGAGGCTGGAAAAGTCCTAATGGTTCTAATGAAGTCCTAATGAAATAAGCAAGTTAGGACAAATACTAAATGTTGGAGTCCTGTGGATCAGATTCACCAAGCCTCCCTCAAGTTGCCTTAGAGGTGTAGGCCTGTTGCTTGTCTTTCTGAACAAAGGAAAGTTAAAAGTATATATTTGTTTAGAAAAAAACATTAGTGAAGCAATTTTTAAAACACCTTTGATATATCTGTTTTCTTAATCTGGCAGGGTTATCCATGTGAACTGCTGGCCCTGACAGTGGCAGGGATTCCATCGATGCACATCTGTTTGGATTTCATACCTGAGCTCATTGCCCAGCCTGAACTTGAAAAACAGGTACTGTGCAGTCATCTAGTCAGAGAATCGCTGTAAGTAGTTAACCATGATACAGTCTTCATTAGGGGGAGAAAAGAAAAAGATCACTTAAAAAAAAAATCTTGCTCTAAGCTGCCCAGTATATTAAGGTAGTGTCTGTAGCATTTTTACCTTGAATTAAAGGCTCTGCAACCAAATCCAGGACTCCTCCAACATAGCTCTATACATTTGTTTCGCAGATGCTTGTGAATTTCATATTATTTCACCTCTAAGAACATGAATAGAAGCTCTTTAAGTAACAGCTTTCATTTTTTATATTGTTATCTATCAGCTGGCAGAAGTTTTGTCTGTTTAGTTTTTTAGCTGATACTTGATCGCTAGAGGAACTTGCACAAGTGTTCAGATTTTGAAAAGCTTTTTTTTGCAGAGATACTCTGCAGATGGAGCAGCCTGAGAATCAAAATTTTATCTTTCCTTGTGCAAGGTTTGACTACCAAGTTGTTGTTTTTTTGTTTGTTTTTTTTTCCCAGGGAATATTACTACTGTTTCTTAATTGAAGCTTAGCAAAGGAAGAGTCAGAAATTTGATTTTTGAAAGGTCTTCTTGTGATGGTTGTGAAAAACAAGGGCAAAAAATTGTTAATTAGTAGTTCCTAAAGCAATGGTAAATGTTGATTTGGTATACTGCGACAGATCATGAATTTTTCTGGTCCTAGGTAGCTGAATATTTGGGAGCTAAAGATTCCTCTGTTTTCTGTGTTAAACAAATTTCTTGTTTGCTTTTATTTAATCCCTTTTAAATACTGCTTGTGAGATGGCATTCAGCTGAAGTTTGAGCTAGAACACATGGGATATTTAACAGCTTTTACAAGGATTACACTGTAAATTGTTTGTTCCTTTGTTGCTCATTGAAGTGTTGGAACAAATTGTGACTGTGAGAGAAATTCTGAAAGCCTAACTGATGCTTGACTAATGTTAAACATCTGTGTTGTGTTTTTTTTCAAGTCTGCAGAAAAATTTTGCAATAACTATTTTTAAGGCTTCTCTTCCTTATTGTGAAATGGAGAATGTTTACTAACTCCTAAGTTATGTGAAGAGCTTAGGATCGTAATTGCAAAGCAATGTATAGCTCACTGTTTATTTCTTTCTTGCCTTTCACCTACTTAACAGATATTTGCCATCCAGTTACTTTCGTTTTTGTGCATTCAATATGCTCTACCAAAATCTCTCAGCGTGGCTCGTTTGGCTATCAATGTGATGGGAACCCTACTCACAGGTGAGCAGTCCAGCAACACCTGTACGCATTGCTGTGGAAGTTAGATTTGTGTAGGTCGTGTACAGTTCTACCAAAATGCCAACAAATTAATTGCAACTGTAAAGGTAACAAAATTCTTGACTAAATTTTGTTAATAGTTCCTTTTTACTTAACTATTTCCTTTTTCTCCGTAGTTTTAACCCAGTCAAAGCGCTATGCCTTTTTCATGCCAACTCTGCCTTGTTTGGTGTCATTCTGCCAAGCCTTCCCTCCTTTATATGAGGATATTATGTCTCTGCTGATACAGATAGGGCAAGTTTGTGCCTCTGATGTTGCTACACAGACGAGAGACTTTGACCCAATAATTACACGTAAGTAAGGCAGCTTGTATTTCACAAGTAATTTAATGGTGTTACGGATATAATATAACTATTTATTTATATGCACTTTGTTTTTCTAACTTAATTTTTTTAGGTCTCCAGCAGCTAAAGGAGAGACCAAATGAAGCATTGGGACTTTGTAAAGATTCGCCTTACAAAAGTTGTTCAAGGGACATTACAAGTGTGGACCCTGATGTTCAGTTGTGCCAGTGTGTTGAGAATACTATAATTGAAATTATTAACATGAGTGTAAGTGGAGTTTAGGAAGAATGCAAATGAAATTGTACTGTATGTAGTCCCGTGGCCTGTGGTGTCTGGATTTGGAGAGAGCTGCCAAAGTGGATTAAAGCACAAGTCTGTGTTTTTAATTCATTGGATTCAGTTACGGCTGAAGCTTGTTGAAGGAAAAGAATCCTTCAAAAGGACTTATTTTGCTTGGTAGATCATTTGAAAGTAGGCATGATTTTTTGGGTGTGTTTTGTATCTGATTTGATACAGCAACACACCCATCATGGGTTTTGTAACACTGTGAAGTGAGGACTTCATTTGTTGAGCAAAATGCAAAATGATGGGTAAGAAAAATTCGAAATTGGAGTGCTTTACTAGAACTCAAATGAACTACTGTTTCAGAGCCTTGCAGAGCAAGATGGAATAAAATGTTCCAAGGAACGCTTGAAAAGTGATGTAAATAACTTGCACCATCATGTTGATTACTAAGAAAAAGCTTTAACTTTTTTTATTTGCCTTTTGAATCATTGGTCAAAGTGTGAATTAGTTGCAGAACTAAGCTGAACTGGCCCATGAACTGTTGACAATTTGATATCAGTAATTTCAAAACTGATTGATTTAAAGATCAGCCAGCCTTCATTAAAGTTTGAAACCGGTTTCAAAGTTTCTTAAACAGACAAACTAAAAAAATGAAAACCCAAGCAAAAACCTCCTGGTGTAGTACAAACTGAGTTGTAGCACAGATCGTCTGGTATTTTTAAACCTCAGTTTAAAAGAGATGAGAATGTTGTTAGATTGAGTGTAGAGATAACTTAAATTGTCATCGGGATAAGATTAAATAAGAAATTAGTATTGGAGATGACTGTGACAGAAGTCACAGTAGTGAGAAGGGTGACGAATTTCAGCCAGACCACAGCAGTTACAGCTCAGAGAATGAGAAGGCTGAATCCATGTGTGTACATGATCTTTCATTTACAGCTGCAGGATTTGGCCTTGATGGATGTATTGTGGCATTGCAGGAGAGGTTTATGGTGCAATTTTCTTGAAGGTTGCGCAAGCTCTGGTGTGAGGCAGCAGAGAGATAAAATTGTTGGGCAGTTGTGCCAGAACTGGATGTTGTACTCGACTTGCTAAGCTTGGCAGCTTATCTTTACTGGATTTGAAGTGACACCATTCAGCATCCCTCATTAAGTAAAATATTTTCTTCCATTAAAATCAGCTTACATTTCAGAAATAATGGTCTGATTTTTAGTGTGGCTGGAGGAAGTCTTGCATAGCTGTCTTTGACCGCTGCTGGGTGTTAACTGGGAGGCTAATGCTGAGTTCCCACCACCATTCCAGGATTGTTTGAGTGTAACCATGTGGTAACACCTGACTATATTTTTTGTCATCTCGATGTAATGTATGTAAATATATATTTTTTTCTTATGTTCGATTTTCTATGCAGTATTGATATTTAAATAAATAATTTTAGGGAAAAAAGAAAAAAGTTGATGTACGGAACGGTTCAGAGCTGCACAAATTTTGAATTTGGGGTGAATATTTGTTAACAGCAGGGGCACGGCCTGGGGAGCCGCGTTGCCTGGTTGCGTAGCAACGAGCACAACGCGGAAACCAGCAAAGTCCTCCACGATTGGTTCTAACGGCGGAGCGGGCGCTGTTCAGTACGCGGTTTGCTGATTGGTGGCTCCGCGCCCTTTCCTGTCAGCTGATTGGCGGGCGGTGCCGAGGCCGCGCGGGAGGCGGGAAGGTCGGACGCTGACAGAGCTGTCGCCTCAGGTGAGCGGCCGCGCGGAGCCGCTGGTCGCTTTCCGCGGGGCGGAGCGCGGCCCTAAGGGGAACGGGCTCGGAGGAGACCGCGGGGTGGCTTCCTGGGGGCCTCTTAGAGAAGCTGAAAGAAACGCCCAGGTGCGCGGCGGTGATGCGCTCTGGAGGATGACTGCAGCCGCTCCCTCAGCTCTCTCTTCCCCCGCCCGCAGCAGCAGCCCGGGCCCACCCACAGCTCCCGGTGCTGCCGCCTTCTGCCCCATTCGGTCCTTAATGGAGTCCTTCCCACCTCTGTTCTTTGGCAGAGACCGCATAAACTCAGTTCCGAACTGATCGCTGGGGAGACCCCCGAGTGTTGTAGGGAAAAGCCCCCCACAGTTGCGGTTGCGTTTTGGGAGGAGGGGGTGACTGCAAACTCCCGTCAGCGATCCCCTTCTGGCGGGGCTTCTCTGTGCTGCTGGGAGCTGATGGTGAGGAGCCGTGCCGTGTGCTGCTGGTTTTCTGATGTCTGTATTTCCTCCTCAAAAGTCAGCTGAGGACGCGTTTCATATGTCAGGCTGCTCTCTTGGTTTGTACATGCTGAAAAAGATGGATTTATGTCTTTTAAAAATTAATCTTTTTTTTTTTTTCCTCCCATATATGTATTTTCCAGTATCTTAAACTTAGCATGGTATGAAGCAGGCTTTCTTTATCATTCAGAATGAGGGAAATGCAAGGTAACACGAGCAGAACAGCAAAGTTAGTGGCAGCCCATTTATCTTTGGTTAATATAAAGATGGGATTGGTTTAAAACATCTCCTTTTTAACGTCAGTGCCCAATTTTTACCTTTTTGTTGGCCAATTGTGTCACTGTAGATTACAGCATCTTGAAGTTCAAGTTAATGGGCCTGAAGGATGGAAAAACTGATATTTAAAAAAAAAAAAACTAATTCATTTTCTTTTTAGTAGTCATTTCAATCTCGTAAAATACCTCTGTCTTCCTTCCCATGGGATCTGGGTTGTTATCTCAAAAATATTCAGCTTGAGAAATGGACTCTAAAATGATGTGTGCATTTCATTCATAGTGTTTTTCTTTCTTTTTGTGCCCATATCTTTTGTTTTATTTGTATTGCTGACATTACTCATCAAATGGCAGTAACTTGTTCATTGTGACAAGTAAGCCAGAACAGAAGACACAAAGTATAAATTCCTGTATGCCAGTTCTGCTAATGTCCAGAGCTTTTAGCTCTCTTCCTGCTTGGTTTGGTGCTTTTTGTTGTTTTGAGCTTTCCTTGTTGGTAATATTGACTTGATTCTGTTTTTTACTGCAGTTATAAACCTGAAATAAACAGGGAAAAGCAGCAATGTCTTCTGACGTGTCACAATATACTATTGGGGGAGTGAAGATTATGTTCCCTTGCAAGGCTTACCCTTCACAGCTTGCTATGATGAATGCTGTAAGTAGCATTTGTATGACCATCCGCTGGCAAACAGCTTACAGCTTTCAGTACCCACCAGCCTGTAGAAAGATAACATAGTTTACTTCACCCGTAACATATTTAATTCTCCAGCGTTTTGAGAATTTCACTCGTAATGGACCTTACTGTTTTTTGTGCTGTGCAATAATACCTGGCCCCAGGTAGGGAATGTTGAAGTGCATTTTTTGGATTTGTCAATATTCATGCTAAGAAGAAAGTTCTGTAATGTTGTAAAGGCTTGTAATATACGTGTATTCTAATCTAGATTTTATATGGTTCTGCAAATATATAAGGAGAGAATGATTTAATGCAGCACACCTATTAAACAAAATGTTAGTGTTTCACTAAGTGTTCACCTTCCTGAGAATTTTCTTTTCCCTAGTAATTCTAGTTTTGTTCTTGTTATTCTTAAAGATTGTTAAGGGCTTAAATAATGGGCAGCATTGCTTGTTGGAGAGCCCCACAGGAAGTGGCAAAAGCTTGGCATTACTTTGTTCTGCATTATCATGGCAGCAGGCTCTGTATGGTAAGTGTTTGTAACGTCTGTCTGCATAGCTTTTAATTACCAAAATGTACTGGAATGAATTGCTCTTGTTTTTCCTTAACAAGAAGGAAATTCTTAAATATTTGGTATCAGGAGTCTATCTAGGGCTCCATTCGTGGTTACATGTGTTGCCTCCTTGGCAGTGTGGCATTGGGCAAACACAGGAGTAATGGCCAGTAGCACTGAGCAAAATAACTTTCATGTTAAAGTGGATTTAGCTGTCTGTTATCGTATGGGAATTACATGGCTTTTGGACTTAAAAGGAAAATACTTGTGGTTTGCAGTTAAGCAGATTGAATTGCAAAAGAGGGTTGTTTTTTTTTTTTTTAGTTGTGTGAGTTGTTACAGTTTCTTTGCTCAACAGATCTTGAATGAGTGATGACAGCTTGTTCAGGTTGTGTAGCATGTAGGGAGATGTGAGTTTTATAACAGGTATCTACACGAAGCCTTTCATCTTAACTGTTATGGAAGTCTAGTTCTCGTCTACAAGCTTGAATAGGTTTTCTGGAAGACAAACAGCTGTGTCCTTTATCTTCCTTAGAGAAATCACTGCTGAAATCATCATGTGAAAAGGAAGACAGGAGGGAGCCAGCAACCTCCCCACCGTGTTGCTGTGTTTGTCATTCCCTATCCAAGAGCAGCGAGGAGGCTGCAGGAACGAGTCACGGTGCTGCATGTTCTAATAATTATGAAACAGGAAGCTCTGTAAAAACTGGAGGCCAACAAACAGACACAGGTAATTCTGAAGAGAAGAAAATAAAAATCTGTTCTAGCACTAAAAGGCATTGCCATTGATGTCACATCTCATGCTTTCAAGTCAGGGACTTTTTTGTCAAAATAGCAGAGTGCTGTGTGATTCTGCCCTGCATGGATGTTGTTATGTAGAAATCTCCCTATGTTGTGTCTTAACCATGTTTGTAATAAATGATGTATTTAAAATGTTGCCCTTGCTTTATGCATTTCTACTAGTGAACATGATTTTTTTCCTATTTCCCTTTAATTTTTACAGAATGCAAGGAAAACAATACCCTAGCTTCAAAATTGTCTGCCAAAAAAAGGGCATCTGTATGTGGAAACGAGAGCGATGACTTTCAAGTAGACAGGAAGAGGATTCGTCCTTTAGAAACAGAGCAGCAGGTGAGCAGAGTTCACTGGCAGTGAAGCTATTCAGGTGCAACTCTCAAAAACAGCTGTCAAATACCAATCAGTGTTTCAGAGAAAGGTGAATCCTTGGCATGGCTGTGATTTAGGTGGACAGATTTTGTTCATTCTTGTTGTAACAAGAGCCTATTGTTGCATTAAGTTATGAAGAGTACCATGTCCTAAATGATTTCTTACATATTTAAACTCAAAGCATGTTTATCATTAGTAGATACATAATATGAAGTTGAAGAAGTTTGAGAGATTTTAGAGTTGGGTGCTCTTGCAAATATATATTAAAAATACCAATAGTACATTATTAGAACTATGTAGTGTACCCTTGCAAATGTAGTTTTCTCTAGCCTACAGCGTGGAGTGCAGTATTTCTGTAATAGATTTCATCACAAGGCCTTTTTTTCACCCCAACAGGTTAGAAAACGTCATTGCTTTTCAAAAGAGGTACAGCTGGTTGATGCTTTAGAAGTTTATAATCAGAGAAAAAATGGGGAGCTGATTGTTCACTCTGAAAAAAGCGTAAAAAACACTTCTCCCCAAACAGTAAGTAACTTAATAGCAGCTCTTATGCCATGATTATTAGTTCATGGGCAGTTTTCTAAAATGATTTTGACTTGGGCCTTTGTATGACTCAGAGCAGCCTTTATTTTAATTACTGTTTGTTTTCACTTCAAGAGCTGCTTTCCAGTGTGCTCTGCTTTGGCAAAAGAAGCTAGAAGCTTTGGTATCACTTTGAGAGTGGGAGCTGAGTCTTATCATGAATGGAAGCAATTCTCTGGGTCTTTTGATATGATTTTCACGAGCTTTGGAAAGCTCCATAGGTTTTTGAGTAGGATATGAGGTGCTTTGTGCCCCTGAACTTCAATTGGCACTCTGAAATACAAAGGCCAGCAGAGTGTGCTGTTGATTTTCAAATAAAAAGGCTTCTCTTATTTGATTGTCAGATTTGCTTTGGGTACTTTAGTGCAAAACTTCTTTTTTTTTTTTTCCTTTTCTTCAAGTTCTAGGAATTTTAGGTAGTGAAGAAAATTGAAAACAGTCATTTGATCTCTACTTAAAAAAAAAAATCAACTGTGAATCAGTATTTTATTATTTTTAAGAAAACGTCATTTTTTTTTTTTTATAACAGTACATCAGTTCACATACAGTGAAGTCCCTTGTTGTTATGCAGGTCATTCTCGTTAATTCTTAGTGTGTGCATCGGTTGAACACTGTTGCCTGGTCCTTGTTTGATGGCAAAGGATCTTGGCAAAACCAGCTCCTTGTCTCCTTGTTTCGTAGCCCAGCAGAGGCAGGGTGGGCTGCTGTGCACCTGCAGGACCCACGGCCGGGTGCTCAGTGCTGTGTGCCCAGCTGAGAGAGGCAGTCCTCCCAGAGCTTCAGCTGAGAAATCATACCCTTATGCTGCTCTCTTTATTTCTTCTATGAAAGCATATGGTCTGAGAAACTGGGGCAGCTGGGTTGAGGAATCCCCATTTATACTTGGTTTAAAAAAAAAGTAAACAGTAAATGGAGAGTAGTGTAACAAACACTTGGGGTATCAAGAAACAACTGTGAAAAGAATCTGTCTTAATGTGCTAGCCTATTGCAGTCGAACATATTGCTTACAACCTTCACAATGGAGTTTGAGTGACTTCTGTTACACATTCCAGGAGACTGGCAGCCTGTTACAATCAGGGTCTGGACTCCAGAATAGGCTAATTTACCGCAATGGGATGAAGAAAGTTGTGGATTTGTGTTACACGCTCTCACCTGACACTGTATCTGATCCTTTACCTGCTGATTGACGTTTTGAATGAGCTCTTTGAAGCAGGTTCCAGCTTAATTAAAACGTTTGCTTGGTTAGCAGTGATCTGTGAAAGCCTGTGATAAATATTGAACTGGGTTCACCTGCTGGTTACTGCAGAGGATAAACAGCTGCTTTGTGTGCCTTAATCAAGGGGCTGCAGCAGCCACAGGGTGCTGTGCTTTCCAAGGCCCATAAAGGAGGAGTTGAAAAGCTCTGTAATGTCGCTGCTGATATCTTACTAGATTGTGCTTGTGTGATATTTCACACAAGCAGCATTCACTGTTTTATCATCTAAATGGCTTTGTAACTGGGAAATGTAGATGCAGATATGAAGAACTCCTCTTATCTCTTTGTGTTTCTCAGATCACAGCCTCAGTGTTTGTTTAGCTCCTTTTTACACGTAGGACAGGTCGGCAGACTTGATTATTCTTTTATTAATGTGACTTGGATGTTTTTGCTGTATAAATACTGATGCGATAGGCAGCTTTATCTGCCTGCTGACAGAAGGGAAAACAAGCTGGATTGCCCCAGGTCCATATAGCTGGTATCTGATCTCAAACATCTGCCACTGGATGTTACTGATGAAGTAGTGCAGAAGGCTTATATGTTTTTCCTCTCTCTAAAAATCTATCCCAGGTTCAAACAGCTGAAGACAGGTTTAGTCTTAAAGCCACTGGCCACGGTGAAATAGTTTTCTACTTTCTTAATTATTTATACACTCCCACATCTATTTCTCTTTGTGTATGTGTGTGTATATATATATATATATATTTCTCTCTCTCTCTCTCTCTCTCTCTCTCTCTCTCTATATGCAGAAGAGCTGCATTTTCCCATTGTTACAACAACTTTTACAAAACGGCTGCTTGATTGGTCGTAATATTTTTCTATCACTTTTATTTCATAAGCGAAATGTGGAGCTTAGCATTAGCACCAAGTATTAGTGATAACTATTGTCTTTGACTTCTGCAAATCAATTTGAATAGAGTTGAAAAGCCAAATGCATTCATGGAGTAGGCAAACTGCTTCTTATGCATTAATTGTCAGCATGTTAATGCGCTGTTCGCTGTTTCAAAGAACAAAGTGGAAATATCAAGGTGCAATTTGCAGCTCTCTGTGTGAGTACAAACAGAGTTGAGCATTGCCACATATGTAACATACACCACATGTCAGCTGTTTCCTGCCTCGCTGTTGACAAGAGCCCCATTCATAACTCTTCTTTTTATCCTTTCGGTGAATAAGTAATTATTCAATATTGAAGGCAGGATATTTGGAACTGGCTATTTAATGTGGCAGCACAGGGTAATGAAATCTGCTGTTACTGGCAACCTGAGAAGGGAATGTAACAATTCCAGCATGGGTGTAACTGTATCTGCTTTGAGGGGCTGTTTATTTGGCACGCCAGTGAACCTTTTATCCCAGTGAGTGACAGCCCCAGAAGGGTTACATTTACATGCATCCTATCATGTATTGTAATATTTAATGGTGGACAAGGCTGAGTGGGGCTGAGGGTAATGTGAACTTGCTTTGCCTTGGAGTGGAGGCTAAAAGGCAGCTTGATCCGCAGTTGTGGTGTAACACACAGCATGACTAGCATTTGTTTATAATGGATAATCTTACTGATTACAATTAAAAAGGGAGGGAGGAATATTGGAGCTGGCAGCTACATGTTGGTACTTGCACTATCAAGCTGAAAATCAAATACAAATCCTTGTACACTGGAGGAATTCATTATTTTTATGAGAGATGTACGTAGGCACTGTTACTCATGAGTTTCTTGTTTTCCGTGCTTCTTTTCATGCTAATTATTACAGTTTGGAGACAGTTGTTCCACTATCTTGCATTATGACAGACATTAAAAAGGTGGTGCTTCTCAAGAAGAAAGAAAATGCTTTTAACAAATGTTTTATGGGTTCTGCTTAGAATTATTCATTTTGTCTTTTTTCATAGTTACTAGAAGGCCTTTCACATAGTAGCACATCAAATTTGTTCCTAATTGAGTCTATGTGAGGTTGTCTGGTACTTTTTCTGCAGATTTCATTAAACTGTCTGGATTTCTTTTGCACGCTTTAAGGAAAAGTGCTCTCAGTAGTTCCATTTAGGTGTCACATCCCAAAGTTTTCTTCCTTTAAGTTGTTGGATGCTTCTTGTTTTATAACAGTAGTATCCTTCTGCCCAAGTTTAAATGTCAGAAGTTCCTTTACGTTCTTTGTGTGTCTTACCTGTTTGCATGGGAGCAGCAGTTTTCTCTGTGATCGGGTTCTGATGAAGTTGAATATGGTGATAGCAGAAAGTATTCTAAGACTTTCAGGCATGAGAAGATGTGATGTGTGTTTTTTAACATTTCTTAACGTTGATAGGCCAGTGTGATGATTTAACAGGATATCTTGAATTATCCCACAGGGCAGTTTCTAAATAGACCGTAAAAATATTTGACTTGTTCATCTTGCAGTGGGATTTTGCTAATCTTTTTTTGGTTTGGGTTACAGCTTTCCATCCCTTGCACGGAGTGTTCCTGTTCCTCTGGAAAAGAAACTCGTAAAGATGCTGGTAACACAAAGAAGAAAGCAAATGGAGATCAAACGTTCATTCCCAAAATATTTTTTGGAACACGAACTCACAAACAAATTGCCCAGATTACCAGGGAGTTGAAGAGGACAGCGTATTCTGGTGTCTCTATGACAATTCTCTCTAGTCGGGATTATACCTGTATTCATCCAGTGGTGTCCAGTAGTAGTAACAGGAATGAACTGTGTGTAGAATTACTGGAAGGAAAGCATGTGAGTAATTCTGAGCATATGACTATAAGTGTATTAGAGTGAAAGGTAGTTGAGTTTTGTTTTTATTTCTTCATGCTATGTTGGTTGGTTAAATTCTTCTGGTAACTAAGATAAAATTACATTTTAGTTGACAGACACCATCTATCAACATTTTCTGTGTTGAAAAGCATACGCTAAAAATAATCCTTATTGCTCATCCTATTTGTGAGCTTAGTTATAATTTCAACAGTTCTATTAAAAATATTTTCCTTTAAATTATGAGATTACACATTGAGGACTGGTAGCTCTGCACTATATTTTTGTGGCTTTGATAATGTTGTCTACACTGTGTGGAATAAAGTAGCTATCTTTATTTTTGCAAGCATTTAATTTCTTGTATACATAAATGCAAAGTACCTTTTGTTTATTGAATGAACTACAGATCTGGCCACATTAATCTCTTCAAGATGTGCTTTTCATTATTGCCCATAATAAAAAAAAAAAAAAAAAAAAATAGTAACTGGTAGAAATGCTTTTAGGAAATAAAATCAAATGTATGTAACGACTGTGAGGCTTTTAAGCTTGCTTGTTTTTTGTTATTTTTGTAACCTGAAATGTTCTGTGCTCATTTGCTTTTAGGGCAAGTCCTGTCTTTACTATCATGGTGTTCATAAACTCACTGAACACTATGCCCTGCATTCTGCACATAACACATACCAGGCTTGGGACATTGAGGATCTAGTGAGCCTGGGAAAGAAGCTTCGTGCCTGTCCATACTTTGCAGCCAGAGAACTCATGGTGGGGGCAGATATTGTATTTTGTCCTTATAACTATCTCCTAGATCCACAGATACGGGAGAGTGTAAGTATATTCCTAAGAGTCATTGCAATAAGTGAAGTTAAAAAACAAAACAAAACAAAACTGTAATGTTCAGTGATCACCATCAGCTGAAATCCTATTTGTATCCAAATATAATCTACAAATAACTCCTGGGTTAAATAATTTTTTTTCCAATGGATGGTTTCTGCATTCCAACTAATGTTTCCTTTGTTCATATAGCTTAGCTAATCTGTCACTTGTTGGGCTCATGGAGACCATTTTTGAACAGAATTTCTCATTACTGCATTTTACTCTGTTTTACCAGATTAAACTTTTTTTTTTTTTTTTTTTTAAGATGGAAATCAACCTGAAAGGCCAGGTGGTCATTTTGGATGAAGCCCATAATATTGAGGACAGTGCTCGGGAGGCAGTGAGCTACAGTGTTACAGAAAGTCAACTAAATGCTGCTCGAGAAGAGCTAGATTTCATGGTCAATAACAACATCAGGCAGAAGGATCATGAACATCTTCGGGCTGTGTGCTACTCTTTGACAAAGTAAGACAATTCTTTTGAATTGCTTTATGTCAATTAGTATTTAGATAATAGCATTTAGATTCCTTTTGTCTTTTCTTAAAATGTTCATGATCTGCTATGGTAGGAATCTCAGTCCCTGTATGATTTGGTTGCAGATTCTTCATATTTGAAAGTGAATTTATCACTCGTGCGCTTTGTTTTCCCTGCAAAACTTGGCTCAAATTTGAGTAGAGTGAGAGCTCTGAAAACCTGCAGTATATACAAATTTGCAGTAGAGACTTGTTATGTCATTAGAGGATTTGGCAAACACTTTGCACAAGCATACCCTGTCCTTTTTTCTGATTATTCTCAAGCACAAGTTGTCCATGCACTGTTACTGATCATTCCTTCTTCCTACATTATGTCAGCAGAATATGATTTTTATGATTTGCTTTTGTACTGAAATTGAAACCAAGGATGTGCTAAATCTCTGCCCACCTGCCTTGTTGGAACATAAGTGTCATGAAGTTCAGTGAACAGAGAAATATGAGTGACTGAGAGTGTAGTTTTGGGAGCTAGAGTTGATAAGTAAGGCAGAATGAAGCCGAGAAAGTAGAAAATGTTCTCCTCTCCCCTGCTTTATTTTTATTGTTGTTCATGTAAAGGAAAAGGTAGTAAGAGGAAAAAAGCATGTAAAATCCAGAAAGCACAGAGAGGATTGGAAGAGGGAACCTCAACAAAAGCTGGAAATCTTGAGAGGAAGTGGAATAGAAACCAGTAGACTAGGGGCAGAAGGTTGGGGAGAAAACAAGAGGGCAGAAGGGTATATTTTGTGTGGAGTGGGCACATGAGAAAGCTGAACGCCATGGCCTTGAAGTGTTCTGAATTCTGGTGCATTGCATGTCAAATCATTGTTTTGTTGCGTTAGTGGGTGGTGGAATACATTGTGCAGAACTACAGCAAGTAGTTCATCATTTTCCTATCCTCTGTCCTGAGAGTTAATGCTTGTGTCAAAGAAACGACTTCTGGTTTTCTCTTCAGCAGACGCTAGTTCTCCTACTTCAGATATTTCAAATGCTATATTTTAGTACAAGATGGGGATAGCGTGGTTGGAGATTTGATTGCCCCAAGCCTTTTAACCTTATCAGAAAAATGAAGGTTGATTGTCTTGGCAACTGCCAACAATAAGGAAAGCAGTTGGAAAGCAGAGGACTGGGTGTAAATGGCCAGTAATTGGTAATGTGCTGTTGCATAAAGTGAAGTGGCTTTGCCAAATGCATGGGTAATTAGAAAAATCTTATTTCACTTGGAAAGGTCCTGGGCCCTCGTTCCAGGCAGCACTTAAGCAATGGGCTTAGTGCCACTGAGGTGCTAAAATGACCTGTCTGAGGAATTTGAAGATACAGCAATGGAGGTTTGCTAGCAAGCTCTTCTGATGAGATGCAGGTTTAAAAGGACAAATTGATTGGTCAATGGAGGACCAATCAATCACTTGTTTAAATTGGTCGTTTGGTGTCAACAATAGGATTTTCTGGTAGGAAGGGAAGGGGTAAACGTGCTTGAACTGAAGGCAGTCTGTAACACATGCTGAATCCTTTCCTAAAAATACTGCATATGCTGATGGTTCCACTTCAGTACCATAGATCTCTGAGAATGAAGCTGATTTTATTTATGCTTACGGCTTTTCTCTGGAAATAAATACTTATTTTAAATAATGAACAGGTATTTCAAGTAAATGCTTTACTGTTAGGTTTAATAGGATGGCTGTTCTCTTCTAGAATTTGCCCTTTTTTGTGATACTTTTTGTATGAGATTCGGAAAGTGTTTGTATTTGCATTTATAGAAAAACCATCTTTAAAGTATATGATGGTGTATAAGGTTTAGAACAGGGAAACAGAGGTTTTACATTTCCTGAAATGTTTTATCCATTCATTCGTTTCTGTCATGCTAGCCTCTTCCTAATTTTAGTTCCAGGTCTTTCTGATGTTACATTTGAGGAATTAAAGCTGAGTAGTACACTGGTGAACTTATGCCTGTGTTAGTGATCATCATTCCTCAACAAGATAAAGTAAATTATGGCCAAAGAAGTGATTGTTCTGGTAGTATTTATGGAGATATTTTTTTTGTGTGTAACCTGGCAAAAAGGTAGGTTTTTTAATTGTTCTGTTGAGCAGATGATTTGCAGTGACAGGACAGGAAATCTGGAGCTGAAACAGTTACTAAGCCTTGTTGCTTTATTTGATAATGATTAACTGATTTTACAGATACATATTTTGAATTGTTGTAGAAATGACAGCTGTCTTTCTGATGCCTCCTGCTGGTTGATGAGACAGACAGCTTCGGCATTTCCTGAGAAAGAAGGAGCCTGCCTGCTTTTCTAGACAGAGGGGGAGAGCTTTGTAATAGTGCAGAGATGATGAAAGGCATATTTAGGTAGTGGAAATCTTAGCTCTGCCACAAATGTGGCAGAGATGATGAGCTTGTTTAGGTCCTGGTTTTAGAAAGCCCTATCGTGTATTGCATTGTCATTATGGTTATAATTCCACTTAATTTTCAAGTTGCAGCAGAGTTACAAATATCTATATAGATTCTAAAAGGAGTCATTCCATGTCTTAAGATTTATTTCTTTTAGGGAGGTTTGTAATTGAGAGGATGACAAACCAACTTTTATCAGTTACAGTCACAAGTGGCTTTAAAAGTATGGCAGAAATCTTTCCTAAATGAGCCTGACATCTTATATCATAAAAACAGATTTTATTTTAATCTCTTTTCCTTACTGAAAAAATAATACATAGCAAGAAAATATAAATGCATAGGGAGAAGTTTTCCTCTTGTGACATTGAGCTGCATCAAGAGCAACTCATTTCAAGAGAGAAAAGCTGGCATAAGGAAAATGTGGTCAAGTATTTATCACGGTCATCATAGAAGAGTGGTGCAATTCAAGGTTCAATTTGTTTGGTACTTGGAATGTATTTCAAAGTTTGTGTTAAAATTGATTCTGATTTCTTTCTTTTATAGCTGGCTACGGGCAAGCTCTAGTCAGCTGGTAGAAACAGGGTATGAAACCTCCTGTAAGGTTTGGAGTGGAAAAGAAATGCTCAACCATTTTCACGAAATGGGAATAACCAATATTAGTTTTCCCATTTTACAGGTAATATTGTAAGCTATATAAATGAGTACTAGAGTTGTTAAACATCTTAAAATACCCGTAAACTAAATGTTGACACGTCTGTTACTTTACTACAATTTTGAAAAGCTTCTAAAAATTATACATGATGAAAACCAGGAGTAATCCATTTGAGCTACTGCAACTTGCAGAAAATCCATGTTTTAAAGGTTAAAATTGATCATGTACAATTATCTTAAATTGAGCCAGTTAGTCACTGATAGCTTTGTCTGTTCTATCTGTCTGCATTTTTTATTGACTGTTGAAATGTACTTAGAGTATTTTCAACCCTATCCTTTCTTTTTGTGTAAGCCAAATACATTAAAAGCTCTGTTAGTTTTCCTTTCCAATTCTATCTTCGGTCAGACTTTATAGGTGTCGTAGGTGAACTTTTAAAGCAGTGTGCTGGTGTCTTGCATCTGTACTAACTTTGCTTTTGGGAAGATAAATCAGAATGTTAATGTGGAATTTGTTTGCCTCTCATAGAAACACCTTTCTGCTGTCTTGGAAAAAGAAGAAAAAATATCAATGTTTGGTAAAGAGGAACTTGTTGAGATACCTATCGTGAGCTCTGCCACTCAGATTGTGCTGAAAGGCTTATTCATGGTTCTTGTATATCTTTTTAAAGATAACAGCAGGTCAGTGTAAATACGTAGCCTGAGCTGAGTGGTGGTGTTCAATTCCGCTGCATTGCCAAACAGTCTGTTTCATTTGTGTGACACTTTTGTTATAGTGCCTAGACAGGAAAAACTAACATTTCAAAAAGCTGTGGGAAATTTACTTACATGGGAAGAGTTCATTGAGAACTAATTTAAATACTACCAAATTATATTGGTTTCACTCAGGAATGAATTCAGATGTTGAAGAAATTTATTTGAAGGTTAGAGATGAATTTTCTTGATGCTTTGCCAAGTTAAATATGCATGGGTTTTGTTTTTCTACGTAGCACTTCTGTCTACTAAATTCCAGCAGCTAGTAATGCTTTCTGCTTTAAACCTTATATTTAAAAATATTAATTACTGTGAGTCTTCATTATTTATCCAAAAGGAGAACTGACAACTATTGGAACTTTGTATCTCTTGCAGAGTGACCTTCTTCTAGTGAAGAAGCCTTCACAGTCTGCACGAACAGCTTTTCTGTTTTCAGATACTGCAGCATATAAAATTATTTACACTTAAATTGTAAAGGCATTGTAGCAACATATCGTCTTTGTCTTTTATGAACTTAATGCTTACAGTTTGCTTAACCGTAGTTTTAATATTTCTGTGCCTCTTCATAGATTTGCAGATGATTACAGAGTTGCTTTGCAACAAACTTACACTTGGACAAATGAAAACCAACCTGATGTTTCAGATACAAGTGCTTTCCTTACAAAGACCAAACATAAAAGGAATTTGCGACATAAAACTGTAGTCCACATGCTTAATTTTTGGTGCTTGAATCCTGCTGTGGTAAGCTGGGTGTGAAGGAACTAATTTTGAATGATAGCAAATAGGTGTAGATGATTGCATCTGTTTTCTGAATTCCTTCATTTCTTTCTCCAACTTTTAGGCTTTTTCAGACCTAAATGATGTCAGAACAATTGTTCTGACCTCTGGTACACTCTCTCCAATGGATTCATTTTCTTCTGAACTTGGCGTGAAGTTTTCTATCCAGCTGGAGGCAAATCATGTTATCCGGAACTCACAGGTAAGTTTCTGCAGAGTTGTTCCCTCCTGGCCATTGTGAAATAAAGGTAGCTTGCAAATAAAAATACTGACAGATGCATTCTGTGAGTGTGAAAAAAACGTACAGACCAGGCTGGTACTTGGAATTATGCAATTGTAAAGTAAACTTTTGAATGTAACCCCTCCATTTGAAAACGTAATGCTATGCTATTTGGTAATTCAGTTTCATCTCAATTATTGTGCTCTTCTGATGCGTTAAGTGCCAGGATTCATTTGCTTAGAGAAATATTTTAATTTGTCTTTAAAGTTTCATTGTTTAGCATAATGTAATTTAGCACGTTTTGTCGTCACTTACTTTAGTATTAACTTTTGAAATGTGAAATACACAAGGTTTGGGTTGGCACCATTGGAGCAGGCCCGAATGGTCGGAAGCTGTGTGCTACGTTCCAGCATACAGAGACCTTTGAGTTCCAAGATGAGGTGGGAGCACTTCTGCTTTCAGTGTGTCAAACAGTTGGCCAAGGAATTCTGTGTTTTTTGCCATCCTATAAGGTAAGGAAATCTCTCTTCATATTTTTCCTTTAAAAAACAGCTGCTGTACTTGAAAAACATACCGTGAATTTTTTCGTTCTACACATTAACATGTGGATGCATATAGAATAAATATATTGCAGTAACATAATTATATTGCATTGCAACTTCTTCAGTCTCGTATTGGCTGCTATGCTGATTTGTTTTTCGAAACAGCAGGCTCATTTGTTTTCAGCAATGTCTGTATCTCAGTAATTATGAAAGGAGTGCAATTTTTTTTCTTTGTTTCCTGAGTGCTACGAAACTATGAATAAAAAAGAATAACTCTGCATATTTTTACTATTTGAATGCAGTGTTCATCCAGTTCATTGCTTTCCTTGTTTCTTGTTTGCTTTCATTGTGCTGCAGATTGTGGTATATTTTTTCCTGAGTCTGATGGGAATTGCTTTCTGGCATCAGCTGAAAAGAATCAAATTTCTCAATTTCAGACTATGTGGTATCAAATTTCACTAACAACAGATATCTAATTATGGTTAATTTGTACCTCACAGAAGTTCTGCTTTCTTCTCCATTAGTTCTGGTTATTTATGGTCAGCTCTAGGGAACAGGAGCATTAACCTCCAATATTAATCTGTTATTCTTGCCCACTTTTCAGGTAATGTTTGCAAGAATTTGACCTTTTTTTTTTTTCATTTTAAATTCTAAAAAATTTTAGCAATGTTTAAATAAACAAACCCAAACTCAACAACCAACCATAATAAAACCATTAAAGACCCTACTATACAACAACAACAACAACAAAAAAAAAACCCTGCAGTCTAATGGAAAAATAAAGGTTTCAGACCCTTTTGCTCATCTCCAGGGTTCCTTGCAAGGGAATATTTTTTAAAGTGAAAGAATACTTGTCTATTATTTTTTTCCAAGATTTCATGTTAGTTTGATCATTCAACTGAATGACAAATGGTAAAACCAACAAGGGTTAGCAAAGCAAGGATTTTTCTTCTTTTTTTATTTCTGAGTGTCTTTAACGGATTCCAGTTATCAGTGCAGTTACTGGCTGCAACCATTAGGTGACCACATTAGACCAGGTAATGTACAGTCAGTGAAAAAAGTGGATTACTGACTATAATTTTGTTTAACTTTAGCTTGCAAAACTCTGCTTATACTCAAAGGCAACAATCTGAGAACAGATTTTGTATTCAGCTCATTTTCTTAAGGAATTTGTGGGCATATTTCAGTTCTCACTATCATTGCTGTTCTAATTAGCATTTAATATTAAGCAGCATGTGATAGTTGATCTTGTTATATACAAGATCAAATTGTATATAACAGTACTTTAGCAAATACTTTAGAAAGTTTTTATGAGAATAGTAATCTGAATTGAAGGGACGGAGAGACTTTGTAATGACATTTAGTAAAGAAGGAAAGAGATTGCTGGACAGCTCTGGTACCCTTCCCCCTCTCACTGCCCTTATGCTTTGCTAAAGGTCACCCAGCTAAACACGTTGAGTGTTTTTTCTTTGTGGGAATACTTCCATGAACCCAGCAAAAGTATTGATAAATATAAATTGCAGACAATTGAAGGATGATATTTTAAAATCACATTGCCAATATTTTTCTCTGGATGCCCTTTTTCATTCCACTTCTTTTTTTATTCTGGATTGGGTTGCCTTTAAAACTAAGAGATTAATTTGTTGAAAATACAGAATAATGTAAGCATAAGTATATTAGTACAGGGAAAAGAAGATATTTTTCTTTCATCGTCATACCGAATATAGTTTACCTGCAGATTTGCATTTCAAAACTGCTTATCAGAGATTTTCATGGGGAGATTGCACCTTTTCAAGATATTTTTCAAGGCTATAGAAATAGGATTAATGTACCTGGACATGTTCCTCACTAAGTTAATGATTATGAGTTAGTCTGATGTCTTCAAAAACTAGGTTACTTCCAGAATTTCAGTTTCTACTCCCTTAAAAATAAAAGGACAAGAAAAAAAGAGGCAGAAATTGAATCTTAGTCTTTAATAAAATATGAGTGTATTTTCTTTTCTGTTGTGAGAATGGTATGCCTTTATGGTATGCTTTCTAGCCTTAACAGAGGGAATGGAGGTGTACCACTGCCCACAGGAAGCAGAGGTTGAAAAGCCAGTCTGTGTGGCACGGTGTGTCATTATGAACTGTGTTGGGAGCATGGAGCCAAGTGCTGTTCTCTCACTGCTTGTGAGACTCTTAGACAGGACAATGTCATTATTCAACATTAGAAATAAAATAAATTGATGGCAAAAGTAGAACAAATCAAACCATTTAATCTTCTTTCAGCTCTGGAAGTTTAAGGGGCTTTTATTAGCTTATTTCTCTATATTTTGCCTGGAATTTCAGGTAGCGTTGTAAATGTTAAAGAATTAATGCACCAATTCCAGGTGAAAGTGAGCCATGTATTCATGTCAGAGCCTGTGAAACTTGAGCAGCAATGTAGTGATTTGTTTCAGACCTACTCAAGTGCTTAATAGAAGTAGTCCTACTCAACAAGTACAGATGCCAAGGTACTTGAAAGTTTCTGTGTGCAAATAAATGGAAGGCAAATACATTTCTAAATGTCACAGCTTTAACCTAATCATAAGAAGAGAGAACAAAATGCTTCTTATAGAACATTAGAAATGTCACCAGGTTATGGTGCTATAGGAGCTAGCATTTAAGTCAGAGACTCCAAAAAACGATAGCAGAGAAACTTGCCTTTACCTTAATTAAGCATTTGATTGTATATGTACAGCAAATACCTGAGATCAATAATACAATGGAAAAAAATTTATGCACAAGCAGAACACAGTGCACATTTTGTAGTCTTCTGTTATAAAGAGCTGTGATGATGTATTTAATATACAGAGCAGTCTCCAGTAACATTATTTTTTGGTGATTAACAAAGTTCTAGCATGTTGACTTTTTCTTTTTAATATGAACTTAACTTATTAAATTGCAAACCAAGATACTTTTTAGGGCTACTAAAACACACTGTTGATATCGTGCAACAAAAATGCATTTATGTGAAAATCAGTAGCAACTCCAGGAAAAACACTCTATAAAAGAGAATATCAGAAGGTGAAAAGATTACTCAGAAATCTAAGATGCTTTTAAACAAGATTAAGATAAGGACCATTAAGGTTCATGTCGCCGACCTGTCTGCATTAAGATATATCTTGCCTGGTGCCTGCATCTTAGATGATTCATTCAATATGTGTCATATCAAAGTCAAGGTATCCAGTGAGGAGAAAAATGCTAATGCTTATAAATTTTAGTGATAATCCATCATGATGAATTAACTGACCTTTCTTTAGTAGCTCTTTTACAAAATAAGCTCTGGACAATAATGTTAATGTTTTTTTTCTGTTGTTTTTTTTTTTTTAAGATGTTTGTTAATTTGTATCTGCTAATTATTGACTCATAACTTAGAAGTAAAATTTTTAAAATAGGAGGTCAAAAGGCTTTGGATGACTTGGTTCTTAAGATATTTGCTTGAGAATCAGATTTTTTTTTTCTACTTTTTCTCTGCACCTTTAAGAGGTAGGGTAGGTAGTGTCCACCATTGATTCAGATTGATCGTATTTCTTCTGTATCTCCTTTCCCTTACAAAACTTTAACTTTTGAAGTCAAATACCAATTTTAATTGATAGTTGCATAGTGTTGCTGTGTATTTTGTGTTACTCTGCCTCAAGTAGATTTGTGGAGGGAATAGCTGGGAAAATGAGGGAATTCCAGGAATACAAGCCTAAGAATATAGAAATATTAACTACTTTATTCTTTCTTTTGAGAACCTCTAAGAAGTGGCCGAATGGCCTAAATCTACATTTTAAATATTACTTGCTGTACTATCTATGATGTATTTATATTCAAATGTCTGTAACACAGATTTTTCTTGTACCATTTGCATTGCTGTGTGTTTTAAAATGCAGGTGGCAGTGGATTGGGGTTTGCAGCATCCTTGATGAGTTTTAAACTCTGAGAATCACTTTTTCACTGACAGAAATAAATGCTGAATTTCATTTTGGAGTTTCCATGGATCCTGATGGAAGTTCTATCCATCTCATTCTGTTTTCTTGAGTGTCTCGACTGGTCACCTTGTCTTCAGTAAGGACAAGACAGGGCAGGCAGCCAGCTAATCTGTTTTAACTGGAACACCTATGTTTGTCTCTTTGACTCTTCACATTTAAGGTATCAGCTGAAGTAGTGGTGCCGTTACAGACAAGTGTTTTTTCCCATGCTTTTGGTGTACTGCTCTTGGCAGTGCTACATGACTTTAGGTAAGCACACCTCAACAGTATCACTTAACTCTCTGAGCAGAGCACAGCAATTGGTCCAACTCGGGCTGTTTTCATCAGGCAGGCTCTTTGGATTCAGTTTAGGTAGGTAGTTTGGACCTCGGTTTAACCTCTGACTATTGCACTTTCCTGCCATTACACAGCAGTGTGTCTGCATTGGATATGAGCCCAAATCCTGGGATATTCTGTCTCCTGGCCTGGACATAAATGTGTCACCTCCATATATGACAGGCTGACGGAGGGATACAGTTTCAGTATTAATTCTGAATGTCTGTCTCTTCTTAGTTCAAGACTTAATTTTTTGTTGCTTTTTTTTTTTCTTTACTGAGATTTGTTTGAGGTTGGTAGAAAAAAATAATCTTCAGGGTTTTGTCATTGTGGCAGAAAAAGAATTGGACCTGAGGGTGAAAAAACAACAGAATATGTTCATTTCTAAAACTTTCCTGAAATACAATTTTGTAAACAAATTATAAGAAGCCCATTTTTGCTATCATCAATAAGAAAAAATGCTGCTTTCTGACAACTTCTATTTATTTAATGAATTACTTCTATACATTCACAAAAGATGGTAGTCTGTTTGGCCAGGCCTATTAAAAGCATTAAGATTTGAGCACTGGCTGTTAAAATGAGTAAATGGCAATATCACAAAGTTAAACAAATGCCAAAAAACATTTTCCAGAGTACTGGGGTTGTAACAATACCATTAATGAGGGCAAAGAGGTTTTAATGCAATTTGCACGTTCTAAAGTTTCAAAAAGAGGTTTTGAGTTAGTGCATTATTAATGTTCTGAACATCTGGAACTGTGTAACAGCCATAGACATTGAGCAAGTGCAGGGTTTCCCCACTAGGTCTGATGCTGACTGATTTCCTCCCCAGCGAAAAGCTTGTTTTAAGAAGTTTGAGACAGTAAAATGACAATATCCAGATAAGAGATAAACATTCCACGATGCCTTTTTGCTTGCATTGTATGTGGAGGAAAAATTGGAGACCATTAGGTTTGTGCAGTTAAAAGGTGAATTTGAAATTAAAGAGGAAAATTGGGATTTGCACCCAGGTGGTGCTCTGAGGTGCAGTTGCACTGATTGCAGAGGGATTACTTAATGCCACTGGCTGGGCTCCATAAGGTTGCTTACATTTTTCTGTTGGGTGCATTTAGGTTTGGTTTGCAGGAATAAATAATCTATTAGGAGTAACATTCTCCTTGATGTCCTTGTTTGGTAGCTGTAGGAGTGCTTTGAGGAAGAGATGTGCTCCTATGTGTAGATCTTTGCAGGAAATGGGAATCCGTTTGCACCTGGCATGTTTTATGACACAAATATGTAGTTTTAAATTGCATAAACATTAAACTTTCTGCATCATTTTAATATTATAAAACGTAATTCAGAGTGCTACAGCTTTAAAATGAGTCTGTAGAATGTTGTTTCTCATATCACAGAATTGTAGGTGTTGGAAAGGATCTCTGGAGATTATCAAGCCCCTTGATTTCAATGTGTCCATAGTTTTGTATGTCATAACCATAGTTAATATCCAGCATCACATTCATTGGAATGAAAAAAACGGAGGCTGGCATATCAGAGATAAGTTATGAAATAATTGTAAATTAATAATGATACTCACTTTCTGCAAAGCATTTGCTTGCTACTCTCAAGGGAAAGGCATTCTCTTACTTCAGAAGCCGTATTTGTTTGAGCCCAACAGCTGCAATGCTGCTATTACAGTATGTAACAAACCCTAAAACCAAGAAAAGGCTTTAGGGAATAGAGTTCTGTCATCCTTGCTGACTCAAATTATGTGCCCAAACCTAACAACTGAGGTAGAATAAAATGATGGAAGAGTAATTAAGTGAGAACCACTCTGTGCCCCTGTCCTAGCTACAGTGGTTCTGTGCAGTGCCCCTTGGAAGTCACTAAGGTTTGTTTCAGGGACTGCAAACTGCTTGGTCTTGTGACACCAAAGTGACCCTTTTGGTGTGGGTTTAATTTGAGAAGAAAGACTTGTGCCAGATTCTAAAGCTGTGTCTGTTGCCTTCCTCTGATGAAAATCTTAGCAGACTGATTTCCGTGTGATTGGGCAGAAAACAAGTGATCTAAAAAAGCTGACTTTTAATGACTTGAACAGTGCATTTCAACATTTGTACCTAATAAATGCAGATGTAGTTTTCTTTTCTTGTTGACCACTGTTTTTTCATTGCTTTTTACTCTCACTCTGTACTAGTAGTTTTCTTTCTGATCTTTATCTTGACTTCCTCATGTTTTATGGTTTTTCTTGCTCCCATTAATCATATACAATATCTTTTCTTTCATTTTTATTCTCCAGTTTTTCATCATTTAGAAGTTTAAATGTCTGTAATATAAACTGTCTTGATATTGGAGCCCTTGCATTCATCCAAAAGGCCAATTTTCAGGCTTGGTGTGCATTATCTGAGGTGTCTTCTGAGAGCTACAATGGCTCCTTAAATCTTAATGCAATTTCTGAAGTCTACAGTTTCAGTTTATCTCACTGACTCTAGCACAGAGGTATGTGAAATGCCCTGCATGTGATGGAAGTGTTCAACCATTGCAGATCAGAACTCTTCACTGAAGACTGCTGAGGTGGTATTGCCTCAAATAGGAAAGAACTGTAGCAGAAGGAATATTGAAATTGATACGAGAAGATAAGTAAAGATTCTTCTATAAACAGGTACATAATCTTTGCCCTCAAGTTCTGGTGCAGGCCTCCCTGTTTCATGTCATCAGTTCAGTCAAGTTGCTTTGCCAAACTAAACCTGGGACGGAGCAGGTGGATCACACCTTGGCAGGATCATTTCTTAGATAATCCTGGAGTCTATGGCAAAAATATTGCCCTAAAATAAGAAAACCAGAGTCGTGCTGAATTACACACACAATGAATAATTGAAGTGCTGTAAAATAACTCCTAAGCTTTCAAAGCTGATGCTTGTTTTATTGTAAAGATTTATTACAGTGTTTTCAGTTAGAATTTTTTAACTTTTTGAGTTTTTTGAATCCATTGCTTGGTTACTGATGGCTTTTGACCATCCATTTGCAATACTTGCAAAGCAGGCTAAGAAAAGATGTGTGTCAAAGATAATTTTATACTTTCTCAGGTTATAGCTGACAATCTGAATAGCTGCAAAAGATTTCTTTTCTAAATAGTATGATCAGATCCTAAGTATGCTGTGGTTATGGCAATAATTTTCCTGATTTCTGGGGAATTAGAAATAATCCATGTGTGAGATGATCCAACAGCTTACTGCTGACCAACGACCTTCTTTCTCCTTGTGATTGTTTTCCTGCTGCTCTAAATTTCATGTGAGCAATGAAAAGGGATTTCTTTCTTTTTATTTTTTTTCCCCTCTTTTCTGGTTAGTTTTCTTCTGGCCTTGTGAACTGAGTTGGCTCATCAGGAGGTCAGATAAGTGTCAGAGATGACTCAAGGGAAGAGCTCATGTAGTGTACTCATGGCTGTGAGTGTGGTCACCCCCTTTACAGCTGGAGCTCAGCTTTAGAGATGGAACAATGTCCTGTGCTTTTTTTAATATGCCTTTTTCAAAGGTTGACCTTAATACGAGTATCTGTGAAGATGCTCATTTGGAAGGTGTGATAATTTTATGAAGTATGGTCTGTAATAAAGTTGTTAGAAACTGTAGCGCTGTAATCTCAGACTGTGTCTTAAGTGGAGAGTTACTCAGCTGGATATTCTGGGTGAGTGGGAATTTGGGTGAAGTGATATGAAAGAAATGAGATGTTCTGACTTCACTTACACGAAGGAGTGAGAATTCCAAGGGTAGTTTAAAGGAGCAGTGAAGTTTGAGCTGTAGAATAAATGGGTCTCCACTCTCCAGTTCCTCTTGGTTTCCAGATTCTGAGTGATTCTTTATATTCTGAATCTGAAACTTCATAGCATCTTCAATCTGTAAGCCAAATAATTTTGCCTGAGGAGCAGAGAAATGAACTGGCTAACACGTAAGTTTTCACGTAATCCTGTTGGAAAATAGCAACAGGAGCCATTTTGGTTACAAAGCTGTCCAAACAACTGCTGCTTTCTGTGAGAAGTGAGGATGAGATGCCCTCAGTTCTTCATTGAGAATTTCTGTAGTATCTCCTCCCCGGAGTAGTACCACAATAAATATCAAATAGATGTAGGCAGAATATGAATACAAGCTTGGGAGGTAACTTCTGGGTTGTGGAAATCAGAATTGCAAGAGACTTGAAATTATGAAGTGCCCTCTGGCACTTGCTTTTTACATACTGTAGATAGACTTTCTGATTGCATCTGATAGAGAATAGAATCTGCAGTGACAGTCTGCGGCAGATTATTGGGAATAATGCATGAAAAAATTATATGCTGTGTTGGTAGATGAGTGCTTTCCTTGTGAATTTCACACCCTGAGAGCAGTGCAGTTTAATATTTTATTGCACTGTTAGTTTAAATACCCTTAGCATACAGCTTCAGGAAAATAAACTAAAAATCTATTACTGTTTCTCACTTTTGAGTTCTGACTTGTCAAAGTGCTGCAAGCTGAACTGTTGTATCTAGTTAACACGTACTCTCATTTCTATTGTAATAAGTCTTTTTCCTACCATATTTTTTCCTACTTATTAAGCAGTAATTACATTGGAAATGATTTTAGGCAGTCAAGGAGTGACTGCACCCAGTTTGTGAATGATAAAGTCCAAACAATAAACAACAATTACACTCAGAATTCTTTTTTCCTTGAGAAACTGGACTGGAGAGAAGTACTTATTAATAAGGAACAATATACACAAAAAACATTTGGAGGCTGCGCCTTGCATAGGTTATGTTGCCATTAATGTTGTTCTATACCATTGCAACCTGCAACTGCTTATGAAATCGTATCTTAGAAAACCAACTGGGGAAAAACATTTGTGAGGAACCTCTGCTCTTCTGTCTAAGGAACCCTATCTTATCTCTCATTTGTTATCAAAATATTATCTACTTAGTTAACTGTGTTATATTGTTTAAAACTTTTCTTTTGTTTAAGTTATTGCATAGCTTCTGAAAGTAATTCTTTATTGCCATGACTACAGGAAGTTCTGTCACTCTGCATCTTTGTGTTCTAACGTTTGCTTCGTTCTTTCACTTAGATCTGGGATTGCACAGATCTGTCAGGATGTGGTCCACTCCCAAAGGAGAGGTTTCAAATGTCTCTGAGAATCAGAGCTGATGTGGTTCCCTATTTGAAATCATACCTTAATTTTTTTTTTCCATAATCATCGATTCAGAGCTGAGCTCTGTGCATACGTTGCGTGGTTGTTGCTGAGAAATGATCCGAGTCCTTTTGCATGCCATGATTTGCTGTCTAATGAGGGAAAAATGACCTAACTCTTTTTTCAGGTTGGTTCTCCCTTGTGGCCCCGCGCCTCGCTGCTACTGAGCCACACTCATCCCTTCCTCCTCCTCGGGATGGGGAAAAGAGGTCAGGGATGACTGAGCATGATTTGGGGCTGGTGAAGAAGAGAAGAGCAAATCAAGATGCTGACCTCATTAATGAGCCGTTCATATTTTGCTTGATTCAGAACAAGGATCCTGAACGCTTCCTTTATATGCAAATTGTCCTGGAGAGTTTTCTATGCATGAAGGATTGTTTTTTGATGGGAAGTGTAGTGATAGCCTAGGGTGGATGTACGAGCAATTCTTGTAACACAGAAAGCTGTTGTCTTGGTTAATTTTAAAACCGCAGGAAACAAAACCGTTTTGAACCAGGTTGGTTAGAAACAGCTGTGACAGAGCTCAAAGCCTCCAAATTGTTTTGTGGTAAAACAAGTTGTTATGTTTTGGAAAAAGATTTTATGCATTTAGGAAAAAAAACCCACCTTCTTTAACTGTAGAAGTAACATATTAACCATGTTATTCTAGAATCTTTGGCGTGCAAAACATTTCATTTTTCATTACTGTTGTCGCCATTCACATATTCCATTATTTAAGGAGGTTATTGAAAAATTGATGGTATGTTGGTACCAGAGAGACATCCTGTAGGCTGCAGTGTTGATTTATGGCACATGGAACACAGTTCAGTGCTTCAGTTTCCTGCTGGTGAGCGGCACTTTGTCATTGTCCCTAAAGAAAAATCATACCAGTGAAATCCCCTGTGTTTCCCCCAGGTTGAGTGATGCATACTTTTCCTTCAAATATGATTATGAATTATTCACCTTTTATTGTGCTGGAGTGAGCACATGGTGATCAGAATCTTGTTCTTAATACAGAGTTTTTCACCATGTTCAGGGTTTAGTTTAATTATGTAGTTGAGTTGCACAGCAGCTTTTATCTGTTGTTGTTTTTTTTCTCCCTCCTCCCTCCCCTTGCCTGCCAGCCTGCCTGGCCTAGCACAGCTTTTACCCCACGTTTCCTCTCTCAGCACACGAGACTTGGTCCTGAATGTTTGTTTTTTCCTCTGATGATTGTATAAAATAGTGCTTGGGGCAGTAAGCATGGTACTTCTAAACTTCAGACGACACATTTTCTGCACCAGTTCTTGGAAATCATAGACACCTATGAGCTTTTACTCTTCAAGCTGATTTTCTGTTGTAAAGATAGCATATCAGAGTTAAGTGAAAAATTTCTTAAAGTAGATCACACAGGAACAATATAGATTTGCTATTGAGGACAGTTTTCTCCTGGGAAATGTGTAGAGGAAAGACTCCATGACACAGAGCAGCTGATTAGAAAACTCAAAGCCGAGTGATCTTTCATCATAACTCAGGGAAGGAATGCAAAATGTCAGAGTAAGTGTGAGATTTGGGTCGAAGTCTCTTTTCAGCTTCCTGGGTTCTGCCTGCAGCCTGCTGGGGTCTTTCTGCTGAAATGGACTCTTCATGGAGAAGAGATTAACCTACTTAGTATTGATCAACTTCAGCAGTTTCAATTTTGGAATCAAGGCTGTCGGTGCAAGGCTTGACTTTGTGAAGTCACATTCCTTCTAACTCCTTTTGCTTTAAGTAGATGCGCTCCTGTTTTACGCACTGGATTTGTGTTTTGCTGTAATAAGCGGGAAGGGTTAGAGGTAAAATTCACATTGGGAAATCTTTATCAGCTGAAAAGGAGAGGCTCTGAAAAAAGTGTGTGACGTGTTTTCCTTTAGAAGTTGTACTCATGTGGGAATACATTCAGATCTCATTCCTTTGCAATCCTTTTTATTTCAGGACTTTTCTAAGCTCTTTCCCCATTAAAGTTCCTCTTTGTATTGTTCTTTGTTTTGTGTTCCTTAAAACAAAGAAATTCAATTTTCTAGACATATTATGTTTCCTGGTTTAATTTTTGGTTTTGAAGTACAATGCTCTTTTTTTCTGGCAGGAGAAAAATACTTGATAATATTTGGTCATATTTTCAGTTTTACAGTTATGGAGTGTTTCATTACAGAGATTCTATGACACTTCGAGATAGAAATTGATCTGGAATTAGTATTCTGTAAAGGAAGGCTGATTAAAAGAAACACTTCTCTTCATTGCTGCTTGTAGCCCCACAATGATAATAAATAGCTGGGGAAATGCGCAGTAGAAAGGAGGCACGGCCTCTCTTGAGTAAGAATAGCATCTTTGTGTGGCCTGTTTCCATTAAAATTCTATATTAAATAAGTTTACTTTTGGCACATAAAGAAAGCAGTACCTCTTCATATGCATTTATATGTGCATTTGGTATTTTTCTCCAGTTACCTGTTAACAGTGGTGAATTGATGTTCTATTCTGAAAGCAGATTTTCCTTGACAAGTGAAATATTCGGGGCACGGATATTTTATTGCTTTCCTTCAATTTGAAGCTTAAAATACTTCTACTTTTTTTGTGTGTGCGTGAATAGATAAGTTATTATTTTGTATCAGCTTAGTCATTCAAAAGAATGAATTTTAAAGACCTCTTTGTATTGTGTTAGCTACGTTCCATAAACATGAAGAGATTTCCGTGAATCAGTCTCTTGCTTAACCTTTCATGAAAATCTAATTGAGTGCGAACAACTGCTTGAATAATTCAATGGGCCGCGTTATTCTTGGCTGGTGTAGTCTCAGCCTCATGCAGTGCAAGTGACTGGGTGTCATGTGGAGTTGAGTTTTTTCTGTTTTGGTGATGGATGTGATTAAGAGTAAAATCGCAGTTGAAAAATCACAGAAAAGAAAAAGGTAAAAAGATGAAGTATGGATTAGATGTGATAGTGTAGGAGATGACTTGTGGCTGAGAGGTGCATGCTCTTAACACCCTTTTGTAAACTTCTAATATTTTTTGATGATATTCCTAAACATTGGGTTTGATTGTTTTCTTTTCATTTTTCTTTTCATACGTGTCCTTTTTTTCTTTTTTATTTAAAGGATGTTCTGCTTTTCAGAACACTATTAGTAGTTTTGGAGTACCATTTCTGAATTCGTTTGGAATAATGCTGATCGGAGTTTCTCAGTCAGTTCATCCAAATGTTTTCTTTCTTGTTTCTGGAAGGAATCTCAGCTCATTCCTTTCACCCAAACCTTTCCAGGCAGTTGGCTGTCTCTTGTCCCTTCAGTCCTCTATTCCCATTTCATTACTCTGTTTCCTTTGTATTCACTTTTAACCTCAAATGGCTTTTTTCTTTTAAACATAGAAATAGAATGAAATTACTGTTCCTGTGCCACCACAATGACTTGGTAAACAGTCATTTTCCCCACACTGAAGGTTTCTAATAGGTCCTGGAGGTTCACTGACATTCAGAGAACTTTCGAATAAATTCTGCCAACTTTATATATTTCCAGAATGTCTTGAGTTCTTAAAGTATTTTTAGTAGGAGCCTGTAATACCAAGTAATGTTAAAAAAGGAGGGAGTCTGGCAAAGGATGGTCTCCAAGTCTTCTTTGAAATGACATGAATTTGAGGCCACTTGTGTTAAGCGACGTATTAAATGCATTAATTTACTGCCCTTATTTTGGGATTATCACTAACATGGAAATGGCTTTATTCTTTCAAAATAGAAGAAGAACATTTGACCAGGTAATTAGCCATCATGCTGAATAGAGAGCTTTCAGAGCAGGAGGAGAGTGGTTTGAAGAAAAAGTTAGAGCTGTAGTTAAGCAGTTGATTCAGCAAGCTGTGCCTCGTCCTGAGAGCTTATTAAAGGTAATGCAATGCCTCTGGAATTAGATACATTATAAAAACATCTGTGCCTTGGGATCTTCAGAGGATTACTTTTGTGGAAAATATGATGTTCTTTCTCCTAATAGCTTAAATTTGCAGGATCTGTCAGTCTATAGATTGTATATATATGTATAATTTTTTTTGCCACTGGCAGGAAGAGGAGAGGATGCAGCTGATGCAAATGCAGTGAGAGTTATCTGGTGATGTATAAAGCAGTCTGTGCTGTTTACCTGCAGACAGCCTAAATAGTGGGAAGCATTTTGTAGTAAGATGAGAAAACTGTGTTTCATTTTGATGCAATTTCTTAATTTTTGGTACTGCAAAGTAATAAGTGCCTTATTGAATTAATGCTCAAAAGATGATGCAAGTATTCCTCATTATAGCATCTCCACATCTTTGTGTGTCACTTGCACATGTTGGTGGATTGAATGCTAACCCTGTTTTCTGCAAGTGATTTCCCATTTAGTCCTAAGCCTTCTTGGTTCGACCAGAGCGAAGCAAGTGATGGACTTCTGTTGCTTAGTCTCAGGGCTGGCTGGAGATGCCTGCTTTCCCTTTCTGAAGTTTTGTGCTGACTGTGTGTAGAACTTCTATTTGACCCTTCAAACACATTTCCAGCCCAGTGGAGGCACACTTTGATTTGAAGCAGTGCTTATTCAAAAAGAAAATCCTAGTAGCAAACACATGAAGAGTTCTGCATGGGAAAAGGCTTTTAGATCAATGTTAGTCCCTTGAGAATCTCTGACTTTTTGCACTAACAGTGGTGCCAATACTGTGATTTTTATTAAGAAAAACCTAATGGCTGCTTCCCTTTTCTCCTCAGCTACCCTTTGTATCCAGATAACGAAGGAAATGTTAAGTATCTTAACAGTTGAAAACAAACATTTTATCATGAAAATGAATCACATACAAATGAGATGAAAAAATGCTGAAGTTTGGGAGAAGTGGTTTGTTGGTATTTAATGCCAGATTGAAGAGAGTTACAAGAGATTTGTGGAAATTTTGTGTCCCTTGAAATACCTTTTGTTCAGTTGTTATATGAATGTATGGGTAACAAGATAGCACGTGCTTTTAAAGATGCACAAGAATATGCACTGCAGCTGTAACCGACAGTTGTTATATTAGTTAATAGTTGTTAAACTAGCTAATAAAACCTAAGTTTATTATATCAGCTGCTACGTGGGTTATGATGGCTTCGTTACCCTTTTCTGTATTGCTCTTGATCATCCTCTTTTATTTTTAAGTATTCCATAGCTTTCCCAAGCACTTTTGATGGCCGGATTATTTCTGTGCTCCCTTTTCATCTATTAGCAAGGTACAATCCATCCATCTGAATCAACCAATCAATCTGAATACAATCAATCCATCTGAACCAATGCTAAAGTATTGCAGGAGTAATATATATATAAAGAAATGTAGTAACAGGTGCTTGTAGCGGGATGAGTTAAGGAGCTGTAGATCAGAATCTGTAACTCATTGTGTTACTGTGTGCCATGAGACCCTTCCTCATCACAGGGATTTGCTGCTTTAACAATCACCATCAAGTGCTACTGAATGCTGCAAAAAAAAAAAGTGCATTCCCAAATTACAGTGCAGCAGTGTGAGTGCTGCAAGTTAACTTCTTGGCTGCTTTAAGATGCTGGAAATTACAGTGAACTTGCCTCAGGGTAAAACACATTAAACAAATCTTTGGTCTTGCTTCATGACATGGGAAACCCCTAATGCAGTTTTTGGCATCGAATAAAACAAAACGGCAAATGGAAAGGGGCACAGCTTTTCCTTCATGGACACAGGATGAGAGGATTTAGCATAGGAGCACAACATAATGGCAAGAGATGTTAAGAAAACCTTTTTCACCATTCCTAAACTTCAAGAATGCTTCAAAAGCTGCCTCGAAAAGAGAAAGCAGACAAAGATGAATGGTAAATCTAAATACTGAGCTCAGAAGTTCTGCGGGTCATAGCTTACAGGTGTCTTTAAGTTGCAGAAAGGAAAACAAGGAAAAAGCTATCAAAGTAAACATCCTTCAGTGCATGGGAAGATGACAGATTCTTTCTAACAAGATTTTCTGCTCTCCTGGAGGAAGAGCGTTTGTTAATAAACCATTTGAGAATCCATTTTTAGGGGATTTAATAAAATATACGCAGATTGCCTTCCACTGCAGAAGCTATTATTCCCTTGGGTTGAAAAAGTGACTGACTGTGGGCATTAATGGTTGCTCCTTGTGATTCCTGGCATTATATCTTGCTCCCATTTACACTTTTCCAATTTGAAGTAAAATAATTTTTTATGAGAATCTTGCTTTTGATTCATAGCTCTTACGAGCCATGTATGTGTTCTATATTTTATTTATTTGTATGCAGTCATGTCCATAATTCTGGTTGTTTTAGTGCCTGTGGCAATAGCCTGGGTATTGTATATGCTTGTGCATAGTTTTCTGTACACAGGAAAGTTTTCATATCCTGGAAGTGCCATTAAATAGGAGGGGTAATAACTTCCATTAAAAACTGTAGATGTTCTGTGATGATGATGCTGTTGATTAAACAAACTTGAACCTTGTATAGTCTAATAGATATGTGCCTGGAGGGGCCAACACAAAGGAGAAAAGATATTTTCTTAAGAATTTGGAGGAAGGTTTTCTAGTGCCATCTTTCTGGTGATGCATAGGTTATGCTCCTTTCAATTATGGGAGAAATCCAGTGGAGCTGAGGGTTTTAAGTACTTCTGGAATCTTGTCCTTTTGGAGGCTTTGATTCACTTAAATTAAAAAATGATTTTTCTGCTAAGGATGCTTTATAAGGCTGTGTTTGTGAAAAATACCCAGTGATTTCAGTAGCTGAGATGATAGGAGCAGGAGAAGACTTGGGGAAAATGTTCCCTGAAACATGAATAGCTTTATGGATGTAAAGTTCAAGTTCAGTTATACCCAAGTGCATCCTATCTGTAGTATCTCCCCAGCCTCCTTTTGTCAGACATGGCAGAGAGAAGGCAGAAGTGGATTTAGCATGGCCCATCAAGTAGGTGCCTGGGAAGATATTAGCTTTGCAGAAGGAAGAATGAAATCTGAAAAGCTGATAATATTACAGTTAGTGGCAGCTCTAATACACCTTAAGTGGATGTACTTAGGTGCATCATTTGTTCGGTTCTCTTCTTTACCAGAATTATCTTCACATCATGTCCAAGAACTGAGGACTTAGTGGCAGGCTGTGGATGGCCAGATGCACTTCATTGCTTGCTCATAATATAACCCTTTCTACAAAAAGAGATTACAGATAGTATGCTGCCAGGAAATGAGTGAGCTGGCAGAGAAGTAGATGGAACACAGGGACAAGCACTTTTAGAAGAGATGCTTTCTTTTGCAGTGACATCTGTATGCATAGGAAGTGTTAGTACTGTTCATCATTTGGTCTTTCTGTGCTTGTTTGAGAACGGCGTCCCAACACCAGTGGGTAATCAGGATTTCCTGAATAGGAGCTTGGACAAAGCTGGTCAGCATGCCAAAAGCAACATCCTATTTGTCCCCTCTGATCTGGACGTACCTCAAAAGGGACCGACTCAAGTACTTAATAACAGAGAATAAATTCAGACCTAGTGTTAAGAACGTGAAATATGTAAGTCGTCTTGTATTAAGAAATGAATTTTGCAAGCATACAGGATCCTTTGTTGTTTTTTTTTTCTGAAGTGCATCAAAGAGGTGAGTGGGGCTGGGAACCGAGGGATGCTGCGGCTCTTGAGCACTGGGCTGGGATTGGTGCTGGTTCCAGATGGAGCACTTTATACAGCCTGGAGCAAAATAGTGAGCAAGTCTTTGATGAGTGGAGCTGAGGGAAGTACGAATTATGAGTGTAACCCATATTATAGAATTTGTTAGTTTAAAATCTTCTACATCTGCAGAACATAGCAGCTCTACTGCCCAGCAGTTAGTGATGGCACACTGAACACTATGATGAGTGAGATCAAGTATTTACCTTCTGCCCACTGAACCGGGTCAGCTCAGCTCGTGCTGAAATGTATTGGTTGCATTTCTTTGCTCTGAGGGAAGTGCTGTGCGCTATCAAACAAATATATTAGGTGAAGGAATGACTTTTGCTCCCTACCTTCATAATATTCAATCTAGAAAGTGATGGAAAAAAGACATGATAGCAGCTAACTGCAAAATTGACCCCTGCCCACCTGAATTCAGTTTCTGTGATACTTCTAGATTTAGCTTTATGTAATGCAATACATATTTTTATTATGCTCGCAGTATATATAGAACAAGCCTACAAGATTTGACTGCGTGCTGATTTGGAGTAAAATAGTGCAGTTCAGAATCTGGTAGCTATAATAGAACTGATGGGCTTTGAAGCAGAGGAGGCTGTTGATAAATACTGACATCAATCCCAGTATTGCATAGCTGTGGAACTTGTTTTCATAAATGCAAAAACTGAATAATACAGTTGCACTACAGTAAGTGTCTGTAGTGGAAGAGTTTGAGGAACTGACAATTTATTTCGGCTCTTCTGGATTTTTCTCTTTTCAGCTGTTGGACAAACTGAAAGATCGCTGGATGCACACTGGCCTGTGGAGAAACCTGGAGCTTGTTAAGACAGTCATTGCAGAGCCTCAAGGAGGAGCAAAAAGTGACTTCGATGAACTGCTGAAAATATACTACGATGCAATAAAATTTAAAGGAGGAAAAGGTACTTTCTGCAGACAACAGTTACACTGTCTTTTCAAGTTTAAAAAAAAAAACCTGATATTATTCTTAACAGTTATAAGATATGGTTAAATACTTAAGTTAACTTTATCTTAATAAATTATTGTTATAAATGAGGAAGATTAAGAGCTGTTTTCATTGTTGCATGCAGAGAAGGGGACACACAGAATGATGCACAATCCTTACAGTGGTATCCAAGAGGCAGTAGGACTGCCTCTGTGTAGGAATGTGTGTTTGTGTGTCCAGCAGGGTGCAGACTGCCTTCTCAAAGAATCACTTTTACCACACATCGCACAGCTTTGATTTCTCATCTTATATTACAGCTACTGTAGGATTTCTTTTCAAAATACCTGAATGTTAGTATAAAGAATAAAGGATGATAGCATGTCAACAATAACATAGCTTTTGGAATGCAGAACTGAACGTTTTAAATTTGAAACACTGTAGTAAATGCATATGGTTCATGCATAATTAAGTACCACTGTGTTATATAATGGAAAATTACTTTGCTACTTGTATTAAAAATCACAATTTTATCAATGAAAATACAGTTGATCTCCTCTCTCTAACAAAAAACAGTTCTAAATTTAAATCCCCTCACCTTTTCCAGACAGATGCACAATGTATTATGCTGTATTATGTTGAACTTTTAAAAGATATTACTGAAACTTTCTTTTGATGTTCACTTTACCCCTGGGAATGATGCATATCCCTCTTTGGCTTCTTCAAGATGGAGCACTCCTAATAGCTGTGTGCAGAGGAAAAGTTAGTGAAGGCTTGGATTTCTGTGATGAGAATGCTCGAGCAGTTATAACCATAGGTATTCCGTTCCCAAATGTGAAAGACCTTCAGGTAGGATATCGATATCTAATTGAAAGAGTTGTATGTTATTTTTTATATCCTGTTTGAAATGTGAAATATGCACAGCATTTGTTGGAAATGTTTATCCTTGGACTCCTGTCAGTCTTATTTGAACTCTTTATTACTTTCTACACAGTTAAAAGGAGGAAAAGCTCAGCATGTTTTGTTGACCCATTTCTATATTCTAAATACAAGTATATCATGCTAGGTAAAAAATACCGTAGATTCCTTTGACATTGCTAGTGAAGGCTTTCATATTGGTAAATTGCTCTTTTCTGTCTAAAAGTGGTATTCTGATGTGTCTCCAATTAAAGAAATTTGAGACTATTTGTATTATTCAGCAGGTGGCCAAAGTAACATCCTGTTGCTTTTGCATTTCTGTGTAATTGCCCACATCAACACTTCCTTTCTTTTGACTTCAACAGAACTTGTCTTGTAGTTAGATAATGTTCCATGAGAGCAGGCAGTTTCTAGCTGAGGCCAGGCATTTATTAAGGAAAAGAAAGCCAATGAATATGGAAAAGTATTTTTCTAGACTTTCTTTCTACTTAATGAAAGGAATAAATATTATTAACTCATATGGAAGATCACTAAAAAAAAGCTAAGTGCACGATGCTTCACGGCTGGCACTTCTCAGTATGATGGCCACTGTCTCTGTCTTTCTTTTTGTGTACCTTTTAGAGCATTTTTAGACTTCTTTGTGAAACTAAGAAACAAGTATCACAGAATAAATATCAGAAACAGCTGGATTCTTGTTATTAATAATTCCAAATCAAACAAGAAAACCATAGGTCTGCACTTGAAAGCTCAAGCTGCCTCTGCTTTGGTTTTAGAGATGTGTTCTGAGCTTAAGTGAACAGCCAAAGACTTCTTTGTTGTCTACAGCATGTGCCTAGTTAAAGCCTTGGTAGGAAAAACCCACATCCTATGAGGACTGGTAGGGTTATGTTAGCAGTGGCTGCCTGGTGTGGTGTTCTCTCAATGTTTGCATAACTTTCTTGAGGCGCTTATTCAGCCATAACATTTTTCTTCTACTAAAACATAATACCCTGTCCTTTAGTATAAAAACATATACATTCAAAGAAAATTCATCACAGTTTCTAGAGTTAGAAATGCTTTGTTTTAGAAGTGTTCTCTGAAATGATATTTTGGAAACACTTGGTCTGTAGTAGAGCTGGAACTGTTACATTTTGCTCTAAATGATTTCCAGAATGTCAATATTTTTGTATTCTAAATTATACAAAATTGAATTGAAAAGCATGTGTCTATGGTGAATTATGCTCACAATGGATTATGTTCTTTAAGGTTAAAAATACTGCTTTTGATTTTCTTTTGGATATGACCAAATATGTATTATAGTAGAAATTGGGCAGTGCACCTCATTATTGATAACAGTTCCAAAATACGAATGTTAGGTTTGTCTATTTTTTGTTTTTTTAAATCAGACTGAAGAAAACCTCTAAATTTTTAAGTAAGGGTAGAAACAGTAGCTGCCAAATTGCGCACAGCTAAAGGTTTGTATGCATATATTTAGATACAGTGATGCACAAAGCACTGCACTGATCAATTCTAAATGAGAGAAGGGCATGCACTGGTCTCTCAGCATCAGATCTGAGGAGCTGGCTGGTGTGTGGTAGTTCTGCTAGAATGGTGTTAGGGGAAATTGTTCTTACTGTGAATGTATCTTCTGCTCAACAACTTGGATTCAAAGTGAGATCCAACTAGCAGTACTTCCCTGCAAGTTGAATAATGCTCTGTTTGGTCCAAGGCTTTTTTTTTAGTGAGTACCTCAAGAAGTTCTGGATTACTGTGTGCTTTTTTATCACTTAAGCTCATGTAGTCAGCTGGATAAGGAAGGCTACACAGAAAGCATGCTAAAGCTGTAGTGCTGTTTCCCACAATGGAGTGGAACAAATGTAATAAAAATGGCATAAAAAAGTATGTGCTACATCATTTAAAAAAAAAAAAGTAAATTTTATGTAAAACTAGTGTGATATCTGATTGCTGGAGCTAAATGATATTTGCACCGTTCTGTTTGTGGTGCAGCTTTGTTTTCCATTCTTATTAAAATTAGATCTTAATCCTTTGACACTGAGATGGGAATAGGGTTTTAAAGTATAAGTTGATGTTCAAATACTTGCTTTAAACAGTGAAAATAATTTATAACAATTATCATGAAGGATAATTGCAGCATTTCATTAAAATACATTTTCCTATTCAGTATTGTTTTCAAGGCATAGTAGTTGTGTTTGTCATAGTAAGAATACAGGAATTCTCTCTTGCAGGTACAAGTGAGTGACTTTCTTTTAGGGTGTTTGGTCTTCATTGAACGTACAATTTCTTCATTTGAAATCCTTTTTTCTCCTGGAATTAGAAGAATCCAGATTTTAAAATATTAGAGGACGCTGTTTTGTTTCTTTTCTTTTTGTAGGATTTTAGGAAATGTGAGTTCCTAAATGAAATGGTTCAGAGTTCATAGGATAGTTAAGACGATTGCTCTTGTGATATACGTGGCTAGCTAAATCAGAAGATAGGCTAAATACTGAAAAATTCAAATCTTCCAGCTTTGAAGATTAGTATGGTGCTTAAATTCTGAGGAGATAATTCTAAACAGTTATGCAAGTCAAGTTAGAGCTAAGTAGGTCTAACACCTGTGGAAACAGTTGCATCTATTGTTTTACACAGCAACTGATGCTTGGTAGATGTACTGAAGAAACTGATAAGATTAGGAATTATATCCCTTTATAAGTAGAAAATGCAAATGGTTAACAGTTCCCTAGGAAAATTCATGGGATACTTCTGGAATTGGGGTAAAAACAAAAAAGTGCTTTCTCTACATAAAACCACACTTGCTTGTCTGCTTTTTGGGCTAGTAGAAGTCTACTAAAAGTCTTCTTAAGACTCAGCTCTATAAGCCCTTACTCCTGCACATAGCTCTTACTTGTGTGAGTAATCCTTTAATACTACTATGACTATGCATAGTCATAAGGGTTTATTGAATTGTGCCTTTGGAGACCGATATTTTATGTTGGCAGCTTGATGTTGGCTCATCTCCACTAATATTACTTGTCTGTGATCAACCTGCTTTCTAAACATATTTTATGGTTTGTAACTTGATGCTAATTCCAGTGAATGGTAATATTAGAGAACATAAATAATGTGGCAAAAAAAGATGCGTAATCCTACGTACATGTTATCTGATGCTAACATACTATTTATTAATTCCTGTTATATATTTTGACTTGTAGCATTTTGGATCCAGACATCATTCTTGGACAAGAAACTCATCACCAAATATGATGTAAAATATCCAATATTATGTTCTCCATATGTGTGTTGTAAATATATGTTACAACTTCAGGTGTTAAAAGGAGAGCGTTCGGTCTCCTTCAGTAACTGTCTGCTTTTGTATGTTGCATTATTTTGTGTAGAACCTTTAAGGAATGTAATTTTGTTTCTTTTCCAGTTGCTTCTCTTAAGGATTTTAAGCATGTGATAACTTACATTTACTCGCTGTCACAAAGAGGAGAGTCTAAAACTCTCTGTCAGTGTTAGGAAGAAAGCAATGATTAGGTTTCATAAGTGTACTTCATAATAACAATACTGTGTTAAGAAAGAGAGACCAAACCTGTAATTCTGTATGATTGAAAATGGTTTCATATTGCTGAAGAATCAAGTTGCTAAAGCAAAATATATAAAAGAAATGTTGAAGTATTGCTTAAAGCTACGGTGCTCTCAATGGTAGGGTTTGGCTCTTGTGAAGCAGGAAAATGTATTTCGGAGCCAAAAATGACTTCTTTGGCTGTGACCAGGATTTCCTCTGCCCACCTCTGGGACCTGAAACTAGAGGTAGGAAAATCTGATTTTGGAGCCAAGTGTGACTTGTTTAGTTCAAGTCATAATTTACTGCTTTTACCTTGGGGACCTGGAAATAAAGGAACTCGCTATGAAATGTTGATAATGGGCGGCTCTGAAGTGCAAGCATTAAGCTAACTTTCCCAGAGAGCATTTCTTCACTTCCACCTTTCCAGATGCTTTTGATCGTAGTACAGTAGAGTGTACATAATCATATAACAGCAAAGAGAACTTAGCAAAATAGAGAGGAAAGCACAGTCAAACCCTTTAGCAGCAATAGGTGCGCAAAAGAAATAAACTTGATAAGGCTGGGCTTCCTGTGCAATGACACGACTCAAGATCTGTAGCTGAGTTTGCTGTTAATGAGAAGTATTTCCCATCACTGCCATACTGTGATTATGAACTATGATAGCATACTTTTTCTTCACTGTTTCCAGCAACGTATTTTGTAGAATGTGAAGTAACAGAATTTCAATTACAATTTTCTTGGTTACGTGCAACCTCAAGCAGCTGTAAGGGCTGAAGTTTCTTTCTCTTCTGGAGGGATCAAAAAAATTGACATATTTGTATCATTTCAGATGTTTCTGAGAAACTTTGCCTTATCTTTCCTGTCAAATTTGATGTCATAAAAGCCTAAAATGTGTGAGATATCATTTTCAGATGACCTGACATCAATGTGATTTAAATGATTGTATAAAGTGGTCTTTTGTGTGTGTGTGATCATCTGTCTTAATGGTTTTCTAAACCTGATCTGTATTTACTTCCTCCTTCACTCCATCACTATAAACTAAGGAGCTAAGAGATAAATGAATGGCACTTTCATAGGAAAGCCATGGGTTGCAGTATTTTATTTATTGAATGTCCTCTAAGAGGAACATACTGAGTAGGGTAAAAGTGCAATGTATGTTCATTCTTGTATGTGTACACTTACATTTCTTTCTTCCATGCCACACTTCATACTCAATTTTATTTTATGCTTTAATTGTAAAGTAGCTTCTTAAAACAAGAAGTACGCAAGGAAGAAATGAAGCATTGGAATGTGCAATATTATGCAGTAAGCCTTTAAGTGTTAAATCTATACACTTACTGGGGCAACATACTTCTAAATTTTGTAAGAAAAAAAATCAGCCAACTCTGGTACTATCTTGCAACACTACACTGTAAATATTTCAGTCTGCTCTGATGTTGCTTATGAAGGAGTAAGGCAATGTGCTGAGTCGCACATTCACAAGGTGGCTGGCTCTGGGTATTGTGCGCCTCCATCACTTTTCTTCTTCTCCCCAAAGGAAAAGATCAGGATATAGAGCTACTTCCATTACCAAATATGTATGTGGAAGTGTATGTTAAAAATAAACCTTTTCCTTGAGATTGTCCCATTTCAACAAAGTTTTGGTAGAGGTGAGGTCTTCTTTTGCCTTGCTGGAACACTTCACAGGCAATGCAGTAAATAGGTGATGGTGTGGTAGCTGCTTACATCAGCAGGAAAATATCACAGAAGCCTTTCATTTCCCACCTTTCCTGAAACAAGAATGGTTGTAGAAAGTCAAAGCCATCTGCACTTTTCTTAAGTGGAGGCTCCATTTGTGGGAGTAGCTGCAAAATCCTGTGGAATAGAGCATTCCTGTGGCTAAGCAAGGTAATGTTTCAGTTCAGCTTTACTTGTAAGGCTGCTGGATGGCATTTTTCTTCTACTGGTGCAAGGCTAATGTCAATATGTTGCCATAGATTACAGAAATCATCTCTGAATATATCTGGAAGTTAAGCCTTTGGATAAATAATACCACAAATCAAAACTTTTCCTTTACCTTTAATAGTTTACTTTTATGATCCATAAAAAATTCCGAAGTGATTTTCTTGTGTTTATCTTATCCTTAGCAAGTAGCGTTGACCTTTAAGTTTTTACTTCACTGTCAAAGTATGTTGAAAGCTTTAAAAGTGAAGCTATCACCTTGGGGATTTGTAAGGATGACTGACACTTACCACTTCACCTCTGCCGCAGCAGCACCGAGCGTACACAGCAACGTTGTACCTCAGGGGAAGCTGCTTGATTTTTTTCACTTCTGCTTCAGTGGAAATGGATTGAATTTTCTCTTCAGAGCAGAGTTTTGGTTGCATTAGATTTTAATCAAGTCACTTGTTCACAGTCCCTCCAAGCCTACAAGACTGAGATGAGTAGATGGGCCTGGGGTGAATGTGCTACAAGGTTTGTCAAACCGTGAAACTCCAGGATCTCGGAGATGCCACATGGTGTAGTTGACAATACTCAAAGTGTTCAGAGGTTGCAGCATTACATAAGCTTCCCATCTCTTTAACGCTGGGATTAAGAGCGAGAATACTTGGGAAGCATTTAGTCATAAAATAATTTGTGAGCACATAAGGGAGGAAATACAGCTTTGCATAAAGTGGTACTGCTGCTTTTCTTCCCTGAAGGTAGGGTTGGCCAGTTAGTAGACTCTGATATGCCATGGTGTGGCTTTGCTGCTCAGAACTGTTGGTTTGAATTGGAAGCCCCTGCAAGGGGAGAGGCGATTCACCTGGTAAAGAGACTTGTGCAGGATGGAGCTGCAGCACTAAGCACTGTTTCCAGCCCCTATCAACCTTTTCACAGTATGCAGTATTACTGTGCTCACAGTTTTGTTTCTTTTTTTTATTTTAAATGTGTTGTGTGTGAAAGCAGGATAGTGTGTTATTTATGTATCTGATTGCAATATTTAGATATGTGAATTGGTTAGAATGGCCTTAAGAAGTAATAGTTGTAAACAGGCTCTAATAAACTTTAGGTGATGAGGTTTTTGCTTATTTCATAGTGTTATGTTAAAACTGTTTGTACTTGAAATGTCTGGAGCATTTGAAGATAATATCCTACTATAATATTTTTCATCTAAAATAATGGGCTGATAAGTTAAGGTGTTGTGTTTAGATAAGTGAATCTTGTGCCTCGCCCATGTCTGTATACATGCATTATTTAGTCTTAAATCTCTCAGATGTTGTTACTACTTTTAAAGCGAGGAGGGAAAATCTGTTCCATTTAATGCTTCTTCCATTTATGAGTTCTCACATGTAAAAGGAAAAAAAAAAAAGGTTTTCATGTTTTTATTTTCCTGCACTTGCATGATTTTTATGATTACTTGGCTTTCGTCAGGAGGAAAGTAGATGGCAAGCATATTCTTGGAGAATTCTGATTATTGCTATTTCAGGTGGGGGAGAGATGCATGAGGTTTTTAAGAGGGCAAATTCCCTTAAAAACCATTTTTAAGTCTTTTTAGGGGACAACGGGTGAAAGTGAGGAATGAGGTGATCACCTGAATTTTTGTTGGTTTTCAGGAGGTGGGGAATTAGATGTTAAACAGAAATGCGTGTTGTGAAGTTCACTGCACGATACAGACAGTAGTCTTCATTTCCATTACTGTTTGTCCTGAGATAAAGAAGTTACTGAAAAGCCAGAAAATATTCATACCCACTTTCTGTTTCCTTATTTCCATGGAGGAGAGCTGAGGAGATTTGGGCATGAGTTTCCACGTGTGTCTTTGTGTCCCTGCCTACGTGTGTGTTGTGTGTGTACCCATAAAGCTCTCAGGTTCTTTGCCTTTGTCCTTCCAGCAGTTGACTCCTTAGCCTGGTACTGCATTGCTGGGTGCTGATCTAAGAGCAGACATTGGAAAGGAGCAGAATTCTGTTTACAGAAATGAAAGAAAAGAAAGGAAAGAAAAAATGCCTCTTCTGGTTTTGTGTTTTTTTGTCTAACCATTGATTTTATTTTTTTTTTCCTGTATAAGCAATCAGCTCATAATAGGTAGCTATTTTTATATCTTGCTGTTAGATACAGCCACGTTGTGTTAATTTTGAATACATCTGGGTCAGACTGGCATACTGCTGAAAGGCTGCAGGTTTCTGCACGTTGTTTTGGGGGTCAGAAACAATCTCTACTCTTCTGAGCTTCATGTCATAGGCTGACAAATACAGTCCATATTAACTACAGTATAAACCCACTTTGTTACTTATTTACGTACCATATGAATTAATCTGGGTTTCTTCAGGTGGTGTACTGCTGTTTATTCTCTTTTCCTGAGTTGTCAGCACTTAAAATGCAGTATAATGAGAATTGGAGAATGTTCAATGCAGTTGTTGGAAAAAAAAAAAAGCAAACTCATTTTACTAAGTTGGATTAAAAAAAAAAACCCAAACCAATAACATTCAAAAATTCTTTGGAGTAGTAGCAGAAATTGCCTCAAAAGATTTTTCCAAGTCATGAATAGGAAAGTTTGTTCATGGCATTTACTTTTTGTTGCTATTTCTCAGTTGATATTCTGTAGTGAAAGATGTCGAACTAATTAAGCATTAAAAGAACGAGCGGTTAGCAGGTATAATGCTGTTAGACTTCAGTAAATGTGAATGTGACCGTGACCTCCCAGATAGATCAAAGCCTAATCTGTCTGACAGCTACAAGATGGCAGAGCTTGCCACGGGCCTTCTGCTGCTGCCTGCTGAAGCTATTTGTCTGTAAAGCATGCCTGATAGCTAAGAGTATATTTTTAAGGATGAACAGGTAAAAGTAAAAGGCTGTCTTTTGACATTTTAACTAATCCCTTCTAGCCTGTGGTTTACTGCACATTTAGGATATTTGCTAGCAGGAGAGACTGGCTTTTTCACATATGCAACATGTCATTTTGAATCGGGCGTTGATTTGATGTTTGATAATGTAAGAGTTATACAATGAAATAGATTCTGATTGCATTAAAATGACATGCCCTGGCCTTTTACCTTTCGTAGACTCATAATGAAAACTGAACTCTCAGCAACGTAAGTTGTCATCTCATGCTGAGACATGATCGTCAAAGTGAGAAAACCCGATGTTTATTTTCTGTTAACCCTTTATTCAGTAAGATAGAAAAGACCAAGGCAAATACTGACTTTTTATCATTTGAAAAACAAAATGCCGTTGTTGATGGGCGTTACAAGTTGTATACATTTCCATAATGCTAACATGTATTGGGTTGTAGTAACAGTGTATTTTATTTACGGGATCATACATCGTAGTGGAGATGATCTGGCTGTTCTGCCTTTTCCTGTTCCCATTTGCCATTGGTTAGGCTTTTAAAAACTTCAGTGAAATTCTCCAACCTCATTTCAAATGTTGAGGAGTACCCTGTTGTTCCTCCAAGTAGCACCTACAAATGTGGAAATGCTCAGTTACGCTTTGGTTCCTTCCTAAAGAATGGTATTAAAGCTCCTAAGCTGCTCGGAAGAAATCATCTTCTGTTTTGAAAATTACAAAGGAGACCTCATATGCCAGTCAATAAATTCAGGGTGACTGGAACAAATATTAAATCTGTGAAATCAAACTGAATTTATTTTCTGGCTGTAAAGATTGAATTTGTAAATTTGACAGGCAATTTAAAGGGCATAAGTACATAAAATAAAATTTCTTATCCAAATCCAACTTGAAAGTTACCTGTCAGAAGAGGTTAGAAGTCTGCTGTTTTCTCTCCTGAAGCGTGTCCTTTCACTTGTCAGTTTAGAAAGGTTAATACTGTACAAAAGAGCAAAGGAAGGACCCTTTTTGGTGTAGTTTTGTTTATTTAAAAAAAAAAAAAACCACCAACAAACACAACCGTCACCTCCCCCACAGTCATGAGAAATTCTTTTGCTATGTGTTATAACTGTGCATAATGTTCATTTAACCAATTCTTGCTCCAGTTCAGGTCAGGCAATTCAAGTGTCGTTGCCCAGATGATCAGAAAAGGGAATCGAGGAATGTATTTCCCAGTTGTTGTCAGAGCTGCCTTTGGAGCAGCTGGGAGAGGCCTCTGCTTCTAAATAGTTTCCAGCCTGAAGTCCTGAGTAGCTTAATATTGCATCATACAGCAAAAGGTAGTGGGCAGCAAGAGCTCAGGAAGCCCAGTAACTCTGCTGAGATCGTAAGCAGCCTGCACAAGGCAGTTTTACTCTGGGGATACTGTTGCAGCTTAAGCCAATTACATGGCCCCTCTGTTTTTGCTTGAAATTGTGCTGTTACAGTGTGTTCTTCTGCACTTGAAAGATTGAGTAAATATTAGAACTCTCTAGGTCTGCCTCATGTGATCTGTGATTAATACAGGTGTTAATGGTCGTCCTGATGAGCGTGATGGAATTCATTCTTTTGTGGCTAGAGCAGTTTGTGCCTGCTGGGTACTGATGCTGGGTAATAAGGCAGTGTCCTGGCACGCACTCTGGTTAATAATTAAAGTACAGCTACTGGCAACCAACATTCAGGGGGTTCTGCAGCAAAATAGGTTATAGAGCTGCTGTCTTCTGGAGCTTCCAGCGTTTCCTTTTGGCACAACAGAGGAATTCCCAACTTCATAACCCGCTGATTGCGAACTTGAGCCTTGTAGTTAAGGGACTCTCTTGGCCATGGGTATGAGACCTTTCAAACGTTTTATGGTTAGAAATGTTCTGTGTATTAAGTCATTGTTGCTAAAGCGCTCCTGAAGTGTTTATGTAATACAGGTGCAGTCTTCTGTGTTGTGAAACTTGTCCTGAATGTTTTCAAATTCCAATTGCTTCATAGCAGATCTGATGATACGTTTCTAGTTTATTGTACTTGGTCCATTTGAACTGCAGGTATGAATCAGTTGCATATTTTGACTTTGGCAAAGACATTGAAGTCTTTAGTGCATCGCAGTTGTGGATAAATGATAACTGTGGACAAAACTTGGAAGACTTTCTGTGGAATCGATGTTGTTTCTAATCTATTTTATCTAAGAAGCTCTCTTTTTTACCTCATAATATCCTCTGATTAAATCAGGCTCTGATTCCTTTTCCATTTTAGAATATTTTCTTTTCAAAATCATAATCGCAAACAATATTTTGTGATTTCTTTTTTAGGTTGAATTAAAGAGGAAGTACAATGATCAACACAAAACTACAAGAGGCCTTTTACCAGGGAGCCAGTGGTATGAAATCCAGGCTTACAGGGCTTTGAATCAGGCCCTGGGAAGGTGAGATGAATCTAGTGTGATTAGGACATGCATATTTATAGAACTTATTGCATGTGATATCTTCAGTGATTGATTCCTCATTATTAACATGGGGTAAAACAGACGAGAAAACTTATATTGCATAAATCAGGTATTCAGCTGCTCTGTACTGGCAGCTGTCTGCTTTTGTCTGTTGTGCATTTGAGCATTGTTAGAGTTCAGAATTTTCATTTTTCATTCTGCAAAGTTAAGCTGCAGGTTTATTTGTTGTTACTCCAAATGGACAGAAAGGAACGCATTTGCAGAGGAGGAATAATTACTGAGCTTATAAATCAAATGAAAAAATCTTGGGTCTTTTCAAATGTACTAATTATACTCTTGGTGAGCTTAGAACATTTGTAATGTTTAGCCTACAGTATTTTTGAAAGGGATAAATATTTGTTTTGGTTTGGTTTTTTGCAGGCCTTTGCTAAAGGTCAATTCAATTATCATGCTCGCTGATCTCTTTCCACATTTAGAAGTGGTATAGCTTACTTTCTCAAATGAAATAATTCCCTCAAATTTTATTAACAGGACAGAATTAGTTCATCCTTCCCCGACAGAGTTTACTATATGTAGACATAGCTATCTATCAGCTGCACTTAATGTAGATGCTGTACATTTATGTATATTATACATCTGTATGATAGAGGCACAGACAACATACAGCGATACGAATGAAGGTTTAGAAACAAACTTGAGACAATATAGTCTAAGTAAATAAAATCTTATTGTAAAATCCTGTTGCTGGTATCTTAAGTTTCCCTTACTTATAATTAACTAAGAAAAAAACTAATAGAAGTGGTGGAATGCTAGCAGTAAGAAATAAGTTTGAAGCTTTGTCACTGTGAATTAAATTTTAACTTGATTCTAGCTTTAGTGAAATTGCTTGTTGTATCCTTTGTCATGTGAATAAACTTGTGCTAGTCAAAATTTAACAGGAAGAAATAGACTTCCATTCTGAAATAAACATGTAAATAGTGTGTGTTATTGTTGGACTAAATCCTTCCTGGCTGAGGTTTGGTGAAGGATGACAGCAAATGATGGCAGTTCTTACAAAACCAGAACAGCCTACTAAGTTGTTATAAATCAGAGTATGGCTTCTTGTGACGGACACAGGAAGTAGTTGCTGTAGATGCACAAACAGTAGTTGCTGTGGATGCCTGCAGGGATGGAAGTGAGCAGAAGCATGCTAGTCCTCAGTCTGGCACTTTTCTCTTAATTCAGTGCTCTTACAGTATATGAAGTAACACGAGTCTTTGAAATGAAATAGCAGCCTTTGGGAATTGAACAGATGGTGTGTACGGCCAGGTGACACCATGCAATGAATTCCTTGCAGTGCTGCTTCTCCTAAAAGTGCAGGATGTCTCTCCAGCGTGTGTCATTCATCCAAACTAGGAGTTAACCCTTATCCGTGCAATGAAAAAATGAGAAGTGGGAAGTAATCTGTTTCTGAATAAAGTTGTGATAGCTCTTCTCATCGTGGAGATATCTCAAATATAAACAATTACTTTTTCTCCAATGTCACCATTCCCATTCTAAGCCCTGACTGATACACTTGTGTTTTCCTGTACGTTTGTAAACATCTTCAAAAATTGTCCACTTCTTAAGCAATGGGGGTAATAATCCTGAACTATCACTGACAGATTATTTTCCATATTTCACTCATGTTATTATTGGGAGGCAGGATGGAAATCCAAATAATGTTAAAAATGTCAACGTGTGAGAAGTGAATACTGGAATATTTTTGTAGATCTATAAAACCTCAGCTACAAACTAAACAGTATCACCTATTGCTTTGATCTACACCACTATACATTGCTTTATGAAAATACATAGTTGATTTTTAAAAAAACCACATGCTTGCCATTGCACTGGAGTTAATTTTCTTTTCTCTTTTATTCTTACGTTTCTTCCTGTCAGTATTTAATTTGTCCAGTTAACAGTAGAAAACAAATATGTAGTTTGATTAGATGCTGAATATTTGTTTGTTTTTAATTTGTTTCCATATAGTAGAAATGAAGGAAAATTAAGCTTCTGTGATATACTCAGGTAGTACCATTCATGCATTCAGAGTGAACATTATTTTGCTGCAAGGGAGTAGGAAGATGCTCTGTAGATTTTGGCATATCCCAGCAGGCTGCCTCTTTACAATTTCTTCTGTTTGATCCCCACAGTTTTTTTTTTTTTACTATATGGCCTCAAGTTATATAAAAGACATTCTTTTTTTCATTGCTTGCCTGTAGGTGTATAAGGCATAGGAGTGATTGGGGTGCCCTTATCTTAGTTGACGACCGCTTCCGGAATAACCCTAACAAGTACATAACTGGTAAGCTGTTTAAAAAAAGAAAATCTTTTTGGGAAAGTTCCTATTAACAAATCAAGATTACAGAAATATGATTGTAGGAGGTAACAAAGTATAGCCATGAAACTAAAAATCTGCAGTTGAAAAGAAATTGCTTAGGAGACAATGCATTGTCTTTGTTCCTGATCTGTTCGGAAAAGACATCTGTAAAGGAGTCAACAGATAATGTTGCTGTCTAGTCAGCAGGTGGAGCTCAGCTGCCACGATACAAGTCAAACCATTTTCTGACAACAAATGCATTCAAATTGTATACGTTCTGCTTCCTTAGATACATTCGTATCTATTCTGCTATTTGAGAGCTGTAAAAATGATTGCTTTATGAAAGCGTATCGCATTATATTTTTTTTGCAATTGACAGTTGTGGTTATTTCTGAATATCTTGCTTAATCTGAAATAAAGTTGTAAAGGCTTTGATTTACTTAAATTCTAGTTTTTGTCATACCTTTTTAGTACAGTCATAAATAACTATACTCTAAGTTTCTTTTTAATAATTCTTGATAACAAGAAAAATGAATACCCAGGCATAAACGCAGAGCATATATAATAATAAAACTGGGCATATATGTTGTAGTTTTGTTGTAATGCTTCTTTTTTCCTCCTACTAGGATTATCTAAATGGATTCGTCAACAAGTCCAGCATCATGAAAATTTTGGTAGTGCACTTGAATCCTTACATGCATTTGCTGAAAGAAACCAGAAAGGCATTGATTTTTCGTCACAGTGTAGCAATGAATTTTTCCATGTACCTTTAAATTCAAAAGAGCTGTCATCAGCTTCTCAACAGGAGGCAACTATTCACCTGTCACCAGATGTTCCTGTTAAAACTGAGGAGCAAAGTTTGGTCCCAGGAACTCATTTAACTACAACCATCGACTCAATTAATCCCGAACCATCAAATCAGCCAAGTAATATCACAGCAATAATGCAACAAAGTATGTTCATTTCCTGTGGGGTGGGAAAAAAGGCTTCATTAACAATTTCAAGTGTTCGGTCGTATCTCTCTTGGAATAAGCAAATATTTTTTTTTAAGTATTGAAATGCTATGATGGAAAGTAATTATCTGCTTATGTGTATGAGCTGTGCTCAGCATACTGCAATTACTCTTAAAGCAATTGATAATGTTTGAAAAGTTTGTAGTGCAATCAAAATTACTTCCACTTAAATTGATTTTGTCATTGAAAAATATGAAGATAATTTAAAATATGCTTGAAACGTGATTTTGAGCATTATTGCAAGGTTTAATTGTTGCTTTGGTTCAAGCTGTCTCTGCTGTTTAGATACAGTGAGACCCCGTGTGTGTGTATGTATATATATATATAACAGCTTTACAAGCAACTATCCATCCATTCCTCAATTTTAGAAAAGCTTGTCATTTCACTTCTAGTAAGATAGATGTAAATAATGTAAGAGAATAAAGAGTAAAAAATACAGGTTTTTAAATCCAATCGTACATATGCTCTCACTTTACATGGGCCAGTTAATCTATTGATTTCATTAAGACAATTCATGTGCAAAGATAGTTGTAACATCTGGGCTTTTGTTTGTATTGGATCTTAATGAGCATTATAAAATATCTGCAAACCTAATAAAACAGTGGTAATTTTGATGTGCTAAACATGCTGTAAATCAGCAGGGGGAAGGCATATACAATTAATTAATGTGTTGTGATTTTTCACAGGTGGCCAGAAAGTTGATGTGGAGAGTCATTCTCACAATGCACCACAAAGAAGAAAACATATGGACTCCACACCCAGAAGGCCTGCAACTAAAACAGAGAGAGAGAAAAAGAGTGATTGGACTAATTCTGATTTTATGAAAGAGCACTGCTGCTTTAAACCACTGACTTCAACACCTTTGCTTGCAGCCACGAACTGCGTGTCCACAGCAAGCAGCAAACAAAGAAAGAATGTGAACAGTGCTAGTGAACTTATTGATGGTGTAAATCAATGCCAGTCATCATTCACTTTAGAACATAAACCAAGTATACCAGAATCACATTTGGAAACAACTGATTTTTCAGTCAAAAACACAGAGGCTCCAGTTGCTGAGGAGCATCTTGATGAGCAAAAGGTTCAAATTGAGTCCTGTAGTGAGCTTCCTTCAGTAGGAGGGGAACCTGAACTTTCAGTGTTAGACATGTCTGCAGAAGTTGAGGATGAGGATGAAAGTCTTTACTTCACACCAGAGCTCTATGATGATGCAGAATCAGAAGAACAGAAAACGAGGCCCCTAGATCCAGATGAGAATCAGATTGAATATGGAAGACCCACAGTAGCTGATGATCTTTTTGTAATCAATCCCTCAAAAACACTAAGTGAGCCAAAAGAAATGATTAATGATGATGGCAGAAACACAAGTTTACATGGAACAATGCTGAATGATATCAGTAAGAATAGTGCAGCTAATATTGAAAAGATGACTAATGGAAAAGAAGCAGAGCAGGTAGAATCTCAAGAGGTGGACACCAAAAAACGGAAAATCAGTCTTTCCAGATCACGAAATAAAGGTGTGTCACCATTTTTACTGGACAGTACTAGCACATAGTGACAGCTTCCATAGGAAATGTAATGAGCAGTCTTTACAGCATAGCCTCACTGCAGAGCAGTGATTGCTTTCCAATTCACATTCTACTTCATCTGCTGTTAGCAGGTTCAATATATCACGTTGGTTTTGTTTTTCACTGTGCAAATTATGCACCCTGCAGTTATCTGTAGATATAAATAAGATTCTTCACCCTAATTATGTGACCAAAGGACAGGTATCGTGTGTGGAAATTCTCTTGCTTTTACGGTGAAGAGGTCTGAGTCTTACAGATTTTATTAGTCTGCCATTAAACACAAACAGTTGAGTTTACATCAGAAAGCAAAAAATCCATATAAAATTAGGGTTTTCTGCATTTGTTAGGATTTTTTTAAATTAAATGTGTGTAACGGCAGCTTTGCAGATCAAGTAATACCATAGCTTGAGAATGGATGCTGAAATAGGTGTATGTTCTTCAGCAATCACTTCCCTCACATTTCTTTTGTTGAAATGAGTGTATCAGAAGCTGTGCAATAGTAGCATTTCCACACTTGGATATTTGATGATAGACTTCTAAATTAATCTTTCTTCGTTTTATACGGAAGTTGAGGTTTCTTTAAAATTTCCTTTTGGAAGGATGTAATCTTTGGGGGTCAGATTTTGTATGTACTCGTATCAAAATGAGGACTCATTTATTTGCCCTTCATATACATTTTCTATGCCATATATAACAATGTAAATTTGTACATAACTAACTTTAAATCTGCCTCAGTCTGCTTTTTTTTTTTTTTTTTTGAATCATTTAAAAATTCCCTTGATTTACTGCAATCAAAACACCAACCAAGATTTTGCTTTAATAAAATGTCAGGTGTGATTTTCAAGAAAAGATTGTTTGTTTCCATCATCTATTAATATGCAGATGCAAGGTTTTTACAACTGTTTTATGGCCATTTATATGTTCTGAGTGAGAGCTGAGTAAAATTTTACTGGTCATTTTCCACAGAAGTTCATCTAAATAGCATTCTACATAACTGTGAATATGTTCATGTCAAAGTGATTTAAACTGTCTCTTCTTTATGCAATAAATACAACTTTATAAAATAAGGTCCAAGGATGGGAAGAATATTGTTCAGTTTCTGTAACAAGTATTATTATGCAGTATTTACTATTTGGTTAAGCATTTTCTTTTACTGGTGCCATGTAAGGATCACGTTTAGGTTTATGGAATTCTCATAGTCGTCAGGTAATGATGGTAACTATATCCATGCTCCCACTTGATAGGGTAGAAGCAAGCTCTAATGTTGGGAGCCATTTAAACATAAAACATACCTAAAGATAAGTATAGCTACTTTAGATTTGAATTTAAGTAATTGATTGAAGGTTGCAGTTCTCTGTGGGACTGGCTTCTGGACAGAACACAGGAAATGGGGGAGAGGAGGAAAAAGAGGAAGAGGGGCAGTTTCTTTTGGTGTAAAAACCATGTAATGTATATTCTATCTTTGTTGATCCTTCTAACTAGTTATAACATTCAATATCTCAGTGGGTAAGAATATTTGTTTTTGGTTTTTTTTGTTAAAAAATTTATGGCAATTTGGAATATTAAATTAAATACCTTACTGCCCGTCTGCAAGTGCAAGGGAAGTGAAATCAATGAACCAGCTTCCCTTGAGTTGTTTGATTTCCCAAATGTAGAAAAGCTAAATTGCTGAAAATTCTTCTTGTGTGTTTTAGGTTGGTATGATCTCTTATGTCTAATCATAATATCTTGACTTTATTAAAGGCTTGAAAGTTCAGAGACAGTACAGAAGAAGAAAATCTACTGTTAGGGCAAGTGGCTACACCTGTGAAAAAAAGGTACCCTGTAGATAAATATCACTGTTGAAGCGATTACTGTTGAATGTTGAGCTGCAGGGGAAATACAGTCTATTATATAATCTTTAAATGATCCACGGATAAATACACAGCAGAAGTGTATTTGTAGTCTACGTGGTTTGCACTAGGTCTTTACACTCAATAGAAACCCTTGTTTTTCATGTGAAACAAAAAGGCCAAGTGTTAACAAGTCCTGTTAGCATAGATGGAAGCCACAGCTATTGCCAGCATATAGATTCCATCTCGTAACCAGTTGTAGATGGGATTCCTGCCTCAATATAAGCCATGCTTCCAATTTCTCAAAAGTAGTTTTTAGGGCAGGATTGATGGTTGGACTTAATGATGTTAGAGGTCTTTTCCAACCTTAATGATTCGATGACTTGCAGTATAAGAACATAATCATATTGAAACAGAGTTGTCGACCATTTTTCAAGATTCCTCTGCAAAATTCCAGTCTAAATCTCTGATAGTCTGCAGCATTATTGGCTGTAAAATATCTCATTTTATACGAAGCTATTTCTATTTAGGTTAGATTAAATGATTTTAGCATTTACTACGTTATGAGTTAATATAAATGATAAAAATGAAACGCTCAAATTTATTCAACTCCATATCTCAAGTAGATTTGACAAATTTATTAATGTGTTTATATTTAAAGTCCTTAAATGTATATAGATGCTAGTATATGCAAAGGACTATTCACATTAACTTGTATATTGGCTTATTAGAAGGAAAACCAACAACAGCCTTGCAAGAGAGGACTTTATTGTATTATCTGCGGAGCAGAAATACTACCAAAAGCAGAAGGTAAGACCTATGAAAATGGTTGTTTATTCCAGGTTGGGAACTGTAGGATTCTTCACCTTATTTCACAATGTTGGATACTGAAGGGGTATTTTAGAATAATTGGTTAATTTCTCTACTGGAAATTCTAAGTGATATTTCAGTGAAAATAAATTACTCTTACTGTAGTTTTCCAGACAGATTTATCTTGCTTGATAAATCTTGATTGTTCCAGATATATTGATTTATCTTGAAATACAGTGGGAATCTGAGTGGCATTAAAGAGTTAACTGAAGGCAACTGGTCCTGGCATTATGGAAGGCTGAAAGAGATTATTTGTAACACAGTCGCCCATTCACTGGAGTGTGTTGCTTCTCAGGATTAAGTGTTAATTTGCTACCAGTTGGTAGTATCTTGGCACAGTAACTCTAGGGAACTAATACGAGTTGTAATGAAGCCATCAAGAGTTTTACTGACGAACTGGAACCTTAGGATCACGTTGCTGTTCTTCACTGTGTAACCTACATCATATTAGTTCAGCTTGATTTTTTGCCCTCCGCTGGTACATTTTAAGAAATGTTAACTAGATGTGATCTAAAATTGCCTCTACTATTTTTGTGATGTTCTTCACTTTGGGGAAGTCTAATAGCTGATTTTGGTAATAACTATCCTAGTTTTTAAAAACGCCCTGTATTTTCAGTCTATTAGGCCAAATGTGGTAATGATTTAATTATAGGGTGTTGTCATCAGTTACATGCAGAAACAATTAGAAATAGGTGCTTAATACACTTGATATATGAAATCATTGTCTTCTAGGAGAATGTAGGAATCTTCTTATGATAGTTGTTTTAGTGTGGATTTAACTAGTCCCGGTTTTACAAACCGTAAGGTAGGAAGACTTTGCATGCATTGAAGGACATCTCTGGAACTTGAAAGAAAGCCAGAATGCTGGATTTTTTGGATGGTGCTAGAAATGATAAAAAGATTGAGGTTGAGACAGTTGAGCAGAGACCCGTTTCTTCCCTAGAGTTATGCTTACAGCAGCCACTCTGCTATGCGATCCTTACATCCCTTCTTCATGGCCCTACAAGCTCATTAAGTGGTGAAACAGTTACAGAACTGGCATCAAAGAAGAGATAGTAGCAAGAAGAAAAGCTTTTGATGCAATCCTGTGTGTTAAATAAAATCACTTAGAATTGCTGAGGTACTTTATTGCTAACAGTTACCACGGTGTCCATTGTCAGTAAGAAGTTTAATGCTGTTTAAATTGAATTTCAAATGTCAGTTGATGAGAATTTTAAAACATAATAATCTGCCATGGCTTGAAGAAAATTTTAAATATGTGACTTTATCCAAAATGAATTCAAACTCCTTAGTCAATTTGGGAATTATAGCAAAAGGAAAACTATCTGTTGAAAAGCAAATTTTGGATGCATTAAAAAAAATAAAATTAAATAAGGCCGTCTTCCAAGGTCCATTTACATTAATAGAAGTCTTTTCACTGACTTAAGGCGGTATTGGATCAGGGCCTAAATTACCATCTTGTGAATGTGGAAAGTTTGCAGTATGTTTGAACAGTGCTGCATTCAAAACCATGTATATATGTAAGTCTTATACCCTACTTTCTAAATTGTAGGCATTTTGAGAAAAACTTGTTATGGTGATATTGAGCTGAAAATAATCTTGAACCTCTTCAGAAATACTCATGTAAGAAGTAAGGAATCCATTAATAACTGTACGTGTGAACTAGATGTCACTTCAGATGACGATAACGTGATGTTGGTCATCTCAGATGTTGCAAGTCTCAGTCATCTTAAAGAAACTTTGAAGATTTATCAGATGCCAGTGAAAAGCAAAGGTAAATTTTACTGATTTTTAGCATTAGCATTTGTCAAGCCCTATAGTTTTAAAAGAAATACCAGCTTTTCCTCCAGCTACTCCTGATTTTGGTGACGTATTTTTATCTCTTGATCTACATATGAAATTTCCTTCTATAGAGAGGACCAGTACAAGTCTTTTGCCCCATTGATACTTACTCTCCAATATACTTATAGAAGTTTTGCAGATATTTTTACTGGAAAATGTTTATGAGCCAAGAGAAACATCTGAGCGTTCAAAAAAGACTGTAACCTGTTTTTCATTAAATTGTTATATAAAACTTTCAAAGCTGTACTAAATCTTTTTCTGTATATTTTCCTTATTAGGAAATTTCCTCCTTTTGAGCGACATGATACCAAGTTATAAAATGTACCCACTACTTGTTTTCTTTCATTACCCATTGGCTAAGTGTGGTTGCTGCAGTCATTGCTTTCTTTGTGTCAGATGTTGGTATTGATTTTTCAGTTACCTGTTGCTGTGTAACCCTGAGTTCGTTTTTCTGATCTTCAGCTCTCTATCATCTTGCTTCATTATGTTTCTGCTAATAAATAATTCATTTTACAATATTATGTTTTATTGCCAGTGTGGTAGTAGTTTGCATTGGTTCTCCCTCTGGAGCAGGTTGCTCACAGCTCCATCCAGCCAGCATCAGAACTCTGCCGAGATCTGTGGAACTCTTCATGTTTAACCAAATGCTGACAATGGACAGCAGGCTCCTCTCCATTCCAAATTCCTCGTGTCCTTACATAATATTCTGATCAAAAAGAAATCATAAGAATAGCAAAAAGAGAATTGTTCACATTCCTTATACCAAATAAAGCTTACGAATTAGAGGTGCATACCCAGCCACAGTGGATATATAAAGTAAGTCTCTATAGCTGCAGTGTTTGATAGGAAATGAAGCCAGGTATCAGACTACAGTGTGTGATCCTTTAGCAACATTCAGGTGACAGCAGCCAGAAGGAAAGTATTGGTATTTGCAAGTGCATGGGCAGTTCTACTATTAGGATGGCACAGTTGTGTGTAGGTTTTGTCACAAAGGCTCTATTTTAAATGATACTGAATTTGCAGAGATGAGTAAGAATTCCTTATCGTGTGACTTTTTGCTAAAATATGAAAATTAAGTTTTGAATTGTGAAGTGCATCTTAGGAACTCTTAACTTTTTTAGAATATCTCTCGTTGCTGATGTAAAGCATTTTTTTCTTTCTTTCTGAAAGGCACGAATGCCAGTTTATCTTTAAATGCTTTTTGGAATGAGAAGGAATATTCTCTGACAAGTTACTTACAGTGCAGGAACTGCCTCGTCCAGTCAGTGTCTCCGTGCCCTTTGATAGGAGCTAAGGTTATTCATTTCAGCAATAAAGCACAGTCATGGGTAAGTAAATTGGTCTATTTTGTACATTAGAATGGTTACTGAGTGATTGTAAATACTAAAATATCATTTCTTTTAAAGATAGAATGAAAATTTTACCTAGATTAATTATATATTATTTCATCTGATTTCTACTACATAGATTTGAAATTATTTTTGATATGAAAACCTGAATTCAGATACCTTAAAACATCTAATTTGATGCAATGTCTGTAGTATTATGCTTTATGAAGATGGATAGGAAAAGAGGCAGCAGCTATCCACGTCTTTCATGAAGGGAAAATCAGAACAAAGCATCAGACATGCATCACACACAAAAATATTAATCAGACACTGAGTAATTAACATGGATAAGGTCTAAAGGAGTCAACAAGACAAAAATTGTATACATTGTGTTTCCAATAAGGTTAGCAAACACTGTTAGCAAAGAGTCAATAGAACTCTTTGAAATCCAGATGAGAAAGGTATGTACACTTTATTGTACATTTAATAATGCTTTGCTTTAAGGTAAAGAACAGGATTCATCCTGAATGAACTTTGCAAATAACCTCAGGATACCTATCTCCTGAATTTTCCTCCATTTATACTGTGGGTAGAAAGATAATTGAATTTAATTTGTGATACAGAATCAAATTTAATTCCACTTTGATGTTTTTCAATACTAGCTGTGCAAACTGAACAGTGTCAGCAGTTCCATTCATGCAGCTCTCCATGTAGGCAATGGAAGGGGGTCAAGGCTGCCCTTCATACCAGGTGCAGCAGGAACAAATGTGTAATCAGCTGGTATTGGGTTTACAAGCATGTGCTTTTGCTGGTGTAACATAAACAAGTGTTGTGCTCTTTGCCTACCTGCAGCTCTTAACTTCCTCTGTTTCTTTACTTAGAAAGATGTGGTTAATTGTTATGTTTCCTGAATATGTCTCTTTTCTTCTTATGTTCTATTTCCATCCAGTGGAAAGAAATCTTGGTAAGCTCCTAGGCTAGGGAAGAGCAACTCAGGCTAAAAAAGACCACATCTGGCTTTAGGGAGTCATTCTGCAAGCTGGTGGCTTTCAGTAGAAACATATCTAATCTCTTAATGCACGTCTTTGTTTCAAAGAGACTCGAGGGAAAAAAAAAATCCCATTATCTTCAACAGACCTGTAAAACAATTGTCAGAACTGACATCTCTCCTTTGGATCTGTTGCAAGCTGTATGTGCCATGACTAGATTTATATGGCAGGTGACTTGAATGTGAGAGTTGAGGAGAACCCACTCTTCTTTTTTTCTCTTTGGTAAAAGTAATGTTACTTATTTAGAAAGGTGGAATGGGCTGGGAATGAATGATGTTAGAAGTAAATACAGCATTAATTCTATCATCTCCTTGCTTTAAATCAAGTGTCTGTTTTTCTTTAATTGGGAGTATGTGAATGTAAATGAAGACATGTAGAACGAGTAAAGGGAGTATAAAATTATGATTTGTTATACGCTGCCATATGCCAGAACAAACACACATGCATTAAAGTGAAGAAGTGTGATTGAGTCAGTTTTAGCTCCCAGTTATGTATCTTTGAATACCAAATCCTGCTGTTGTTGAGCAACATATTGGTAGTGAAATTAACGTTGTAGTCTGTACTGCTGCCTACCCTATGCTAAATCATGTATGTTGTCACGAGGTATCGTATGTCATCTTAAAGTACTTTGTGTCATGTGCTCTCTATAAATCAAGTACAGTTGGTTCTGGAAGATGGGGAATTATTCGTCTAATAGAAATCATGTAGCAAAACAAGCTTAATGTAGAATCACTGGGTTTGATATCTGAGATTTACTTCTAGGGTTGGTAACCCACTAGAGGTAATGCTGTATTTTCATGAGTTAAATTGCAGGTGTGATTATCAAATTGAATTTTGTAAATCTTTTCTTGAGAACCTACTTTCTTATATATAAATTACACATTTATACTGAAAATAAGATTTTTAGATTTGTTGTTATGTTTCTACAAATTCAATTACATCACATGCTAGCCACTGACCTAGAAACCTCCATTAGGTTATTCAGGCTTTATGTGACATCAGTGGCATATAAGTTCATACTGTTATTTATGTTCCTTAAATGACTGTAAATAATTGTGTATTCATGTTTGTGGTCTTTGTGCAACTCGAACAACTTGGTAGATGACAGCACTTCAGAAGCAGAATGCTTTAAGATCGAGCCGAGCTAATATAATTCTTCTCCATGTTAAAAGGTGAACGAAACTTTGACAATTAAGTTTTTAAACTTATTAAGGAGTTGTTGCTATCACTGATTAGACAGTCAGCTGTTGAGGCAGTAGCTTTTATATAACAGGATATTGTTTTGCTCATCATGTTACCACATTTGGCAAACTTTTATCTTAATGCGCCTATCGGGAATACCAGTCTGACCTCAATCTGAGTAAAGCCTTAATAGTCGACGTGAGGGATGCTTGCAGGAGGTGGCACGGTCATTTTCGCAGACTGTATATTTGTTATCGCATGTTAATCAGATTCATCATTCTGTTTAATAAAGATTTCATCTGCCACGCGAATGCATAATCGGCTATGTCTGAGTGACCGTCTTTTGTCTTGAGCAGATTGCTAAAACTGTATTAAGCATCATTAGACAAAAATGACGACCTTATTAATTTGTCCTTTCTGTGTTTTCCAGCAGATTGGACCTCATTATTATGCAAACACAGTACACAGAGCAGCACCAGAAGTAGCTCATTAATGTTTCTTTCCCCTTAGTATGTAACAGATTATTATTGTGAAGTGTGCATGAAATAATTGCTAATTATGTGCCTTAAATGGTACAGTGATTGTCTAGATTTTTTTTATCCAGAGTTCTGTGGAAGACCATCAGAAGCTACAGGTTAACAGCACTGAAGCAAGTAAACCAGAGGAAGTGAATCACAAAACGTGCATTTTATCACACATTTTCCTGCCTGTAAGGAGTAATTAGGACAGCTATGGATAGTTTTGTGCTTACGCTATTTCATGTTGCGTAAGAAAGTACTGTCAGCTGGCCTAATTTAAGGTATAACTTAGTAGGTATGTCAGCCAATGAATATGTGCAGGTAAGCTTGAACCGTTGAGTTACAGTAAAATAAAAAACGGTGTCGATTCTTTAATGGTAATTCTTCAGTGAGCATGGTTCTCTTATTTATACACCATTAAAAGCTTCCATTTCCCAATACTGTTCCTTCCACCTTATGTTCTCCGAGTCATTGCATTTATTACAGGCTCTCTTTTCAGTATAATTTTCCTTAAGATTCATAAGCATTGTAGAAATTAAATGTTAGGGTTTGGCATTTGTCTGTAGTTTGACAACTTTGTGCTAAGTGTGTAATTGGTTTAAGCTGGTGGTGCTTCGTACTTATCCGTGGCACATCTTCTATAATCTGTCTGCCACCATAGCTGATAAGACTTGGCCACAACTGAAGTTTTTGCAGCGCTGGAAATAAAACCCTGATCCATTAAGGGTTTGCGTGGGTTTAGCTTTATAATCTGGTTTAGAAATTGTGAGTAGTCAGATTTTAGATGCAAGATTTGTTGTTGAAAAAGCATCATGAAAACAATTACAACAGCTTATGCTTTCTTAGCCTGTTGTTGACAATCTAACCTAAATGCAGTGAGTATTTCTGAAGAAAAGCATTCTTAGCTGGCAATTATTTATTACATTTGAGCACCAAAATAGGTATCTTTGAGAGTCAGGAGGATACCACTCATCCAACATTACTTACATTAAAAAATTTTGGAGCCTTAACTGTATTTGGCTGGTCTTGAATAGTTGCTGATGTCAGCTGGCACTATTTCAGTGTGATGGTTGCTGCATACAGAGCTAAAATAAATGGAGCAGGTTAGTCAGAAGTTATTTTTTAAACATTTCATGTTTAATGGATCATTACTGAATATTTATGAGGGACAGATATCTTCCAAAAAATAAAAATGGAAGTTTTTAATGCAGACACCAATTTCTTTTTACTACACTGTTGTTAGCTATTGGGCATATGGCTGAAAGAAACCTTGGATCCGCCGTACTTTTTATTTTCATTTTACCAAAAATGCATTCATTTCTGCTGCTTCTGTCTTCTCTCTGTGGTCTTTGCTGTTTTCAGATGGCACTAAAGCTTTGATTTTATGGAACACATTGAAAAAAATACTTGCAGGATACCCTTACCTTCTCATTTAAAGAATGCTTGCAGCCATTTTGTGAATATTGTTAAAGCTGCTGGACGTACCTTATTAAAGAAGAAGAAATGGGTTTATGACTCTGGAAATAAGGGTAAATTATGTCTTACCAAGCTTTTATAGATACATGTGTATGCCATGTTGTCATTGCAAAATCTTCCTTGTATTTACTATCCATGCTTGCATTATTCTTTGATAAGCCTGAAAGCTCTACATATCAAGGACTGATTATATTATTGTTTACTGAGCTCTTTGAGGGCTATATTTAAGTGAAACTAAATTCTCATTAGTGAGAAACGTGTCGGGCGCTGAGTGCCACCTTACAGTTGTTTGTGCTTTTGTTGTCTTCTAAGACTTAAATTTTCCTGCACCCCATGAATTACAGTACCAGATACTTAAAAGCTGACAGATGAATATTACCATGGCTGCTGGCAAGAAGAGACAACTCTTGAGTAACTTCTAAACAGATAAAGATGGCTGCAGAAGGGGGCTTACAAAGCACAGGGACAGAACCAACTTCTTAGGTCACCAAGTCCATTTCTTCTTCCAGGTGTTATCATGGCACAATTTATGGTGCTCAGCCAAGTTAACTTACGTTCCAGAAGTACCATTTCTTCAGCTTCTGTAAATGTCTTCATGTGTGTAAGGTGTCATTATGAGGGTAAATAAGGAGATACTGGTAAATGCACTGATATGTTTTCTTTCCTATTTTTCTTTGTTGTCTGGGTTAGAGGCATGAAGTTGTGTATTCTTTAAGAACTGCAGGATGATTTCACAGCATCCCATACAACATGCTTTACCTGAGGATGTCTTTTATCATTGGTGCTGACAGACAATTGCTCTTTGGATGTAGTCTTGCATCCGTAATCTTGTGCCCTTCTCACCTTAGGACTCATTGTTTAGATGGACCCAAGTAACTGGCAATGGGCCTGCTTGGTTCCACACCAGTCTGTGGGGCTGCTGTGGAAGTGGTATGAGAACAAAAGCATGGGCAGAGGAGGAAGAGTTTGGAGTTCATAGGCCAATTTTTATTTCTTTTCTTATAATCCAAGGCTGAACTTTGAGAGTTCTCTGTGGCATTAAGGCAGCTCTTTGTGAAGCTGCACTGGAAAATGTATTTCTGGAATGGTTTGGATTAAAAATATTACCCTTCTTTTGTGGGGATGTTTTTATGCTGGATCATTTCAGGAATCTGATTTATGGTATAAGACCACAAACAGTTTTATCAACAAAACTAGATCTGGGAAAGCAGGAAGCTATTGCACCAATAGCTGATGCTTACTGAGTTATGGGAAGGGTACAGTAGCAGCTGCTGAAATTACAGATTCAACATTCTGATTGTTTTATATTCTAATGAGCATCCATTGTGACAAGCTGGTATTTTATACTGATTATGTCAGTCACATAGTGCAGCTGCCACTGACCCCTCGATCACCAGTAACAAAAACCCTCTTTGTTATCAGTATGGGAAATATCTTGGCCATTATGGGTGTGAATTCAAAACAGAATAGCAATCATGCACAGGAAAAATTTAAAAGCTCCATGATTCGTTGACATGAGTCTAAACATCTCATACACATTATTATATGTGAGTCCTTTTTTTGAAGTTTTACTGTACATTTCTACATAATTTAATTATAAACTGCTAAAGCATCTGAGTGCCACAGAGCTTTCGTTCACTAGATGCACTGAAACTTCTCATCAGTTTTGTACACCGAACTCTTACCTTTTTGTAAATTTCTGTTCTCTCATAAAACGCAAATCTGCAGTCAAGGTAAGAATATTTGCAATTTGACTTTCATTCTTAAAGTACTTTCAAGTAGTTTGACACTAATTTTACTAAGTGAAAGCCATTTTTCACACTTTAAGAGCCAAGTGGCTGTCGTAGAATGAAAAAGTGAATTAGATTCGTTGCAGATGTTTTCTGAGTTGGATACCTCTGAGTTCTGTAAGGCATTTCTCATTTCTGGGAAATTAGAAGAAAATTAAGTTGTGTGACATAAATGTGATAGATTTACATAATTAAACTCCATAGTATATTTCAGCCCATGCAGGCTGTGGCGTGCAGCGTGCAGGAATATTTTCTGTAGTGTCTATGTCTGGGTCGTTCAGTGCAGGAATTCTAGTTTGGGAACTTTTCTAGTCCTTAAATTGCTACCATACAGCAATAATATAAGGTAGGGGGTGGAAAGACAGACAATTACCACCATTCTTCCATATGTAATTTGTATATGGTATTGGTTATTTTTATTAAGTTCATAGTTTCTTCCTCTTGATGGAATACAAACATTTGGCCAAATTCTTTGCCTGAAGTCATTGGAGCCAAGGATAAATTTGGTTTTCTCCTCTCTGAAGGGCTTGAAATAATAATAATAAAAAAAATTGGCCACGATTTTAAAGATTTTTATGGTGTTTATAGATAGATGCGTGGCTATACAAAGATTTAGCCGTGCCTGTCTTCGGGGAAGGAAAGAACACTATCAGATAAAACAATACCTCAGCACATTTGAATTCACGTAAATCGTACGTGACTCCAAACTTCTGAGTTCTCTGTCCTATGGTTTCCTGATATGTAAATGGAAAAAACTTCTGCATACGTTTAGCTTGTGCTCATTAAGTGCTTTGAAACGGTCGGGTTAAAGTTCATATAGAAGCACGCGGATTATTTAGTGGAATTATGTCTCTTTTCTCCCATTTATATCCTTCTGTGTGAGCTATTTTTAAAGATGTAATAATATAAAACTAATGAGTGTATTCATTCTAATTGGTAGAGAATTTTTCTTGTACGTGTAAGACCTTTCATTTATATATTACTTTTTTTAATGCAGTGGAAAAAGTGGTTGTTGTAACTTCAGATAAAAGTAAAACAAAAAACAACAACCAAAAAAAAACACAAAGGCAAACAACTTTTCTTGGGCAGTTTTGACATCTAGATTTTATATTTCATAAACCTCAGCTGCAGTTCACACTTGTGGAAACTATAAGTGTCCTTTTATTTTTAACTGCAGCCTAGGGTATGGTTGAAAGAGGCATATTTCCATTTTGGCTTTTGTTTGAGCAGCTTCCAAAACATCATTCTACTCCTTTTCTGGAAAATTTGCCAAGTCTAGCTCAGATTAAGTTTCTTTGTTAGATTTGTTCTTTTAAGCATCTGGATCAGAAACTGTATCCCATGCTATGGAGTAATGAAACATTTGGAAATCATCTGAGAAATGGTAGTAAGCCATGATAGTACTGTACATTCTTTTTAGCTGTAAGAAATATGTAGCTTACAGAGAAATTTGGGTTTTTTTTTTTTTAAGTAAGCTTTACTTTGAACCTCCCTACTAAGAGGTTACAGTTCATTCTTCTGGATGCAAACAGGCACTTTTATCTCTTAAACTGTTGTCATCCCTCTTTTCACCATAAAACAGTATTTTGCTTGATGCATATCTATATTCCATGGCAAATTTCAGCATTTTAGGACGTTTCAGAAGAAAAAAAATAGACATACAAACAGCAATTATGTGAATTATAATTTGGATTTTTATTGTAAGTCATAAAGGCAGTGGTGGGTGGTTGGGTTTGTTTCTTTCTGATGCATTGCTACTTTTGCTGTTTAAAAGGTAAACCAATATTGTACGTGTAAGTTCATCAGTGGGGCTGGAAAAATCAGTTTAAAATAAATCATTGGAATTTATAGTATGAGAAAATGTTTTTCTCATGTCATAAACTTGAGAACCTTATAAATTCAGTCTGCTCATATTATACTTTCAGTTTTGAAGAATATTGTTTGTTGAAGAGAAACAGATCTGAATGCTAGCGGTAAAGAACTAGTGTACCCTCTTAATTAGCTGTGTAACAGTACTAAATTAAAGAAACGTTTGTACATAAAATACAGGATGGGGAAGAAGAGACAGCTCTTGAGAATGTGGACAGGAACATGCATGTTTTGTATTACTTTTAAAGCAAATATATTTATTCACTTAAAAGAATTAGTGCTGTAGCCAAAACATTCATTACTTTCCTCCACAGTGTACCATTCACATGACTGGCTGGGATTAAGAACCTGGCTTTATTTGGGGTGTTTGAGTAAATGCAGATGTTTAATTATATTGCCTATATTATGCATTTCTTTAAATTTTTATTAATTAATTTCCCAAATATTTTGTTGCTTTGAAAGGCATGAAAAGCAGGAATTACCAGGAATGAAACCTGAATGCTTACGTTCTTATAGCAAGACTTCAACCATCAGATAAAACAGACACCAAATCCAAACCACTTGTGCTGGTGTTTATTGTGAGCGTCACCTTTAGGGAATGAACCAAAGCCAATTTAGTATACAACAGTGTGGGAGTTTTAATTTTTTTTTTTTAAACTTTCTCTTTTAAGCTTCTGTTATCTGGTCCCCTCTTGTTACACTGAACCTCTTGAAAAATGTCTTACTCCATGTTGTGCACTTCAGTCTCTGCATGACAATTGTGCTTCGGAAGGCACTGACCTGGTGGGCAGTCACAGGAGGCAAGTCAAGAGGGGTCATAAGGCAATAAAAAAACTCCAAAGGGGTTTTATATAGCAGCATTCACGGAAATCGTATTATCTGTTCGACATGAAGATGTTGATTTCTTTAAACTCCATACCCACTGTTGTGTCAGGTGGTGTTCTTTCAAAAGAACTTCCACAAATGTTTGGTTTCTGGGTGTGTGAACAATTGGTTTCTCCAACGGGATCTGCATGGAGCTCAGAGCCTTGTGGATTTGTTGGTTCCCTGTCACCGGAGATCGTGTGTGCAGCCAGCTGAAGTTGTTTCTGTGATTTGCAAATGCTCTGCTTTTTGTTTTTAAAGGCTGTTCTCTGTGTTACCCGAGATGGTTTTTTTTTGCAAGGTTTGGACCTGTGTGCTCAATTGTAGATGCCTTTGTATTGATGTAGGAGAAAGTAGCGTGAATGGTTGCACAGTACATAAGAAGCAGGAAAAAGCAGATGGCTGCTCTGTTAATGGGGCTTCTCCACTTGATCTCACACGGAGAGAGACCTTTTCATTGTCAGAATTTCTCAAAGCTCATTGATTTTTCATTCTAGCAGGATTTATTTGCTTTTGAATCACTGCTGTGCTGTTATCATTAGATACTGAACCTTTCACTGGGCTGCACATTCCACTAGTTTTTTGATACTTGGTCTTTTAGGATTCCTGCACAGAACTTCTTTCTTCCCACCCACCCCCCCCTTTACATTAAGAACACTTAATAGACTCTTAATTAAGTAGACACTGTCTGTTTTTATTTTAAATATTCTAAATGCAGTTAGACTTTTTTTTACAGTTTTTGCTTAACACTAAAAAAAAAAAAAAATCAAAATCTCATAACAATTCTTTTTAGTTCAGCACCTAGGTTTTATATGTATCAGATTATTTTTCCCTAAATTCTATACAAATGCATTTCTTTCATTAAAAGAAGGAAGCAGAAATGTTACGAATGAAAGGTAAGCTTTCTTAAACAGCATCATTGAAGTTCTTTCTCTGCTGAAGGAAACCAGGACAGATGCTTCAAGTCAAGGTTGCAAAAAGCAAACAAAGTTTTCTGGAGCTGTGTGCTTAAGCAGGAACAGCTGCAGTCTTGTGTTGCTTCTTTTTTAATTATCAGATCTGCTTCTTTCAGTATATCCTTGCTTGTGGTCTGGATCTGTAAAATATGAAAATATGGATTGAATAGAGATTCATGTTTACTTATTTATGGCTTTGGGCTTACAGAACAAGTGAATATGCCCAAAGTATTTTCTCTGCATATCATCTTATTACCAGTATTTTTGTAATGAATGCCATCTTGAGCCTTCAAAGGAAACCATTTATCTGTTTTGTAGCACATCATATTTTACCGCATTAACAGGTCTGATATTATCACAGCAGAGTTCTCAACCAGTTGTTTGGTTTGATTAAAGATGATTGCTAGTCACGTAAGATGCTATTGATTTTCTTCTTTTGGCAAAAGCTAGGTATGTCAGCTTCTATAGCTCATTTGTCCTCAATGACCTGGATGGAGATTGAATCTTCCTTCCTTGCTGTGTTTTTCAATAGCATGACTCTGAAGTCTGTTGGGTTTATGTTGTCATAACTTAATCTATGTTAGAACCATGGAACAGAGTTGTTTTGTAAAGGAGGGGTAAGACATCTTATTAGCTGCTCTTATGAAAGAGCACGAATATCTGTCATCTAGCTGCTGCATGACATGCTGCATGAAAATAGTATTAATGTTAGCACTTAAATGACATCCTTCCAGTCTGTCTTTTTGTCTGTTTCCTTTTAAACAGCCAAGGTACTTTTTCACTTTCATTTCTGTAGATGATGTTAAGGAGACAAAGTGCACAGCGTTTCTGAAGCACTCTTTGCAAGGAGCAGTTGAGCAGTTGGTTGCTTTGATGAAGCTTCAGTTCCTAGAATTGAGTGAGCATGAATGAACATCAGCTTTCTTTGATGAAATGATGTTTTTAATCCTCAAGATTTTACAGTAAAGATTGAGGCAGCAGAACAGAGATGTATAATTCAATCTTGTAGACTTTGTCTCATTCTCAGGCTTTCAGAGACCTGAGTCATGATTTTTGGACTGTCGCTAATGAGATTATATATGCATAACTAATGAATTTGGGCTATGAAATTTCTGTCCTGCTTGTGTTTTACTGAAACAAGTAAGTCAGCCGTATCGTATCAACCCTATGTTATGAACCTTCAGAACCTGGACAATGGAGGAAACTTTGATGATTCCCAACTGAAAATAGTAACTGGATGAGAAGCTATGAATGTGTGGGACAAACAGGTCTTCCCTGGAGCTCCCAGGAAGCAGGAGTAAGTGGTGGGAGCAAGGAAGCAGGAATGGTGGGGGTTGTAGACAGTGGCTCTGGAACTAGACAGGAACCAAAATAGCAGCCTGGGTATGGCAGCCTAAGCTAGGAACTAATGTATAAGTCACAGGTCAGGAGTGCTGCTTGGAGCCATAGCCACAGGCTTGCACTGTTGTCCCAAGGCTGCCTTAAATAGAATTACTACTCCTGATCCAGTCATATAAGGCAACTGTACTTGTAGTTATGGTTACCCACCTAGAAGGGCTGGCTTATCTAGTGCTGTTAATACCAATTGTTAGAGAACTTACATTTGCACCTATTGATTTTGACAGTGGACGATAGTATTCTGATACCAGAATTCTGATACCCAGGGAGGTGGTTGAGTCACCATCCCTGGATGTGTTTAAGAGCTGTTTGGATGTGGTGCTTGGAGATATGATTTAGCAGAGGGTTGTTAGAGTTAGGGTACTATGGTTAGGCTGCGGTGGGACTTGATGATCCTTGAGATCCCTTCCAACCTGAGTAATTCTATGATTCTGATAATTGAGAAATTGAATTGTTTTAAAGAGGAAGAGAAAGCTTTGTAATTCAGAGTAAATACAGTAGGGTGACTTGGTGAGTTTTGGATAATTTTTGTAGAACTTAAAGCTTAATAAACTCTCATCTAAAAGGCAGTTGAAGTTTATTAGCAATATCTAACATGCAGACTTTTTCTGATGGTGGAAACAGGAAAATCAAGTAGCAATGTGTCACTTATTTCACTGATGTTATATCGAAATGTGGAATTCTAAGCATGAAAGACCAAGCTTAAGCAGATGTTCAACATGATTCTTCTTTAGACCTTAGTTTACATCTAAGTTTTATGTCAGGTTGTTTCATGTTTATTTATTTGCTTTCCTTACATAGGAAAAAGAACGTGGACAGCAAAAAAAAAGGGGGGGGGAATAATGTGACAGTGCATCCCAGATGATTAGGCTTGTGTCATATATAAGTCTGGTGGTATAAAGACTATACAAGTACATTTTCATTTTATTTTTATTTTTAATAATGGTGAATCTAGAGTGCTACATAAATGTAAATGAAAGGCGTTGATGAAAGCATCTGGTCTCATTTTATTGCAGGTACAGTTGTTGTCGGCTCGGTAAAATTTGTTGAAATGGTTTTTAAGGGCTGCTTCATAAAGTACAAGTGTGTGCGTGTCAAGTATAATCAATATCATAGTGAAAAAATGATGGGGACATCCATGTAGGTTTTTAGTCTCGTAACAGTTCTTAAATTGCAAAAGATAACAGAGGTAGGAGTAGTACTTTTGATAATAAAGGAATAAATTGCTGCTTATCTTGTCCCAGATTAGATTAAAAGCCCTATTCTGAAATCTAGTGGAAAGAATTTATGGGAAACACTGTTTCCATACTAATATTTTTTGGGTATAAGAGAGGAAATATGCCTGATGATATTAATTTGCTGTTAACTAATATAGTACAACATCAGTAACTGGCAGTTAATCTATCAAACTCATGCCATGACATCTTACTTGTTATTTTAATATGTTATAAGCATGAAATGTGTTTTTCAGGTATGTTTTACATTTGCACCAGGTAATGGAAAGTACAATATATTATGTGCTTGTGCCCCAGAGGAAACTTTTAAACAAAAATAATTGAATGCAATAAATCTTCCCCTGCCTTCCTTCTGCTATGCCTTCTGCATTGTATCTTAGAGTTCATACTTATAGTAAGCCTTGTTGGTAGTGACAAGGTAACAGTGCTGATGCAAGGGACACTGCCCTTACCCACCATATGTTTGGTTTATGTTACAAGATTTCTTCAATTTTCTCTCTTTTTATTCCTCATTTCTTCACTAAGTGACTCTTTTCTTTTTTTATCCCTGAGATTTAGAGTCTTATTACAGTTTGCCGTTACTATTGGGAGCAAGACTACAGTTTTTCAAATAATTAGGAACATCCACAAGCTAATAAATCTGTCCTGAAATTTTCATTTGATTGTGTACATTGTATAAGTTGATACTTAATGGTGTCTCTGCATGAATGATTTATCAGGTGTTTATTTTCACAAGTTTTCATCATATACAGTGGTGAGATGATTTGATGCACAGTAGGTTTAATAACTTCAGTGCTTAGATTATTATTCCTGTTTGGTGTATGGCTTATTTACTCCCTTATCAGACACTAATCTTAAAAAGACTTCCTTGTTCCGTGAATATGCAACTTGTTGTAGCTGATGCTTAGTAAGTGCAACAATCTCATAAATCTCTTTTCATGGCATCTCATGTACTGCTTGGTTAATTGCTTCAGAAGTATAGAGGTCCATAATACACCATGAATGAACGTAAGCTTAAATGTGATAAATATTACCTTCATTAAAAAATAAAAACAAAAATCAACATTTGATCATACAGTGGCTGCTGCCATTGTTGTTTCTTTGTTGCTTGTTAAAGCAGCTTTGCTTTTAAAAGTAGTGATAAGTTGTATTAAAAGTTTCTAAGAATATGTAAAATAGAAGACTTCTAGAAAGAAGCAATGGCATGGATTGCAGCAAGCCAGTAAAAAATGGATGTAGGCCCAGGCTTGCAGTCCTGGTTCAACCAGCTCAGTTCCCCACCCAGGTGTTTGTTTAGCAGGAGGTCTTCTTGAGATGTGATGAGAGAGAAATTTCTCTCCAAGCTGGTTGAACAGGTCCAGTGTCTCATGGTTTCAATGCCAGAAGCAGTCAGGCTTTGTTGTAATTTGAGAAAAGTATTGATCTCAACACAATGTACATTTGTAGGTATATAATATTTATGTTAGAAATATTTGTGGATGTTTTTTTGTTTTCCTCTGTGCATTTATATTTAGAACTTAAGATACTGTACAAATGCAACTGTACTGATTCTAATGATAGTAGAGAAAAAAAAACTTGTTTTTGAAATTACCACTAGTGAGTTAAAGCTGTTTAGGAATCTCCTCCTTTGTAGAAGACTATTTAGAATGAATTTTAAGTCCTAGTTTAATATGCAAAATATTACCAGCAGTCTAAAATATAGTAGCTGAAAGCAATTGCAACCAGATGGGCTTTCTTATTCTGATTGGCCATGTGTTACCATAGTAAAAATTGAAAAATCCAGTCAAAACGTAATTCTTCTGGAGGAAATGACCTTGATAGTTCCTGACTACTATATGATTATTTTTTTTTTAGAGCCAACAGATAGAATGTATGAAGGATTGTGTATGAATTGCAAATACTTGTAACATAAAGGACAAGGTGTTTGGGTATTTCAGAGGGAAAATATGGCTTTTGGAGAGAAAAAAAAAAACTCCAAAGCACTGCAAAACTGCCATCTATACAGGTATAAACAGAACAGGCAGAAATGGCACAAGTTTCAGATGAATCATGCAAAGCCATTCTCCTGGGCATTGCTTCACGGAAATGAATAATAACTGCAAGTGTCTGAACAATGTAAATCACACTTGCGCTTGGAAAACCTCTTAAAATACAAGCATGCTTTATTTCTAATAGACTGGGAAGTTTATGGTGTTAAAATGCTCAGTTTTATGTGACTTGCTTTAAGAGTAGCTCATATTCGCCCACGTTTTAAACCTCAGATTCCCACCTATGCATCTCCTCTGATTATTGATAATAAAGAGCTACAAAGTACTGTAGCAATGTAGAAATCTGCATCAAATATTTTGCATTATTACACCCACTGATGATACTGCCCCATAGTTGGGGCATGGTAGGATCTATATATCCATCAGTACAGATGGGACTCCTCTGTCTGGATGGCAAATCCTTAGAAGCCCATTACATGCTATATGCTTAGACAACGTGTAGTGTGATGAGACTGCACCCTCTGGGATCTTTTGGGAGTTTGCTGCTTTGTATAAGATGGTATTCATAATAATGCATTATATCCTTTATTTAATGCATAAGTTTACAAATTTAATATGCACACACGTACAAATCAAACAGATGCACAATGTTCTCATGCTCAATATGCCATATAACTCTCCTTCTTTAAGGCTGATACTGCAGATTGTTCTCAATTGCGTTCAGCATTTTAAACTTGTTGTAGGACAGAATCCATACCTTGGCAAATCCATTTAGTCTCGATTTTAAACACTCTTCACAGTATTTGGAAACTGATTGTGCCCTGGGGACCACCTCAATGGACTTTGTGTGGATTAATAACAGTACATGCAAAGTAAGTTGACAGTAAAACTTTCACTTGTGTTTGGCTGAGCTCATGTAAATATAATACTGATGAAGTGAGACTAAATCCCTAGTTAAAATCTTAAACTCCTTTTGTATGTAAGTTTAGTATTATTATGCAGTGTCATTATACACGTAGAAAATAATTGAGTAGTTCTCCCAGTGGAGGTTTGGATATACTATGCAGTTTTTTTGTTTGGTTGAAATTCTATTAAGAGTTTGTTAAACCAACATCGACTGCAGTGCAGAAGCCATCAACAAAATCCATATTTCAGTTTATCTTAAATTACCCTATTTTCTTACATAATGTAATAATTAATTGTCTGAAAAAACATGTAAATATATGCGTTTTGATTAGGCTTGTATTTTTTAGTAAACTTAAAAATCCCAGCTTTAAGCTGGTCAATTTGGATTAAATTGAACGGAAAGTTTCATTTTTCCATATCAAGGTATTGTGTTTTAGAACAGACTTTCATTTATAAATAATAAATTATCTGCTGTTAGTAAAACATTTTCAAATGATTTGCATCGCAGTAGTTAATGCCAAGTTACAGGCCACAATCATTTAATCAAACTTCATTTAGTAGAATAAGCGAGCTCAATAAATGCCGTTGTTTCTGTAACTATATTTTAACAACCTATGTCTTTCCAGCTTCCTGGACTGTATTGGTCTCTGTGTGAATGGTCGGTCTCTGAGGAGCATGTGTAGACCACATTTAAAGGGATACAGGACAAAGTTCCAGTGGCTTACTTTATTTCTCTTTAAAAAGAATAAAATGCCCCCAGATTTTACTAGCGCAGAAACTTCACTTGTGTTCAGAGCTTGAATGGCATGCACTGTCTGTTGCTTAGGCATTGTGATGTCTATAAGCTTACAGGCTGAATGAGCAAGTGATGGGAGTAGTTTGAAATAAATAATAATAAATAATGTTATTTGCACAGTGCGCGGGGGCTGGAACTTGAAAGGAACCCATCCATCATAAAAATCAGTGAAGAATGTGACTAGAAAGAAATTCTACTTCGGCTCCTTATGCAGAGACAAGATCAAATGTAATTAGACTATCTTTGCCAGATACTTGTCATCTGAAAATTCTATGGTGAAAGAGATTCTGTAAGCTCCTTGGGCAGCCTGTTCGAGTGTTGCACTCCCTTTAGAACTTGAGAGGTTTCCTACAGACAGCATTAATCTTTGCAGATTAGGCTAGTTTCTTCTTGTGTGTTTAGCAGCAGAGAAAAAGAACAGTTCTCCAATGACAGAGAATAAAAAACATGTTGAAAGATTTGGGAGGAGTCTAATTTGGTAACAATATGAGGTTAAATTTAGTAAGAATGTTCAGAAGAGGAATATCTGAGAGCTGTTGAAAGACAAGGGCAGCCCTTTATTGTTCCTAGCCTCTCTTCTTTGTCACAACGAGAACAAATAGATTCAAAATAAGGAATTGCATACAGTACTAAATCCTGAACAACTGTGTGCTCCTGCAGGAGCTTCTGTGCCCTGATCCTGCCCATGTGTGTGTGCCTGCCTGAGCCAGGCAGCAGGGACTGCCCTCCAAAGCACTCACAGTGAGCTTGGTGAATTCTGGCTTTGTTTGTACACAAGAAGGCTTCTAATGAGGAAAAAGAGGAGTTCAACAATGCATGAGGAGTGTTTGAAGTACGTGATACTTTTCATGCATTGCTGAATTAAATTGTGAGACTTCTTAACACAGGTTGTTACACGTGTCGTTTGTGTAAACGGATTCCATTAGGAATGTTCATGGAAGAAAGCTCAACAAGAGCTGATTTAATTGTTTCAAGAACAGAAAGCAAGATGTCAATAAAGGAGAACACCGCAGCACCTCTTGAAATCCATGATCTGGAGTGTGAGTTGGAGTCACGTAGTTGTCCCAGTGTTACTTTTCCCATGTGCTTCTGGCAACTCTCAGAAGTGTGGTACAATGGATTCAGATGGGTGCCTACCTTGGTGCGGAGCTGGGATTTTGTGCATACCTGAACTTTCATATTGCTTGTCATCTTAAGGCACTTCCCATGGGCTGACGTGTGTGTGTGTGTGTGTGTATATATATATATATATACACACTCATAAAGGTCCACCCACACTTTCTAAAATGCATTTAATATGTATGGGTTTTCAGAACTTGGCTGCTTGCAATCATTTTCTCCAGCCAGTTTCTAATCTCTCCAATCCAACTTAAATGTAAAAGCTCTATATAGGAGAAAGAAAACAAAACCATCAGAGTTGGGCAATAAGGAAATAAATATACTGCAGACTGTAAAATTTTGTTAGCATTCCTGTGCTGTCTGCAATTTTTTTTTTTTATACTTTTATTCTACCAGATATTCCAATTAAATTAACTACTTTTTTGCGTGGTAGTCAGCATAATGTGTGTATTAATTTGTCTCTTGTGTTTGGAAAAAGAATGCAGTTAATATACTAACTGTACTGTAAAGCTTGTCTATAAAATATTAATGTCTGGAATGGTTATTATTGTAGGGACACTGCCTTGATGTTCATTGAAATACAACAAATATATATATTCAGCAGATATTGTTTTTAAGGATTTCTTTAAATCAATGGAGTCTTAGTTGGTGGCGTTAGTAAGAGAAATAAGACAAAATGGAGAAACTGCTGTAGAACCAGACTGTGGGGATGCAAGTATGTAGAGTCTGTCTATTACTTAGGGTAGGCTTCTTGCTCTAATTAGTTTCACAGGCTGAGCATTCATGGTATATCACAGCAATGAAAATAATCGTATGGGATGAGGTTAAGGGCAGGGGGAACAGCCTGGCTCTGCAATTTCAGCCTCTAGCATCTCTTCTGCACAGATTCAATGCAATCATTAGACATACTTCATCATCTATTTTCCCCTGTACTTAACCTGGGGTCACTGTAATATTTCATAGTTTTAATGCTTCCAGATTTATTAAAGGGCTGCCAATAGATTCTTCTAATCTGTGTATATACAACGTGAGATATTGATTCCCATATTTGAAAGATCCTAATATCTTCTTTGTGCGTTTGATTCCTTCAGTATTGAAAAAAGGCAGAAATTGGTAACTGTTGGCAACGAGGTCTCTGGCCCTTGGAGCTGTGCGTCATGCATGGAGGGAGGATTAGGAGAGGCAGGAGCTCACAGACCAGGAAAGAGTGCTGTACAAAACCATAGGTATCATTATGGATGGTGCACACAATGGGTGGTTTAAGCATGTCTGTTGTGACAGCAGGGATTGGGAAATCATCTGTGCCACCCTGGGAGAGTGCAGTTAACTTGTAAAAAGAATCCTTGGGTTCAAAGCAGAGGAAAGCTGTGATCAAATGCCTCCTGAACTACAGGTGCTTACATTCATCACTTTATTTGATGAGGGTCACAATGGAAGAATGGTGTGCTAGAGTGAAAAAACATTTTGTGCAGAGAAGAAAAACTTGCTGCTACTGGATAGTCAGTTAATTCTTATGCAAACTAAAGCTATGCATCTCTCTTTCATAAACTGAGTCACTGCTAAATTGTGCTAAAGCCAATAGAAGAATAAAGGAATTATATATTCAGAAGCAAAACTTGTCGAGGCACATAGCACTTAGACATAAAAATGATGAGGTAATTACTTCGTTAAGTGACCATCCAGGAAATGCAAACAGCTGATACAGGCAAGGCAGTGTGGATGGGGCAGAGCCAGGCTACATGGATGTGGCCCTTTTCCTAGCTCTTTTTCTCCCAGTTTTCGGTTTTTTTTCCTCCCATTAAAAAGGGTTCAAATCCTTACTGTACCGCTGGATAACTCATTTGGTTGTGTGGTTGGATGTGTCCCCTGGGAGACATGGAAAATGATAGTTATCTGCCTTGTTGTGAATGGTCCAAACGGGACTGCATACAGTGTGAGTGCACTTTACACGCCTAGACTGAGACTGAATGTCGCTACGTTCAGCTTATCTGGAGGAACTGGCACTAGCAGCTAGCTGGAGCAGCTCACTCATTAGAAGAGATTTGGTGAGAAGAAATAGGAAGGACTTACAAAAAAAAAAAAAAGAGTTTTACAGACATTCAGCAGTCCTGATGGGGTTTCTCGTGTATTTGTTTTGAATCAGAATATCAGTGTGAAAGAATGCTCAGATATGACCCATCCATGTGCAGGCAGGGTAAAAAACATGAATCTCACTTATGGAGAGTAAAGCCTTATTGCTCCGGCAGTGCGCTTGGGTAAATTTGCAGCCTCCTCAGCCACAAGAAAAAAGGGTCAAGGCGCTTTTTATCACTTTTTGGGTGCACAGAATTGCATTACAGGATGGTATTATGCCCAGCCATGATTACTACCAGACATGCATTTTTATGCGATCAAGAATTTGCAATAAAAACAGCATGAGTTCATGTGAGTTTTTGTGGCACTCATCCAACACGGTTTCCCGGCGAGCACCGTGCCAGGTATTTAAAGCAAGAAGGATATCTGCCTGATAAGTTATTTTTCTCTCTGGAATCCAGCACTCAGATCCTTCTGTCAGCCTGATTGTTCTCCAATTGCATTCCAAATTTAACTAACGATCTTGCAATGCTTCAGACAGAAAGTGGAAGTGAGCGCCTGAAGTGCCAAAAGAAACCCTGAAAGAAGTCTCGATGCAGCCCTGCAGTAACTCACGGCTGATGACATTACCAGAGGTGATGAGTTTCACACACACGCACACATTTAGAGGAGATGTATTATTTCATAAAATGGAGAGCTGCAAAATCAATAGGAACAGCCATGTGACAGTGCCAGGAGTGGGCACGGCATCCTCGTTGAATTTAATAAGCAAACATTGCCTGATGTTTTTCTTGTTAAACTTTTGTGTTCTCCAACCTTTTTCAGCATTAACGTGCATTAACTCAGCTGCTGAGAATTCTAAATGAATCTATTGTAGTCCGCGTGCGTGGAATGGGGCTCTCATTTCATTTCTGTCAGAGCTTTGCTACAATACTGCTATCAGATGACTTATGATCATTGTAAACAGATGCCATATGGGTTCGTACTGATTGACATGCAAATCTTTGACAGCAGAAATCCAGGCCATGTCAATCACTGCCTGTCAGCATGACAGTCACTCTTCTTTTTGCTGTGATTGAATTATAATGCCATTAGGAGCTCACTGTGTTTTATGTGGTAGATAGTGATTGACAAGAGAGCCAAGAAGAAGTGCTGAGCTCAGGGCTGTGACAATGGGGAGAAGGGAGGCAGTGGGGCTTTGGTGGCAGCCATGTTTCTGGTGTGCCCAACAGGATGGGTTGCTTGGACTGCTCAGCCCCTGCTCATTCTCTGGGTCCTTCATGAGATGCTCATTTTCCATGCACTGGTACCACCTGTTGCTCTATTTGATGTCTGGGCACATTTTATATACCAATTCTCAAATGTGATACTATTGCAATGTATTTTTTCAGTCATGTTGATGCATTATTTCTGGGTTCTTCAACGCTCCGCTGATTTAATGTTGTTATTCCTTTATAGCTTCTTAAAACATCACTTGAAAGGTTATGCAAAATGCTTCCCACTTCATATTTTGGTGCTCCTGCCTTGGGTCTGCATTCTGTTAGTCTTTTTAAAAATATATAAACATGTGCACGTGTACCCAAACATGGTCATATATATATATATATATATGGATGTGTTTGTACATATTTATGACTTTCATCATATCAGAACTGAGGCCATTCAGGACTGACCATCCAAAACTCTAGATCTGTTGCACAAAGTTTTCAGTCTACAGTTTTCAGAGCTGTTCTTGGTCATCAGCTTGTTGATTTTATGCTGGAGTTTTGCATGAAGGCTTATAATAGCTTTCAGTGACCACTGAGGGTCAGTACAGCAGGATGTCCATCAATCATAATTTTTCCTTTTGGATCTTGGAATATTTGAGCTTCCCCAAGACACCCAGGGCACTGTTAATGGATGCAGAGTATTGAGACTGAAGAATTTGTGATCCCCCAGTTGGCGCAGAGCAGCGTGCATCTCAGGTGCCTGCAGTCTGCTGTCAGCAAACCAGAGCGTGAAAGCGCACCGCTTGTAATACCGCACCTTTTCTTTAGCGGAGTGATAACAAAGCTTCTCCAGGAGTCCGGCAGGGAGAAATCATTCCAAAAGCTGACTGTGAGCTGTGAGTTCAGGCAGCAGCTCGCTGGGCTGCAGGTGGCAGCAGCGCACCAGTTTTGCTCCCCCCTGTCCAAGGCTGCTGGGGGGTTTGGACACCCCTGCGGGTGATGCTGTTGGAAGGTTTGGTTTGGTTGGTTACGGGCCACGTGAGTTACTTCTTGCTATTTTGCAAAGCATTCTTTTTTTCCTTTTAACTGTAGAAATATTTAAATAATAACTGCAACTTTCTTCACGTGTCTTGTGGATAGATGGACAGTGCTGTGATGTGAGTGTAGCTGCAAATCAAACCTTTTTATGGCCACGGAGGGAAAGTTGTCTGTAATATTTGTGTTCTTCCTAATGCAAAGTTAGAAATGCAGGGTAATGGAGCTGATAGTTAGGGAATGAATTGTTTACTCTCTCCCTGTATTTTTTCCTATTCTTCATTCTGAGCAAAGGGAAGTTCAAAGCAAACCAATGTATTCTTTAGAATCAGCAAGCAGTTCACAGCCCTCATGGAACGTTTCAGATGTTCGTTTTGATCTGCCTTAGTCATACACTACATTGTACTGTTATTGTCCTTGCTGTGTTGAACGTAAATAGCTCAATTTTATAAAGCTTTAGGTCTTAAAGGGCTTTTTCATGCACGATCAAGGTTTCATATAGAATTTAGTTACAATATCAACATGCTGAAGTAACAACACATAACACAACAGTCTTCCAAAGGTAGGTCACACCCTCAGCCACAAAAGTGATTGTATTCTCTGAGATGCTTTCATTTGCTCACCGTTTCACCAAACTTTTCACAGGTTTTATGAATAACAAGCCTAATAGCAAAGGCTTTGCATAGCACGCTGGAACAACAGAGAAAAGCACAGAACAAATCAACTGTCAGGTGCAGATCATTGAAAAGGCACTCATGAAATAACCTTTTCAAATCACATTTTCAATGGTGTCATACCAAGAAACTCTGAAAACCAAACTCTTATTCCCCAGGTAAACATTAACTGCAACATAACATTCCAGCAGGTGTGCTTATATTGCTGCTCGCTGAAAAGCACTCAGCACAGCACAAAGCTCAGCCCTTGGAACAGTTCATGAAGGCATTTTCTTTCCCAGATTTCTGTTGGAATATGTTTTGGGGGAGGAATGTAAAAGAGGTGTATTAACTCATGGCACTAAACTTACATATGTTAATCTTTAATTTTCATTTGAATGTGATGAACGATGAGCTCGTGGCTATTACAAATATTTACTGGTTTGACAGAGAAATGTATTGGTTGTGCAGTCACCTGTGTTCCAAAACCTGTTCAAATTTTTCTTCTGAAATTCTGATTTTCCTCCTAGCCCTTCTCCTTTATTTCAGCTACAGCTGACTTGCTTACATAGCGAGGTGATTATTGTCTGCCCATCAAACCTGTAATAAAATGCCCACTTAATCTACAGAACTCTCTTTTTAAGAGAGAAGAATATTTTTGCAAGGAAATAGTTCTCTTTGGCACTCCAATTAGGAATGGTTCTTAGGATCAAAACCAAAGTAACAGGGATTTGGTTTGTGTAATCCTACAGCTCTTTTATTTAAATGTTTTATTTTAAGCCTATTTTTTGGGAGCAAGAGCTATATTGCAAACACTAATATGCTGATACATGGAATAATGGCATCTTTGGATGGCAGCTGTTACCTCCCTCATGTATTTGTCATCACAGCTTCTGATCAAAACCCAAGTTCTTTGTCTGTTCATCCCTAATTGTGGGGTTTAGTATGTACTTCTTACTGCATTTCTGCAGGACCCACAAGCAATTTAATGAAAGTAGAAGTAATTTAATTTGCAATTGCATGTTTTGCTTAAGCAACTAGTACTTGTTGAGTCTTGACAATCAATTTCTTTGCTTTGTGGATAGAAATGTGAAGAGGAACCTTCCACCATTCCTTTATGTTTTGCTTCATCTGCTTTGGTTGGTGAACTCAATAGGGCCTAGGGGAGAGAAAGGAGTGAGAGAGGACACGGCTCTGAAATGACAGATTTGGTATTGGGATACTGTTACAGTCTGTACAGTTCTCTAATACCATGCTGCTGCTTTCATCTAGTATTTGTTGTACAGCAGTATCATAGGAATTTTGGCCCACGAGGCTTGAAATGAAGCCCAGGTCTATGCTGTCACAAGCTGCGACCTGTGCCTTTGGCCACAGTCAGGTGCTGGTTGTTTTGGATTTGCTGACACCAGCAATGTTTTGGTGTCAGCCTTGTCCAGCCCTGAGCAAGAGGAGTGGAGCTGGTACTGGGGTGTGAAATGCTCCACCTATGGAGAAGGCAAGCAGCATCCTTCAAAAGCTTGGTGCAAATAAACTTGTATTTTAATATGATTACACAGGCTCCATTCCCCTTCTCACCTCATCATTTGCAAGCTCTGAAGTTATTACCTGTTAAATATTTACTTTTAAGTTCTAAGCAAAATATAGTGTTGCCTTCATAAACGTCTTACGGCTTCTGTAATGTCACTACTGTTCTCTTTTGTTGCTTTGGAGATCAAGTAATTCAAAAAGGATGGGTGTTCATCTTCACCACAGCAAAAATAACCTCAATTTTCTACTAATTTCTATCAATATTTGTATTAAATTACTGAGATCATGCTACTTTTTTTTCCTCACAATAATTAATATAATTATTCATTATATATAATATATAATTATATATTGTGAGGGGAAAAAAGTAATATTAATATTACTTTTTAATATTAATATGCATATATAACTTACATTTTATTTGCTTTCATGATATTTTCTATACCTCTTCCAAAAAGCATTTCAGGTATCATATACAAACTATAAACATAACCTTTCAGACAAGAGTTTTCAATAAAAATCTAACAATTTTTTTTCCCAATAGAAGCTTGGGCAAGCCTATAAACCTTTTATAACTTAATGAATGTTTCACCAGATGCTGGTTCCTTAGGTAAGCAAATCCGTAGTTAGCGAGACGCAATCTTCTCTCGTGATTTAAGTTTGTTGAAATCAGATTGAGACTTTCCAGACTTGAGAGCGGTCACATTTTTCATAGCTTAACTGTAAATCATCTTTCACTTAGAAGATTTAGAGACAGACTGAGGAGCTAAATCTTTTAGTTTGCCTTCCTAACTAATAGAAGCCATTAGATGAGCCTCATTATGGTATTTCCTAAAGGATTAGATAAAACAGTTTGGTAATGTTCAAAGTAGGACAAATACCATTACAAGTATAACAGCTTTATCCTTGTAATGATCTACATGTAGAATTAGGTGTGATTACAAGACACTTGGAAATTGCTCGAATCGACAGAACTGATAATCAAAAGCTTTAGCTGTGAAATTAATGGTAACCAATAACGCTGCCAATAATAAATAAATTTCAAAAAATTGAATTAAAATACTTTTAATTCTGATACCACTGAACAACCAAAAAGCGCCATTCTGAGCGTCAGTGATTGGTGAAGTTGCATTGGTGAAGGCTGAATAAAATGGCCTTTACTTTGGATGTTTGTTTTATGATCACTGCCAGCTTTGATAATTGCAATATGGGAGATATGGGCGAAGACTGAGACCTCTCAGTACAAAACAGGGATTCAGTTGCTGTTAAGCTGAAATGCTAATGATGATAACAAGATACTGGCAACTCTGAATGTGGTCTTCTGAATTTTTTTCTGTATTTCTGCTGAGGTCTTTCCCTCCATTGTTTTTGAAGCTCTGGTATCAATGCAATGTTACTTAGGCATCGTTATTGCTTGTTTAGGCTTGAAGTTTTGTTTTTGTTTTTATTTCTCATTTAAATAGTGGAGTAGCTTTTTATTTGGACATATTTTGATCATCTGCTCTTTATAATTGATTTGTATTTGTAGCAGCATTAAATCAATTTAATTCAAGCTGTTAGTTAGAGAAATGCAAATTAAATAGAACAGTGTTTAACATAACAAAAGTTTGTGACACGGATGTAGATGTTACATTAACCCTAAGGCAGAACCAGGGATAATTCCTCTCTTTTTCCCTTCTTAGATTTTCCCTTTGGAAGGGAAGAGGAATCAAAATGACTCATGAAAACTATTTGTTCTTTTCTTTCTGATATAAAACAATAAGCCTGAAATTAAGGTGTAAAGTGTTTCACTAGCCTTGTTTAAAAATAATGCTTTGTAAAGTTAAACCCATAAGTGAGAAATATTCCACTGTGTCACATTACACTTGAATTGCTTTATCCATTTCTTGTGATACAGACAATGCAGTGCCTCAGTAGCTCTGGTGTTACCTCTACACACCAAAGTGGCATTTGTGCTTTAGCCCTGACAGTCTGATACCTGCTTTGGAAGGACATTATATTTCTATGTGTTAGGTAACAAACTAAACTAACAGAACAGGTCTTGCTATCTAGTAAATTTCTGCCTGGATACACAGTTTAAAATAAGAGAGCTGCTTTATGTGTACTGTGCAGTGAAATTTGGCTGCAATAAGCTCCAAGTGCTCTAAGTAAAGAAAGACTCTGCAACATCATGTTGTGTTCCTGTTACAAGTGCTGGAAAATAGCAACCCAAAGATAATTCTCGGTGCATGCATATGGATTTCCCTTCTGTAAAATGGTAGTGTAATTTATTTAAAGCTGCTTTTGTTTTATTTTTGATAGTATAGAGAAGCTCTTGGTATTATGAGCTTTGTCTGATTAAGTGCGCAAAATGACAAACAAGGTTGTCCTGTGCTCATCTTCTTCCTTCTTTAGGCAGATAATCACCTTTAGAAGCCTGGATCCTATTCAGCTACTCTGTCAGTCAGCAATACCAAGACCCCAGTAAGCCGCATTTATCAAACTAAACACTTGATCTGTATCGGCACATCAGCTGGTGGCGAAGTCTAAGACACAAGATGAAAGTTGCAATTAGGATTTAGGTGGACATTTTATTATCTGAGATTTGGAATAGGTTTTCTTAGCTAATCCAAACATCTTTCCACTCAGATATGTTGACAGAGCCCTTCTGTACATGTACTTACTTCAGCTTAAGTGGGAACTGCGATGGATGTTGCCAAGATTTAGTACCTCTAAAAGGAGAATACTTGTTGAGGGCAGGACACGGCGGCTGGAGCCAGCAGAGTGCCTGTGCTCTGGGCTGGGCTTCCTCCATCTGATGGTCGGAAGGCAGACAGTGCTTCTGGGGCACCATCCTCTGCCCAGCTTTTACAGAAAAATCAAAAAACCTATTCCTTAATATAAGCTAATTAGCAGCTTAATATTGCAATATATCTCAGCTGCTTTTATGTGCACGTAGGAGTCAGTGGATTCTGTTAGAGCTCTGCACATGCAATGCTCAGATGTACAAAACCTAAGAGGCAGAATGAAATGCTTGCCTTTCTCGTGCTCCCCAAAAGTGCCTCTATAGTGACAGTGCATTCTTTTTCTCACTTGCATTTGTAACTCTAACTTCAGTATTCCTCCCTTGTACATAAGAGGGGTTTGAGGCTGGTGGCATCTGCGGATTGTGCCTTTCTGTCACCCATCCACACTGCAGACAAGTCTCAAGCTTTTGAGCGTTACATGTTTTGATTTGTTATTGTCCTTGAAGATGGAGAATATTCCTCTATAGAAGGAACTCTGTAAAGATTTCACCTTCAGTTTGCTTTCTCAGCGCAGGCCACATCAGATTGTATCTTCTCCAGTGTTATTTGTGAGATTCTTCTTATTCTACTCTATCTGAAAAGGTGAAAAGAAAATATTTCATTTTCATTGTCTGCGTATATTTTTAGGCATATGGATTAGAAATTGTTTGTTATAGCCTCTGAGTTTATAAATGGTGGATAAGTGAGAGATGCTCTCACAAGCTGAGGTTATCACACTATGTAGAAGAGATTGCTCAGATTTCAGTGCGATGGTGACGTGCACTGCTAGAGTAATGCTGAAGAGCTGAAATCCTTCCCTTTTACTACGGAGTACAGATGGTGATCTGAATGTAGTTGTACAGTGCACAGTCTGAACAGCAGAGGTCCTCAAGACCCAGCTCTTCATGCTCGAGTGGAAATTTTACAGTAATTACATTCCTTATTGTATAGAAAAAAGATTTACTTGAGGATTTTGTCACAAAATTAAACAAAATGATCATCTTGTTTTCTTTAAATATTTTTAAATCTTTGTGAAATATTAACTTATGTCTTTTGTAGTGATGCAGTAACATTTTGGGAAAGCATTTGACTCCTTCATCAAGCCTTAAGAAGAAACATACAGCAGTATTTTAAAAGAGTATTTCCTGTGTCTACTTTGTCATTAAAGGGCACTACTGCTCTCTAAAAACATTTTATTTAAACAATTATCATTCGAAAGCATGCAAATATCCAAAGCTTTATTCTATCTAACTCTTCTATCCAGAAATGATCAGTTCATGTTCAGTTAACGTTGCAGCTTATTTATACTTCACTGTAGAGTTACTAATGCAATTTTTGTGCATGTGTACAGCAAGTAGAGTTTGCATGGTCTGTTGAATTTATGAGCTTGGACAGAATTTAAATATTTATCTCCTTGTATAGGTAACTTTATTACCAGAGTCTTACTCAGACCAAAGAGAAGAGCACGGACAAGAAATTATAAATATTGAGGGAACATTTTCTTCTACCTACTCTACTGGCTGAGCACCTCAACTAGCTCTGTCTGGCCTGCAATCCCTTTCAACTTTGTTGCTGTTAACTTCCCTGTAACCTGGGCAACTAAGCTCTAAGTAGAAAACTTAGTAGGAAGAATATAAGTTAAAGTAAATGCAGTTTACTTTAGAAAATTTTCCACGATTAAACACACTTCTAATGGAAGGAAATGCTGAGATTTTGGCTTAGTCGTTAAATATGCAGGAGAATCGGATTTGTCCCATAGTAGCTGCTAGCTTTGTGTCTCCAGACAGAATTATTTCTGAATTGCCTACTGTTTACCTGAGCTACTCGTATCAACTTAGTTGGTGATTCACAGATTTCTAGAAGGGGGGAAAAAACCCCAACATTACAAGTTAGTTCACCACTGTCTTTAACGTGTCGTGTTTTCTGGACAATCTCATGATAGTGCCCTTTGGTAAAAGCTCTCTGAGTGATGGATTAAGATCTGTCTTGGATTTTACATGGATTAAGCTTTAAATTAACATAAAAGAATAACAATGTGAATCAATTTGATCAAAGAAAAAGTGTCACTAATTATTTAAACAGGACACTTACTACAGAGCTTTAAAGGCAAAGAAGCGGATTTCCCTTGCATGTGGATCAAATCAGAAGTATCCCATAATTGACTCTTTACAAGACCTTGCTGCAGCGTAATGGACTAGATATTAAAGCCTTAAGTATTTAAAGCTAGTTTCCGTCTTTCTCTAAATGGAGGTCTACCACTAAGAGCTATTTTACAAGTCTGACACATTAGCTACATCACTCTGAAATACACTGGGCTCTGGCTGCTCTGGTCCGGAATTTCAAGAGCTTTCAATAGTTAAATGGTGTGAAACGGGTAGCATTGAACCTGTGAGAAGGAATGAGCATCCTAAAAATAAATTCCAGATGGGGATGTCTGTTGGAAAGGAGTGGAGATAGTGGATGTTACTTTTTGTAAGCATTTAAGCAGTTCTGTCTTTGCCACCTATTTTTAATTTTGTTGGTGCCTCTTGTGAAAACTCACTCCCTGGTAGCGAAAATTCTAGGGAATGTCAGCCATTTTTCTTTCTGGGCCCTGAAGATAGAGTCCTTTGCATTTGTTTATTTCTAAACTGTCTTGGTTGAGTTCTGTACTGTCCGTATATGAAGACGTGATGTCTTTTACCATCTAGGGAGCACACGCCCATTTTCTTTTGGGGAACATGCATTAAAGTTATTCTGAACAAAAGTCCTGCCACCCTTTAGTTTAGTCCTCCTTTGCATGAGCAGTACTACATGGTTTATACTGTCAAAATATTAGAGATGTTATCTCTGAGCAACTAAAGATAATACAGTTTGTCCAAGTTCTTGTAAGCAATCACAAAAAAGAGATCATAGGTACTCCCATTAAAAAGTTTGAGTCTATGCATTTTAAGTATTATTAAATGTAAATCTGTGTGTTACATTAGGTCAGATTTCTGTTGATATAACCTTTTATTTGTTATGATCTATATTTATATTGTTGTGCTTTGCACTGGGCACAATGAATATCTTCCATTATCTTAGTTTTCCATTAATCTGTGCTCCAATAGTCTCTCCTGTGGCGTGTCCCAGTCTTTATCTCAAGCTTTGGCATTTGGACAGCCCTGTACATGTAGTTCAGTAGCAGTATAAGAAGGTTGTGTGCTGTATTTCTTGATCCTTTTCTTTTTGTATGGAAATAACTCATATAAATATTCCCTTACTACAGTGGTTTACATTATATATACTTAAGGGATAGTATTACTTGGAAAGCATAATAGTTCTTAATAAGAGCCAAAATTTACTTTTAGACAATTTCTGTCTTCTAGTGGGAGGTAGAAATCAAATCATCCTGAAATCAACTGAAGTTCAGTCTGGGAACAGTGGAACCTCGTGAAGAAAGAAATTTTGTCCCATAGGTACAACTTAAAATTCCATAAGATATAGAAAATTTGAATATCTTATCTTCAGTTTGTAACATCTGTGACTTCAAACCATACCGAATGAATTATATTTTTTACATTTCCTCAAAATAACACTGTAAATATTAAAGCCACAAATTATACTTTGAAATGAGACTGGATGTTGACTATGATTATTCTGAAAGTTGGACTATTTCATACACAAAGATCAAAGTATGCTCCTAACTGTTTCAAAGGAGAAATACTTCTTAAAAGTCACTCAAAAACTTTGGCTTATGGATTTAACTGTTCTTTTCTGTGTAGGTGAAGACAGAGAGCCAAGTTTTCAAGTATTTATTTTAACAATTATTCCTAGGCTTGTCATCTTCTCAGAGGAAAGGACCTCCCATATTCTGGTTAAGCCATGTGTTCGTCGTGGGAATGCTGGGCTTTCTTCATTCAGCTGCAGTCAAGGTTTGGGCAGCTCATAACAAGTAGCTTAACAAAACCTCATTTTTTGTATTTGGCAGGATGACGTTGTCTGCCCAGCAAGGGTTAGAGTAATATTTTCAGCAAACACTGGTTCTGCAAAACGATCTCAGTTTAGCACATTCCAACCACACACATGACCAGACGTACCAGCTGACCACATCCCCTCCAGCCCTGGCAGTGCAGGGCAGAACCCATCTTCTCACAGTCTAGACAGGGCTAAAGAAGCAGATTTGTCTTCGAGTGATTTTAGGATTTCTGCTATTCCCTCCAGACTGACTACATACGATAGATTTATGCTGGAACTGTTCTCTGCATCAGTACAATGCCCACGCACATGGGTCTTGTGCAGTGGTGTAGGGTGGTCATTCTGGGGAACCCCCAAAATTCTCACTGTAGATGGGGAGAGGCAGCAGTTCTGCAAGAGCAGTAACCCTCTGCTTTGGGTTGCATTCATGCTCGTGGCTTGCAGTTTTTTTCCCTGCTGATCCAAAGCAGAGTTCCTGTGGCAAATATTTTTTTCCAATGACCTTCCAACTTTCCACATCCTGCTCCCATACCATTGTGGAAATATTCTAGCTCTTCTTCTGCTCCGGCTGGTAGAGGTCTACTGAACTTTTAAGGTGTTTACGTCTCATTGCTAAAAGCTGTGTGCCTTTCTTCAAATCTAATAGTTAATACTTTTTAAGAAAAACTTGTTGACTTAAGTCATGTCAGAAGGAGACACTTAAAGCCTCAAGGTTCCTGTGCATCATTGTACCAATAAAAGGGCCTCTTAGTTTCTATTTCTTCCAAAGAAAGTAAAACCGAGAAAACCTTTAAATTCTTTCAGTTGTGAGAGTTCTGCCTGAAGTACTTTTCCCAGGTTATCTTTGTTTTATACCAAAACCAAATATTTTAATCAAATTTCCATTGATTTTCTTACTCAGAAAAGCAGAGAAGAGCTAATAAAAGGAGGAAGGCTTGTCCAAAGGAAGCACTGTGTATGATGTGGATTTGCAGAGCAGGTTCAGGAAGCAACAAGGGCTGCTGGCCATATCTTCTTTGTCCTCAATTGCAAGGCACAGTTGGGCATGTACCCACACTGAGGCTCCCTTCCCATGGCCTCTAAATAAAGGTGTTAAACTAACATAAACATTAATTTGCATTAAATAGAAAAATAACCTGAGTAACCAGTACGAAACATATGAGACTAATAAAGAAAATTCTGATCTTCACTGCAAGAAAAATAAACTGTCGTGCCAAAGGCTCTTTCCCCACACATTGATATTTTTCCTTCAGCTTGCAAAGTTGCATCAGAGCTGATTTTTTATTGCAAAAATGAATGTTAACATTTAACTGTGTATGTATATACTTGGAGCATCCAAAAAGGTTACTGAAGTAAAGAGCCCAAAATATGATAGGTACCGCTGGTTCAGAAGAGATCTGAAGGCAGGAGTCAGGACCTTGTCGTGCTGCTGGATGACAGAAGTTTGCCTGAAGGTAACCTCCATTACCAGATCATTGAAAATATAGCAGTGCCTTATCTATCTATCTACCTACCCACAAAAAACAAGCCACTAAAATAATAAACTTGAAAGGTATGTAGAGTAGTTGTGTAAATATGCAGACTTGAAAGGTAGACTAAGTAGACTTAATAGATCAGCAGCAGTAGAGCTCTGTACCACATTTTAAAACAGTATCTTAAAACAAACCTGGTGCGTGATGTGTATCTTTCTGAATGATCTTTTAATTCAGATTGAAGCCAGTGTTTCTCATATCGGATATAATTCCAGAGATAAACACTAGAGCACATAACCACCGAGGTATTTCTTCTTTGTCATAGGTTGCAAGCATTCAGCTAACTACCAATTCGTCCAGCATGAAAAACACAAGTTTTTAAGTGATGCCTCACTTTCTTCTGAATCTGCAGCCCTTTAAAAACTCTAATTGCATAATTATTGATGTGTCCAGATGTACCCATAAGACTTGTTTATCTTCTGTCTTGCTAGCAGCTTCCATCCGATTCTTGACTTGTATGCAATTCTGTGTTTTGATCAATAGTGTTCCAGTCCCGTCTTAAATCATTATACAGAATTTTGTTTTTACAGGAAGTTCTGTGGAGTACCACAGAAGTTTCCAAATTTGACGAGCAAGCGGCTTATGATTGGAAACAAAACAATGCTCTTGTTTAAAGCTTTGATTTCTAGGCCTTCCATAAACGCCCTTAGAATCTACCAAACTAAGCTAATGTAAATTTATGAATAATATCCTCAAGATACAAGTAAAATTTACTTGTGTCTTTAAGCTGTTAGTTTCCTTCAAAGACTCCAGCCAGTTAGTATGCCCCAGGCTCTGCTTCCCTCCATCCAGCATACCCCTTAGAACATTAAATTAATTGTGTTAAATTTCCTAGGGGCGTTAATGGAAGATGTTGGAAGTAATGGTATGAATCTTGGTTCATAGGCACAAATGTTTTATTTCATCTTCAGACAGATTCTTTTAGAGTAATATGTAATTTGGTTTTCATTTCCTCTCAATCTTTATTTAAAAGAAACAGTTTTCTGCATTATTATTTGCTGCTGCAGTTAATCTATGCATTAAGAGTAGGAAAACTTTTCTGACACAGAGCTTGCATGCTACTTGAAAAGTTTAATCCATCATTGTTTCTTTGTCAGCTGTTTAGATTTCATTAACTTTGAGTCGCAATTTTTTCTCTCAAATTTGTGTATGAAGTATGAAATAAGTTCAATATGTACATGAGTTTGTGGGTGTGTGTCTCAAACTCTGTTCTGACAGTCAGAGGTTGACTCATTTTTTTTTCTTGGTTTTCCCAAAGACTATTTCTGCAAATCAAGAAGTGTGGGATGGAAAAGGTATCCATAATCCCCCTACTTAAATTTGGAAATCTCAGGTTTAGTGTATGCAATACAGACAGATCAGATGCAGAGCTGCCATGTGCAGTCTGGGTAGCAATTTTAACCAGTCTTGTGTTAGACTGTATTTATTTGTGTGATGTTTCAACTGGTGGATTATCCTCGATATTACTTGAGGTGGCTCTTTCTCCCATTGTGCATAGGTTGGTTCATAGCCTATATATCATAGCCTATATAGAATATCAACGAGCATCCCAAGATGGTTTCTGCCTGTCAGTTCCAAGCAGAAAGCAATGCCGTTGTGCTCAGCCTTCTTCCCAGCCACAGTAATTTGTCACCAGGTGACAAGTGCCACTCCAAAGGAACGATGTCAGAGGAAACCTCCCGTCCCTTGGCTGATGAAAGCCGCTCTCTGCAGCCAGGTCAGTGCCATGAGCTCCAGAATGCAGCAGATGTCAGTACTTCTCGAATCCCAGCTGTTGCTTTTCACTGTAATCACCCAGAAGAGGGTACTGAAAGGCTCCAGAATGAATGCAGCTCAGCCCATTGGCCCCAGAACCATGTGGCTGGAACACAATGAGATAAAGGAGGAATCCCACCATCAAACTGGACTTGCTAAGGCAGAACAGCTGACAAGGGAGTACCAAAGCTGTCAAATACTTACTTGCCACAACCAGTATATTTCTGCTCTTAATATTAAAAGTGTGTCAGAATTTCCATTATAAAGCACTTATTTTGTGGGTTTATAGCTTTGCCATAAAAATACACCTTGGGTTGAGTCTTGGCATACAGCCATTTGGCGGCTTCTAACACCATATTAATTCAGAACATCCAGACAACGTTTTTAAACACCAGTATCTGAAACATTGGTGCTTCTCTTTTCTTTTTTCCCCTTCCCAAGTACCTTGTTTTATGCAGGACTTGCAGAAATCAAAGATGGGTGAATACATTTACAACAGGAATCTGAAATGTCTGGAAGTCCTCTTCAGAAGTGAGGGCCGTCTACAGAATTCTCTGGCCAGATGGTAAGGCTGCATAGAAACCTCCAAAAATGAATTGACAAGATCCCTGTCTTGTCCAACAAACTGGTTGCCATCACTGGAAATTTTAGTGGAAGAATTTTGGTTAGCCTGGAGCTAGCTGCCCAGTACTTACGAAGATATAAGCTAAAATATCAATTTTGTAATGAAATCAAAGAATTTTAGGTCACCTTTGAAACCCACAGCTTAACAAAAAGATTGAGAGCTGATGATCTCCGTGAGATAGGAAATCAGGAGGAAAATATACTTGCAATTTGAAATTTACCAATAAATCAGCTCAAAAAATAGAACACCTACTTTCAAGCTGTGGACTTCGTAAGAAGCACATATGGTCTATTCAACTCCCAGCCCCAGTGAATGACTGGAAAGATGGACAGAAACTGGGATTCCTTGCAGCCAAATCCTGTAACTCAAGTACTCTTTATAAAATGAACGATGAAAAGGGGCGATCCTAATCTGATCCCTGGCCTTACTGTACAATTAGGAAAAGTGATAATCTTGGTTTGTAAAACAAGGAAAATTGGCAGCTGTGGAAAAATTAAAGGAAGTAGTTCAGTTAAATATTAGACTTATGAAAAAATTGGCCATAAAAGCTGTTCTGAGGCTGGCCAGGACAGAGCCTCAGAAATGTCTAGGGAAGGTTCTTCAATCAGTTCAGGAAATGTGAAGACATGAAGCTGAAAGTGCTGAGCTCCAAAGGAATGAGGATAAAGCTCATAGCTTTTCTCTAGATTTGGTCAGTTTACTTTTTGAATATATATGAGGAACTGTGAAATGGAATGGAATAAAGTACCCTTTCTCAAACTGAAGTTATTGGACTAGGCAGACTGAAAAAGGATAAATTGGTTGCAAGCAGAGACAGTGACTGCTGGGAGACATGACACATCCCAAAATTGGTAAAATTGGTTTTGAAAATTAGAGCTCTACTTCAGAGCAAGAAATGTGGCTAAAACGATGGATAAGCTAAGGAAGGACTTGGATTTCATTATGCTTAGTAACAGAGTTTTAAATCTGCTGGAAATGCTGTCTTACAAATTAAATCTCCAGAAATTTTCTTTAATTACGTGGCCCAGGTAAAGCGCAGTGTCTGCAGACTGCACAGATTTTCCTGGTACAGCAGTTTCTTGTGGCAGAGCAATGGAAATCTCATTTTAGGGGCCTTTGCAGAAGTGTTAGCTGCTCATGCCCTTGCAAGTCTGAGGAAGAGCTTAATCATCTCCCATGCTAATACACTGAAATGCTGAACTGACTGCAAGTTACACTGGTCCATGCCGGACCCCCCTGCTCTGCTGGGACTGCTGAGACTGGATCACTGCTGCCATTAGTGCTGCTGTTAGCAGGGATAAAGGCATGACTGTGCCACGGTCAAGGCTTTGGCATACTTTTTAGATTCCCTGAAAGTTTTTTCCAGCTAAAAATCAGTTCTCTGGATCCAATAAATACACAGCCTGCACACAGTGGTCTACCACAGATTGATGCTGAGGGAAAGCAGCCCATTACCCCGCACCTTGCTGTTCAGCGAAAGCAAAGCGGTAAGAAGTGCTACTGGGCATCAAGGAAATGAATGGGGATGGGATAAGTGAGCTTTCAACAATTTTTGGACCTCACTTGAGTTCTGATTAAAGTCAAATGGTGGCCTGACCAGAGCTTGCAAAGCCAATAACAGCAACAGGGGAGGGAGCAGCCTCCAGAGCAGGACCGGATCTACTGCAGTTTGAAAAGATGTGTTTTGGCTCCACACCTGTGAGCCATAGAAGATGGGGAGCAGGTATTGTGCAGCATGCCTGTTCTGCATTATCTCTAGATGATATCTCAGTATGAAGGAAAACACTCAGACAGGACCTGATGTAGTGGCAAATGGTCTGTAATGTGCTGAAAGTCATCAACCTGAAATCAAACCCAAAGGCAAGTGAATCATTGCAGGCAGAAGTAACTCATTATGAGTCCGCAGTCAGCCGGGGAATGGTTTGCACAGACAAAAAGCAAATGGAGGCAGGACAGCCCCAACCAGCTCCCCAGACAGTGGCAGCCAGGTAAAGGCTTGGGGTTTTCTTACAGATTACTGCTATTTCAGACAGCTTATTTGTGGCTTTATTAACGCTGTAAAACCACTGCATGCATTTGGTGAGAAGGAAACCATTTCACTGGCCATGATGGTGTGATTTAACATCTTCAGTCTTTGAAAAAAGCCATGTTCCTGCTTCCACTCCTGCCTCCCACATTTCAGACACCTTCCAGGCTGGACACAGATGCTGTGATGGGGGCAGCACTGACAGAGCAAATCAAAGGACTTGAGAGGATAGTGGCTTATTACAACAAAACGTTTACGTTCTCAGGAGAGAAATTAATATTCCACTCAAAGAACATCTGATAGTGGTTAAACCTGTAGAACATTTTCACTGCCGTCTCTTTGAAAAAGGTTATACTTCTTGGACAGAGCCTGGCAGGCAACAGGGATCCAACAGACACTGCCCTGATGGATGTCTGTCTTCTCTGGGACAGACGTTGGGCTGGGAGCAAAGGTGCCCTCCCCTCCTATGGGACAGAGTTGTGGGTATTTTAATAGATAAGCATAAGTAGATATTAGAAAATTAGTAGATAAAGCCTTATTGTTCATGACTTCCTCCTAAAGGAAGTTTGCTGAATGTTTTGGGCTTAATTTGTTAGTGTTCAATAAGGAATTTTGACATTAAATTCTCCTTTTTTCTGGTTGTAGAGAAGCAAAGAAGATCTGTGCCTTAGTAAAGCATAGATATTGACTGACACATATGTCTTTTTATGTCTAACTATCTGTAAAATATTGTGATGGTTTCTTGGGTCTCTGTGTGTGAACTAAGTAATAGACTGATCATTTCCTTGCTACACAGATCAAAATTTGAAAGTTTTTTTTGTGCTATTGCAAACGGGTTCAATTTTTATTGTATCTAAAGCAAAACTTTCCAAAGCATGTCGTGTTTTTCATACTTGGACCATCATAGAGCTGTCACATTGTGTTTCACTCAGTTCCTTGACGTGCAGCAATAGAGCGTGATAGCAGAGATCTGGAAGGAGAGGCAAATAAGGTCATAGTTTTGAGAGCATTTCTTTTAAAAACAGCTATCTGAAGTGTTGGACATCATAGGGAGCTGAGAACCGAGAGGACAAAAGCAAAAAAAGTACTTCTGAATAATCTTATTTTAATGTGGTTGTTTCATTGCAAAGCTATTTAAAGCTTTCTTCACACAGCAGGAGGAATCACATACTGGAAAATCTGTTCTCTAAAGATTTTCATCACTTTGTTAAACCTCAGCTGAATGAGCTTGAGTCTAAATCAGTAGCACTGCAAAGTTACTATGGGTTGTCCAACAACACTGACCAGTATCAGCAGAGGAAACATTTAATGACACATGAAGCAGTTTTGTTCCATGTGCAAGCAGTTGATATACGCTTTGTATACAGCGTAAGTGCCAAGTCCCTTTTAAAACCAAGAGTGGGAAGGACAAAAAAACTGATGGGACATGGGAAGGCCTCCTGCAAAAGCAAGGCTCTGCCGTTATACAGTAGGCTCAGCTGTTATTTGTGCCAGTGTTGGGGTCTCCGGTCTGGCTGTGCTTGGATGTGCTTGGATTCTGCTTCCAGAAAGCAATCAGTGCTTTAAGAATTGACCTGGTGGGGGCTGTAGGGCTTCAGATTTGTGTGCCTCCACCTCCATTCTCATTTCAGCTTTATTGTGCTTGCTTAGCTCTCCAGTGTGACGGCGCTCTTGATGGGCTCAGTGCTGGGCACTGTGGTGTGTGCCATGCTGGATGTCAGGTATGGGTGATTTCTTCTGGATCCCTGTAAACTCTGCTCATCTTTGCAGAGCAGGGACTTAAACAGCCACTGCTCCATTCCAGCAAAGTGCTGAGCTCCCTTGAAGCAAACCACCTTGCAGAATGAGGCCGAAGACCATGATTGAGGAAGAGGTGTGAGGAGAGCTTTATTAGTATGGCACATATTTAAACCATAGGAAAGCCCACAAATGTTACTCATTTTAAGTGTATTTCGCACTTTTTGACTATTTGAAATAACCACATTTGTAAAAACTTATTTTAATGAATAGAGCTCTTTATGTACAAAGGCAAACCTTTTTTTCCCCTTAGGTACAGTACTCTTAAAATACTATTTCTTTTGTAGGTTTGGCTGCTCCCGTCGTCTGTTCGTTATTGCTTACTGCTACAGAACCCTCAAAAACGGAAAACAGGCAATTCAGATTATACTTTATCTTAAAAGATGTTGCTGATCTCTACCACAGATTCATCAGGACTAATGAGACAGATAAGTAAAGGATTTTGTTATTACATGCTAACTCCATAAAGATACTCTGGGGTAAGTGGAGAGGTGGTACAATCTTTGCTGTGAGTGGTGGGAAAGAGCTACCTGGTTACAAATTCTGGCCCCACTGAAGTCAGTAGGGGTTCTGCCATTTGCCCTCAACAAAGCAAAGGGTTTCGCCATGTGTTTAACAGGAATATTTTGCTGGAACTGTTGTCAGCATGTTAGTAAATATACCATTTTAAAATTTACCTTCTTTTTCACATTTGAGTGTTTGTTCACCTCACATATGCGTGATGGTAATTTGATACAAAAAATTCTCTTCAGTTTCATTTTATTTCAGGTAGGTTTTGAATCGGTTCATTTTTTACTTCTTGTGCTTTTAGAGACCCCACGTGGCAATGTCTGGGCTAAAAACACATAGGGGAATGTTCACATATTTTGTATTGCTGGGATTTAAACTGAATTAAAGAAAAACAGAAATGAAAACATTTGCATTTGTTTATATAATTTAAAAAAAATCACATAAAGCTGGGCCCAAGCTAGCTGACAGTATCTCTGTAATGAACACAAACCTTTACCTTTTTGCAAGCACACCGTAATTGGAGAGGTGCACATATCATATCTACCATATCAATGACATTTTAGAGTATGTAAAAAAAAAAAAAAAAAAAACTCTATTTGTCTTAGGAAATATCGAAAACTTTTATAGGGAATTTGGAAAATATTTTTTGGCCAGCATGAAAGGTGAAATCTTGCAGCACAAAGTACAGACATGGGCACAGAGACTGAACAGACGGGCTGCTGTAAAACAACCATTTAATAAGGCATTAAAATGCCATCGACTTGGACACATAAAAAAAAAAAGCTATGAAAACAAATGCCTTTCAAATAATTAGGATCTTATGCTTGAGACCAGTGTTGATCTCTATGCAGAGATTTTCCTGCTGAAATCAGACCAGCCTAAGTCTGATCGTCTAAGGAAGGAATTAGCAGCGTATAAATCGGCTGCTGCTCGAGATTTTTCTGTTTCTGCCATACATAACCATTCATTTAAATGGCCACTTCAGACTTTCTATCTCCTTCTTTCTGTTTCCTAGAGTAGTTTGAAACACATTTGACTTAGTACGCCAGAATAATTTTTTAATTGAATCTTGAATTTTTATCATGAGTATGTGAAAGGGTTGAATTACCAGCTCCTGCCCACACTGCATAAGTGAATCTGAGCCAAATGCAGCCAGAAATAGCAACAGAACCCAGTTCTGTTCTCCAAAACATAGTGTGACTTTGCTTTCACTTGAAGTAAGGAACCTGGTGTTTATAATGCATCAAAACGATATAAATCTATCCTTCAATTCAAGAACAATTTTATCACCTATAATGTACGCAGATACAAAAACAAGAAGTAGAGGTGACCATTCATGCCTGTGTATTTACTCCTGGATCACTGCTGTCATGGTAGTCCTTGTCTGGATACCTCACAAAAGATGCTCTAGTTACAAACAGCATGTTTAAAACAACAGCATCCGTGATAATGTAGTTAACATTATTAAAAAAAAAAAAAAAAAAGTAAAAGCGATGCTGATCGAGAGATGAGCATCAAATTCTCAACTTTAAGCTGGAATTTAATAAATTTCACAAAAGAAATGTTTAATGAATATTGCTTTTCACATACAGTAGAGTTACTGTTTTGATCTCCATTTTACTGTGCATTAACATCGATAATCTTGGATAAATGAGCGTGCGGTCCTTCTGTATTTTGTCTTGTTTCCTGTTAGCCAGCAGTTAACCCCTAAGGCACATATTTTTAATCTTCTAATTTTTCTTTCAGATCTGTAATTTCAAGTCCTCTTAGATTTTTTGTTTTTAACACAGAATTTGACACAGATGAGAACCCTGTGTGTAACTCCCATAGCCAGGCGGAATAGGAGATCTTTCTCTTAATATTATGATTTCTTCTATTAATCAGTTTTATATGACTTTCTGCTAGCCTAGCTTTTAAAGGTGTGAAAACTTGCACTGCAGAGGTATTTTATAGATTGCAACCATAATTTCTGAATAAAATTCTAAATAACTGGTCTGGTTATAAAGCTTTGGGCGCAATTTTTAGGTTCCTGGGAACTGCTGTTAAACCTCTGTTGCCATTTGGCTAGAAGTACATCCCAATTAGTGACCCTTCTATCTAGCAGTAGCTATATGTGAGTGATTTTTTTTTATTTTTTTTTTAAGTCAGTCGTAAATGATTAGTCCAAAAGAGTAGCATAAAACTTCGAGCTAGTCCCCTGCAGGAGTCGGCTGGAGGAAATTAAAGGATCAACAACACAAGGGAAGCACTGAGGTAGGATTGTTCCAGGCTGCAGCCACAGGCTTTCACATGCACTCAGGAAATTGACTTCATCAAAAGCTGAGGATGCAGGCGTGAGGATGAGGAGGATAATACAGGTGATGATTCTAAATCATGGCTCAATATCACAGCATTTTCCAAGGGAGAGGTTCTATCCCCGCCCTGAAGAAAGCAGGTTTTCTATATAAAAATAGTCTTCTCCTTATGAATTAATAAAAGTTGGGCACAAATCTCAGCTATAAATCTAATATAACTTAATAAATAATGAAGATTCAGTTTCCCCAAAACAATATCAGTTGGATGTGGGGTTTTTTTGCACAAGAAAAACATGACTCCTTATAAGCTCCACTGCTCAGTTCAGAGCGTTACTGCCCTGTGCACGTTTGTGTGTTTGTGAGAGCTGTAAAACAAAGGACTCCAGAGTGCTTGAGACATACAGGCAGGCAAGCAGTTTTCTTTAGTGCTTCTAAGTAAATTCTTGCTGCAGAAATTTGGATATTCTGGGTCTGTGATGAAGCTGAAACCTTTCTAGTGGAGCTGGAAAGAGTTGCAAGAGGGGAAATGCATAAATCTACATCTGGAGCCAAGTATGCTGGGAAGGCGTAAAGAGATGGGGAAGCAGGAGTGCCAGAACAGGGCTGAGAGCATGAAATTCTGCGGGGAAAAGTGGGGGAAAGAAAGAGGAATGTCCCAGGAATGAAGCTCTTACAATGTTCAAATCTTTCCTCGGAAGTAAAACTGTGGAAGGCTATAATCCAAATAAGGAAATTAGAACAAAAATTAACAATATTCAGCTATTCAGATGTCAAAAGAAACAGCAGAGTTATTGGTGTTAGAGGTTATTGCCAGGAGGGAAAAACTCAGCATGCTTTGGGTAATTAAGCTTCATTGGAGAGCATGGATCCCTTCTCCAGGTAAGAAATGCTTTTATAACACGGCATCTTTTGCTATTGTAATTAAACACCACGGACTATTCTGCATATGAAGTCTTAAACGCTTTAGTCCTTTATCATGGGATTTTACTGGCCAGGCATGTGCGTTCTTATGGCAAAAAGCATTGGCTGCTATAAAAAAAGAAACCCAAACATTTCTTTTTATGACTTGACTTGCTGTATTTTTATATATATTGAGCCAAATCCATCCCTTGTGGAGCTCAGTTGAAGCCAATAAGGATAGATTTGGACCATGTCTATATGAGAAAGGTGGTGACAATTAAAATATATTGTTTAATAATGAGAGCTATGGTAGTGAAGTGTCTTTGTGTCTATGAAATTATACACCACGACACCACGCTGCCAGTAGAGAGTGGGGCTAGCAAAACACGTAAGAGCAGTTTCTGATGGAAAGGCAAAAGCACTCTAACTTTTATTATTATGATTAAATATCACAAAGGCAAGACTAATTTAGGTAACATCTCCAGAAGTCTCATTTATAGTGTAGTATTTTGCCACAGTGTATTTTAAAATATTTCTTGAATGTCACTATATGTAGCTATCAAGGTTAGTATGACTGGCTGCCATTAGCAGTAAGTAAAAGAACGGTTCTTATTTCATTTATATTTTAGTGATTTTCAGTAATACTGCAAAAAGGAATGCATCCTATTAAATGAAATGTGTGGACAGCCATTATTATCACTTTATATTGGTAGTTCCCAGCGGTTCCTCTGTGTGAGGCATTGCACCAACACATGAAAGCCATTGCTGATACCCTGAAGATCTTCAGATCTTGCCTATTTAGGCAGTGAGATATACAAAGCTTACTGCACAGACAACCAGAACAAATGAGTTTTGTTTGGCTCCTTGACATGGTGGGTTGCAGGAAGCATATCTTCTCTTGTATCCCTGTTGGTAAGTTATAACAACTTTTATATGCGAAAGCCTTACTGAACTGCCTACTGACTTGTAGTCCTTTACTGAAGATATTTGGGTAATGGATACTCACAGCCAGTAATCACAGACTTAAACCCAAGCTCTTCAAGGGGGTTGCCAGAAAGCTAGGCTCAGCCATGCTGCTCTGTAAAGAAGCTGAGCGCTTAGAGAACACACTGGCCAGTAGCAATGGAGCCCAGGAGGAATGGCCGAAGGCAATCCATTGCCCTGCTGAGCTAATGGGCTCCAGCTGAAAAGGTACCTCTTATATGAGAATAATAACTTGGGAAGTCTCTGACCCTCAGAAACAGAGGAAAAGAAAATACACAGCAGAAATTCTTTTTACTGTAATTATTACTCATTCTGAATCTCTATTATAGAAATCTGGCCTTTAGCATTGGATTAAGTTAATATTTTATTAGAAGAAAGCATGATTCATCAAATTGATGCGCTGCAGTATCTGTGGAAAGGAAAACTGGGAAAGACACAAAAGAAGCTGGGCTATGGAAAACCATTGCCAAACAGAGAATCTCAGTCTGCACTAAGAAACAACAAAAAAGAAAATATTTCCAAAGAAACATCTGAGCATAGCATTAGAGCCAAGTGAAGAATTATTATTACATTAGGCTTTCAGAATGGGGCATGCAGTGTATGTGGTAGGAGAATACCCTGTCATTTTGAAATTAAAGAAAAGTGCATGTGTTCCACATCAAAACTCAGATCCTCAGAAGGCTTGTTTGCATGCTGCCAGTTGCTTTTGCTCTTTGTCAAGAAGAATATTTTTATTTTCTAGTTACCATTTTCTCCCTCTCTCTCCTCTTCTTCATTTTCAAGTTCACCGTTTCCTTGTGTTTATTTACTTGCTGTTGACTTCCTGCTTCCATTCTTTTCCGTCTTTAGTATGAATATTGATCTTGGGGCAATCTAATTAACTGCTTTGCAGAGGTGAGTAAAGATTATTTTCATTTTGTGCATGACAGACACAAAGCAAAAATTAAGTAGTTTACTAATGGTTGTAAGCTGAATCATTGCTGAGTATATTAGGACTGGAAATTTTGAACTTCATTGGAATTCTTAGACAACCATTTAAAGCTGTTTTCGAAATCTTTTGAGTTAATTGCACAGCTTGCAGGACCAGCTCTTCCTTGTGCACCATCTTGGGAACAGGAAACACAGCATGCTCCACACGTTCCTCCATCAGTGCCAATCCTGCTTCTTCCCACCTGTGTCACACTGGGGCAAATGGTCAGATGATCCATAGGGGCACTCACTTGCCTCTCTCTAAATGTGCAGTTTTTGTTGAAGGCTGAGATTTGCCCTTTTGCTTTTCTATGCACATCCTTGCAGTCTGCTTGCATTAACACCTCCCAGCTTTGAAGTGCTTAGGCAACATTTATACAAAGAGTTAAACCCCCTCTCTCCTTGCATGTTCCAAATGAAGAAATGTAGAAATACTAAGGGTCATCCATTCAAAAGTCTGTGTGACAGGCATGTGCTCACTTCTAGCACTAAGTGTAAATGCAGTCTTTCTCTGTGACGCTGGACAGAAATCCCAGAGGAAGTTTTTCCTGCTTCTAACCTGTTTACTTTCTTTCATAATGATAAATGATGGGAAAGCTTGAGGGAGGGGGGGAACTATTTAAGCACTGAACAGATCATGTCTGTAGAAGGATGGGAAGGGAGAATGCTGATTCGTTTAAAACAGAACTTTAATATGGCTAAAATCTTTGATATTTTTCTCATTTTGATCATTTTTTGCATTCTCGTAAGTAAGTTTAAGGCTAAATCATTACACAAAGATATCTCATCAGATAAAACAATGTGGTTACTTTTATTTTTCACTTTAAATATAAACAGTACCTTTCCCACTTCCATTTTGTCCTGCACATAGTTGCTTGGTAGCAGTCACCTTTGCTTTCAGTCAAGGTATCCATTGCGTGCATGCTGACTGTTTCCCATTACCTCTGCAGCACAAAGCAAGTTCATCACCTTTCCAGGATGTCTTGTGATTGATTCCTCATGTCTAGGGAAATATGCTCTAAAGTTTCAGGCTAAAATGAGTGCTTGGATTTAGTGTGGATAATCAGTGGTTTAAGACTTATTCTTCTTATGAACTATTCATCTATTTATTAGATACACAACTAATATTAAATATAATATAATCTGTTAAATTTAAAATGTTATTATTCCCCCAGTAGCTGCTCAGACGCACTGGGCATGACTAAACCATGATTTGCAGAGTGTGTCTGCGTCATCCATCAAACACAACTACTCTCTGCCTCAGACCTAACCTGTGTGCAGCAAAGCCTAGGCTGAAAGCCTTGAAAAGAAGATCAGAGGCCTGGTCTTGCCATGCTGAAATCTATAAAAGTTTTCCTACTGACTTCAACAGAAACAGGACTAAGCCCTATGATTCTGGCAGGAAAATCTGAGAATATTTCTTTACAGCTCTCTACTGAATGTTGAACTCCAGAATACATTGTTGTCAGCCTTATGTAAGACAGAGACTGTTAAGGAAAGATAGTATTTTTGCACATACTGTTCTCTGCACATGTTGTTCTTTAGTAAATATTTATCAAAGGATGCGTCCATTCCTGCTGGCAGCATCTGAGGCATTGAACAAATTTGGCCTGATTTCCTGCTGTCAGTGCAAACCTCCCAACTAGAAGCTGAATTTATCAAGTTTCGTCTTTCAGAACTGTTAAAATCATTCTTGTCCAAGTAGATAGTGCTGACAAAAATGGTCATTCGATGAAATACTCTTTAAAAAAGGGCACGTCCACCAGCTTGTAAGTACAGCCCCACTGAAAATATTCATCAAAACTGTAACAAAGCACAGCTAAAGGCCAAAAAATTTGTATTTGCTGAAAACTAAAGAAAACGGCAACAAAAAGAAAACCAGATGAAAGCTTGTTGGCACTTGCAGGATACTTGTTCAGGCCTCTTACCCTCTACTATTTGTCTGTGGAACTAGAGTCTTTTAACCTGTTCTAGCTATTCCTCCCATTTTCATTTCAGTGTGTTTTACTTTTCTTTTGCTTGAACAAGTTTATAATTAACATAAAATAAGCCTGATTTTAATTGAGTTAGCATTATCAGCACTTTGCACTAATTTATATACCCTTTCATTTCCTCTTTTAAGCTCTTTTTAGGTCATTCTTAGGCTTGGGGCTGCGCTTTGGTGCACACTGTGCAAAGGATATGGTGGCTGAGCAGAAAGGGCTTAGATCCCAAAGCCTCAGGGCTTACTACCACCAGATGCCTGAGCTGAAATCTCTCTTTTGGAGTGCAGTTCTTCTGGAAGAGAACCAGAGGAGCTGCAGCTGCGCCTTCTCTACCTATGCCTGGTACTTACAGCACCCCGTGGCTAAAGGGACCTGTGGTCAACTCCTCAACTCCTGATGGACACAGCCTGCAATGTACCATGGGCTGGGAGAGTTAATGGTCTGGTGGAGACTGTTCCACCCACGTGGGAATAATTAGCACTGCAAGGACTGTGAGGCCCCAGGCCACTGCCCAGGTCATGCAGATGGAAAGAAGAAATGTGTCTAAGCCCCATGCTGGCTACTAATGGCATACCTCGGGGATACTGGGACTCTTGGGAGCATTTCTCTAGACTTTGTGCTGTGAAGAACAGCTGGCAGTGGCAGCAGTCAGGGGGTGGCTGCTGCCCAGCCCTCCTGGTACTGAGGAGGTGGCTTTGTGCATGCCCCTAGGGGGCTTGATTCTTTCTGGGCCTATATGAAGATCTGGAGGTCTATGTTATCTTTTTATTATTGAAGGCTTGTTACTTTAAACCCGCCATGACTGCTGAGGCTCAGTCCTAGAAACTGTCCATCAGGGATGCTTTCTGGCTGCCATTACAGGGAGGGGCTCACTGACAGACAGGTGTCTGGCCTCACTAGGCCTCATTCAGCCTCACTAGGCTTTGCAAGGGCTCGCTAGACTTTGCTAGGTTTGCTTGGCCTTACTCAGCCTCACTAGGCCGCACTAGGCCTCGCTAGGCCGCACTAGGCCTCGCTAGGGTGCATCACTGCCCAGACAGTTCTCAGCTAGGCCTTGAAGCCAGACCCAAGTTTAATTTTCTACTTCACCTCAGTTTAAACACAACACAGGCTGCTCTGTACCACCCAGAGCTGGCACACGGAGTGGATCTGCCATGACACTGTTGCATGAAGGCTTTTCTTTAGAGGCTTTGTGATGGGCACCACCTGGGCAGCAGTTTCACACATGACATTGTTTTTGTTTTCAGTTTGTGTCGGAAAAGGCTTTTTGCTTTTGTTGTACCGCTCCCAACATTTTCTGCTCTTTCATTTTTTAATATTGAACCTGTGCTTTGTAGAAAGGAAATAGGTCAAAACTTTATTCTCCCCAGCAGCAAGTTGTTGGCTCATGACTTCTGTTACAACTAACTATCAAAGCAATGAAAGCCCTCACTTCACATTGAATTTGGGCTGCCTCTTGTCACAGGCAAGTGCGTGGCACCTCCTTGGAGCAGAACCTTAAATTAAAATATTGTAAATTTTTTGCTGCTCCAGCAGTACTGCAGAAATGCAAGTGGCCAAGGGGGGAGGAGGTTTTTTTTTCTCCTGCTGGAATTTTTCACTATAACTATCCTCAGGGGAGTTCTCATCTTCAAAAGAAACATTCCTTCTATACAAGCTGCAAAAAGAATTATTTAATGACATCATAAATTAATACAGAGAGGCACAAATTTTCCAAAATGTGGAGAGAGAGAAAAAAAAAAGAATTATCGTTTGCCAAAAACACCCGAGCTCTTCCAGACTTAGGCCTCTCCTGAGCCTGGGAGCTGCCAACGATACCAAACTGAACGGTGGAGTTTCTGGCATGACTCAAGTTTAGCTTGTTTAAATTTTGGCAAATGCTCGTATTACTCACATACTCAGCAAACTGATACAAATATTTGTTCTATTTAGAGTGAAGTCCAAACTCACTGCTGGCACCAGTGCTGCTGGACTCGGTGGAACTAATCTTGCTCATGCCAATATTAAATTTGGACATCTACCTTAAAGAAAACAGCCTTGAGGTACAGATTAGAATACATCAATGGAAAACAGAACTTGTGTGTAGCCAAGTTTTCCTCACTTGCTAATTTTTGCTTTAATCTGATTTGAACTGGAGCACGTTTTTCTGCACATGGGCTGCTACTCGCTGTTATGATGCAGCCACCAGGTCAGAGTTGGAGCTGGAAAAGCCTTCACGCACGTGAAGTTCTCTGCATTCTTGAGAAGTGAAATCTGTAGTAAATAGAGCCTGGGCACAGTGAGCATATTTGATTGATTTTAGTGCTGTACAGGTTGGTTTTTTTAATGATGTCTTCAGTTTACTGTTTCTGGTTTGTAAAGCAAATAGACAAACAACCAACCAGATGGGAAATGCAGACCTGCCTTGGGGCTTGGGTTCCTCATCTGGTCGCACCTGTGCTTTGCCCACGAGCTCTCTCTGGGTTCGGATTCAAAAAACAGGTTAGGCATTTTGCAAACAGAAGAGCAAGACAAAAACCACCACCCTTCCATTCCTTAATGCAGCCAAAGCATGCCCCAAGGGCGTGCTGGCTGAGGATCTGTGCTCAGTTCAGCTGTGGTTTGTAAGCAGCATGCTGTTTAATGCTATCTAAATGTTTTTATAAAGGTCAAGTAGGAGTGGGATCCTCCTAACTTAACTTTAGCCATTTAGAAATGAGAAATGTAGTCTGCCTGAGCTAGATTCCTCTGTGAGTGGAAAATATCAGCACCGCAGAATGATTCATCCCATTTTAATCCGCCTGATCTCTCTCCACTGACTATAAAAGGGGCCTGGATGACCAGATTAGCATATACCCAAATTTTAGACATGTATATGCTCACTCAGCATTTTACAACTGGCCCTGCAATGGCCATACCAGGTACTATTTTCATAGCACTAGGTGTGCCACAGGGCTCCACGCAATGCCTGTACAGTTCCTGTGGCTCCTGGGGCAATGAATCTTGGCTGTGAGCATTGTGCATTGCTGCATGTGTCCTCAGCCTGAGTCTTAAAACTTGGATTGCTTACAGGTTCAGGGCTCATCTGTACTGCCTTGACAGAAAGCTGCTTCCAAAACTGCCTTAGATATATAAATATTGTATTGAGTAACATAAAGTTAAAGAAAAAAAAAAAAAAGTTTAAAAAAGAAGCAGTGATTACTCCGTGAAAAGGGCAAAAAGAGTCAAGTGCATCTGGATAAAGTGTGGGATTGGTGTAATTAGACAGAAGGAGGAAGAAGAGCAGGCATCTGGTAATTCACCATGGAACAGCTTTATGCTTGTTATTGAAATGCAGCCAGAGACAGTTAATAGTAGTAAAATGACTTTATGTTCTGATATGTAAAATAAAATGTCCATGCTATGTAACAAACAGTTGAAAATTCCACACCACCTGTATCTATCGTGGTTTCTAATAAAAATTTATCTGTAGTATATATGTTTTTTATCTAACCAATTCTTAGTTTTTACATCGAAGGTGTGTAATTAAAAAAAAAAAATCTTAAATAGATGTCTTTCAAAAAAAAAAAAAAAAAACAAACCTTGCAACATTCATTTTTATTAAGTATTTCATTTGTAAAAAGCAAAGCTGAATTGGACACGTGGCCTGCATTTGTGATATATATATATATATTTTTATATATATATAATATATATATATGTATATAAATAGCTATTCAGCATGCAAAAATTGTAGTGATTTTGAAAATCTGATTACAAAATGCACACCGGTCACACACTGTCTGCTGAATGTGTGTACAGGTTATCCAGGTGGGAGCATGACCTCCATGGTGGCCTCAGGGCTGCCCCACTGCGAGCAGCTGCCTCGTTCATCAGCCTCTCTTCGTTGGAATGGATTCATCCAAATGCAGAAGTGCCTCCTGACTTCTAAGTATGTATTTCAGCCTTTTGCCTTTGCCCAGTTGGGAAGCAAGGGGTGGGAAGCACAAACCCAACCCTCTGATCACGACTAAAGCTTCAGTACTGCGCTCCTTAGTGGAAAAAGCTCCCACCACCACCGCTATGCACCTCGGCAACATAGAGGAGGGCACAATCCCTGCTGCAGGGCTTTTCTGGTGAAATCAGAGAGAGTTTTGTTCCGTAAGGAGCACAGCTTCCTCCCACGTGAGTCGGCTCAGCGATTCTCAGTGCCTCCTGGGGGCACTCTGTAAGCAAAGTCAGCACGGATGGAGTCAGCTCAAGATACTTCCACGGTAAGCAATGTAGCAACGATAGCAACCTATACATTGGTCTTAGATTTTTACCTGCTTTACAAGTAGTTGTACACTGTAAAGCCTGACAGGCAATGGGAACTCCTTCCGCTCCCACCCCACAATTAAAGACTGCTTCTCCATGCCTCCTTTATGCTGAAAACAATTCTTCCCAAGCTAGCTGCAAAAGAAAAAAAACACATAGCACAAAAAGCGCGTTTCAGCTGAATGCAAAAGAAATGAAGGACCAGCAAATACAGAAACCCTTTCTGGAAAGTATTAGCGACTTTTAAGCTTAAACTTCATAAATATATTGCAATAAGCAAGTGTGATTTGATCAACAGAGTCTGAAGACACTGGGTCTGTTCCTAATGCTGCAATTAATTTGCTGTTTGGCTCGGGGCGTAACGCTTCGCTTCTTGGTCTCCCACAGCCATGATCGATGGGGGAAGAAGGGACATTTGAGCACCGGTGCTTCTCCTCTCTGCGCTGCACCTCACCACTGGCATCAGAGGAAAGGAAATTTCTGCAGGTGGACAGAGCCTAACACGTGCTGCTACAGCAGTCCTGGAGCTACACAGCCCAAGAGATTGTGTCTTCTGTTGGTTTGGGGGATTCTGTGACTTTGTGAACCGAGTACCATACAAGTGAAGCTCGTGTTTCTCCCAAAAAGCCAAAATTTGCTCGTGGATGTTTACTGTTACAGGCAAAAGTGAATGACAGACGGCTTCACTCGTTAGTCCAGAAGATGGTTTCTACCAGATTGGTAATGAAGAGGTGAGAATTAATTCATTCGGAAGTTAGTCAGAGGCTGATGGATCCAGGAGTCGGAATTCTCAGTGTGCCCAGAGATGGGCACTCCCCGCGCACACGCGTCCCTGGGAAATGCATGCTCGTCTCACCCAAGTGCAAGTTACCCACAGGTATAACGCTGCCTTAGCACCGTCCCGGAGCGGTAACGCAAGCTGCGGCACCGCTGGGCCCACGGAGTCACCCATCCGTCCAGTTCTCCACCGTCCCCATTCCTGAATGGTACTGCAGTGAGGACTCCCGTGACAAGGAGAAGCTTTGGGAGTAGAGGAACTCATTGGCAGCGTTGAGGTGTGGGGAAGGCGGCTTCCTCTCACACACGGACGGGTGCACTCTTTCCCTTGGGAAAGACGATGGGGGGACGCGCTCCCGAACCTGAGACTGGGCCAGCTGGTTGTAGACACTGAAGTGGCTGTTCCCCGGGGGCTGTGAGCCCTGCCCCGCGATGGACGGGAGCCGCGGCATCATGGTGGTGGCTGTGAAATGGGCTGGGAAGGGCTGGTAGGGCACAGTTTCCATTGTCTGAACACTGTAGCTGGTGTAAGGTGCGACTGAAGTCCACATATTGCAGCTCAGCGGGGGAGGCGGAGGAGGCAAGTCATCCACCGCTGGCACGCCTGCGATCTCAGCCCCTGACCCAGAGTACATGCAGGCTTCCCGTGGGGCCACCTCGCTGCAGTAGGACGGGCTCAGCATCTGCTGCTCGTAGGGTGGTGGGGAGCGAAAGTAGTGATCATCACCCACTGACGAGGAGGCCTCCAGGTAGGAACGCTTGCAGGGCAGGTCCAGGTGCCGTGCGCTTTCTGTGGGAAAAGAAAGAGAGCTAAGGGATAGGGTTGAGATGGAACTTCAGAATGCAGGATTATTCCGCTACACCACCAGTGCTCTTTTTCAGACCATTTCAGTTCGGAAGGACAACGTGCAATATCAACAAGGTGTCATGTTGCAAATACTGGAGTAATTCCATCATCCTCCCAAGCATGCTGATGACATTTATCAGCGTAAGTAAGTGACTATTCTCACATCAGGGATTACTTCACCTTCATCCAGATAAAAGAGGTCTGTGGCACTCCTGCAGCACTACTCCTGACAAACTCAAGAAGTCTCTGAAAGGGTCTTATCACAGCCCTCCTTCCTGTCAGTACGAAAATCACTATACATTTCCCAGATATTCATGTCAAAAACTGCAGAAATATCTCAAGATAAAGGAGACCTTTCCCAGCTGCCCATCCTTGTTCTCAGCCTCACATACGGGAGCTCGTTAGCTGGTCAGAATGCTGCATTTATGAACTCATCTGCAAAATAAAACTCATCTGCTAGAAGGACATATTTGCTTCACAGTCCTTATTTCTGGTGTTATTGAATTCCTCATTTGCCCACGATCAGAGGATTCTCACAGCTTAAATAAATTAGCAGCCAATGAGACATGCAAATAGAAGGATTTGGCTGCGTGAATAATTTTCCTTCTAACTTGAAACATGCCATGATCTCATCTGATCTGGACTAAAAGGAAGACAACGCAGCTACAGCTCGCTTCAAGTTAGGACCAGCTGATAAGAAGGATGCGTGGCCACCACCACCCCACTGCTTGCACTGGGATAACTACAATGGCTCCTCCCGCAAAGTGCTCATTCAGTGCAACTTCCTTAATGCTAATGGCGCATCAGGACATTTCAGGACAGATAAGGCCTCCTCCCTGCAAATATTATTAATTCAGATGACTTATCAAGTGATAATTATTCACTGTGGCTTCATTCCATTTGAATTATGTGTACTGATTGTAGGTTTTAGGTTTTTTTTAGCTCAGAGTCTCAATTTGCCTGCTATGGGACAAAACCACTAACAACTGCCCAAAAATCCAGCTTGTGAACCCTGACCCTCCAAAACACTTTGATCACTTTGCAGATTAAGGCCTAAGAGACACATCCAAAACAAACTGGGATTATGGGTAAGCTTTCAGTGCTCTTAGGCCTATTTGCTGCAATATTTTTTAGTGTAAACTCAAGTTACCTCTTCTCTTCAGGCAGTGATAGAAGAGCCCTGAATCTCTCTGTGCTGTGAAGGTGTTGAGTGACAGATCTTGAGTATCTGAGGCTGCGAACTGCATGTGAGCACCATTCTCATACTGATAGTGTTGGAGGGTCTGGTGACTGCCATGGAGCGGGTTAACATCTGGCTTGGTCGAGAGCTGGCCATGGCTGGACACCAACCTCTGCCTCATGATGCTTTTGGAAATCACTGGGTATTCTTTGCTGAAGAAGGTGAGAAAAATTATCACTGGTTAGACAGCATCAACATGAACAGAAGGATGAAATATGAGTTTGGCTGCCCCAGTGCATCCCCATCCAACGGCTCCACGCCTTTGCCAAAGCACGATGAGCTAACCCTCACCATGCTTCGGGTGTGGGCAAGCATTGCAACAGCACACGGAATGCGTCACTCAGCTACAGGAAGAGCTTTTCAGAGGTAGGGAGGGCATGAAATGCCCTGATGCCCTCAAATACAAGAAAATTGGATGCCCCGTGGCATCCAACAACTTTCTTCAAAGAGGTGCAGCATATTGACAGTAAGACAAGGGCAAAGGGGATGAGCAGTGCATGCCGGACACCACACAGCTACGCGCAGCAGCCAAATTCAGCCTGCTGACCCAGAGCCCTCCCAGCCATCCTCCAACCATACCTTTGGAGCCGTGCCACGCGTAGGTCGCTGTCGTCGCTTCCCCTGAATCCCTTTGCAAAGGGGTTGTTCTCAATTTTCAGCTGAGTTATCTTTAAGAGAAGGAAAGCAAGCAGAAATCATGTGAAAACAGATGAGATGCCAATGATGGGCGGAGGGGCTGAGTCCTCTGGTGCCCAGTGGGTTCCTTCAAAAGAAGACGTTGCCATCACCTGCACTGCTGCTCAGCCACCAGCCCCTGCCCATGCACAGCAGTGACAGTGGAAGTATTAAGTTTATGGAGCACTTTGGGGACCTCAGGGATGAAAGGCACCATTGACCTCGATATTTTAAGGAGGTATTAAATAAGCGCTTTTGAGCCTTTTTGGTTAACCATGTTTGGGCAATTGGTCATTTTACACCAGTGTCTACAACTTTTCAAACAGGATTCACTTTGGTGCCTAAATACATACCTTTTTTTCCCCTGTCTTACCGTACCACACACATCCGGGCTGCTACTCTGAGCCTTTTTACTGCTTGCTAATTGCAAAATCTTGCAAGGACTGTGTGTTTCAAAGGACACACAGCCATCTGTACAGGAGGAAGAGGCACCCAGGGATCACAGCAAATGGGACCGCAACCCAGTGCTGCCCTGACCCAATGCATGGAAAAGATATGGAGAAACCCAACCCTGCAGTCAGTGTATCGCTCTGCCACACACCCAACACAGAGCCCCAAGTCTTTGTGTTTTCTGTCCCCCTCCAAACAAAACACAAAAAACACAGACTCCTGGAGCCCCCTCCTACCTTCACCTCCTAACCACAGCGCAGGCTCTTAGCTCAGTTTTATGGTTACATTCCTCGTGTGTCTTGCTAAACACACATGCTATAATTACTTTTTGCTGTAGATTTATGAGCAAGCTTTTCCCAGCCATTATTAGATTTGCTTACTGTTTTGAATGACATCTCAGAGTTTATTATTATCCAATTCATTAGTTCCTGGACGATCAGGGCTTGCCAGGCTGCTATTACCAAGTGCTTGTCGTGCTTCCCCTTAGCTGCATCCTCTGGCCCATCAGCCATGCTTCAAGTTTAAAGGGCTGCAGTGGAAACTCAGCTTTTTGAGCAGTTCTGTGCCCTCCCCGAGCAAAGCTATAGGAGCACACAGCCCAAAAAGGAGCCCCTTTGGACCCCAAAGTGCCATACCTTGTGGTTCTGGTAGGAGGTCACTGAGATAAAGGACGTCTCTGGAAACACGTGGGTGCAGAATGCCGTGTTCTTCGAGCCAAAAGCGTTGTTCTCATCTGCCTTCACAATGTGCAGCCGCGGCTGGTATTTGTGCATTGAATTGAGGATAATCTAGAAAACAATTGGTGCTAAAGTGAACAATCCAATTTTGTAAAAATGACAAGTCTTGGCCACTTGACAGCTTGGTCCCACTAGCGCTACACTTCAGCTTTGCTTTCAAACTGTAGGGGAAAATAACCCTGTGTAACGTGTACAACCCACGGCAGAGAGGGTATCTGCTGCTCTGGCAAGCGTTGCTGTGCTGAACTTGGAGCTTTCTGCCGAACGCTCCTTTTCTTATTGCTATTGGACAGAGTCAGCCTGGGTGGAAACAAAGCCATAAATTTTTTTCCCAGCTCACATTGAAGCTGCAAAATATATATAATTCACCAGCAGACTGGTCCATAAAGCTTCCTCATAAAATACTTTACGGAGCCGAAAAATAGCAAAAGCAAAAAATATATATATCACAGAAACCACAGAGGGGGGAAAAAAAAAATAAAAAAAATTATGTGTTTTTCTTACATCTGCTGCTAAGAGAAAGCTTCAACCAGGTTTTCTGCAGGTTGTGCAGCAGATTCCATGGGTACCCCTGCAGGTGAGACGTGGCTGGAGAATAGTGAGGAGGGGCTGTGGGAAGCAGTGGGCATTCACCCCCACCCCTGGTGCAGCCAGGGCACGCAGGGCACAGCACTGGACTCTGCCAAGGCACGCAGGGGCTGGTGCCTCATTGTTCTGCCACAAGAATGGCTGTGCCCACATGTGACAAAGTAGTTTTAAGAAATGGATTTTCTTCTAAGGAGCGGGATGGGTTTTAAGAAAAGCCTCTGTTCCTCTCTCTAGACAAAGAAAAAGTTATTTGCTTCTGGTTTCCTCAACACACCACTCTTCAGCCCCTTCCCACTCGCAAACCATCTTCCAGCTGTCCACATCCTGGCTGTTCCTGGGGCTGGATTGTCCCCAGCATGGCCAACACCCTGAGCAGCCACAGGACACATTCAGCCCCATGGGGATGTGGAATCGACAAGGAATGCTGCACAGGTTGTGTCTGCAAGAGGTGGTGGAGAGATGGGTGAATGGATGGGTGTGTGGACAGACGGATGGACATGTAGATGGATAGATGGGTGGATAAATGAATAGGATAGACGGAAGGATGGAATTGATGAACAGATGGATGGGCAGACAAACGGATGGATAGGTAAATGGACAAATGGATGAATGGACAGACGGATAGATGGAAAAACAGATGAACTGATGCACAGAAAGATGGATAGATAGACAAAACTACAATTCGCATTAGTTTACACAAAGCGTGGATTTAGCTCATTTTAAATGAAAAATAATAACAAAGAGAAGTTTGCCTCAGGATCAACTGGACATGCACAGTACTACAGTGCTGCACTCCAGCTGGACAGGAGGCACTGCTCAGGGCTCGTGCTCCCCACGCCCCTCCATCCGGCCACACGGATTTGCCCACAGTAGCCAGCTGCATTATATACCACTTAAACACAATTTTTATTGTTGACGTTTTCCAGACAACCCTCCTTGCTCCCCAAGAGAGAGAATGAGGAATTTTTGGCATTTTATCAGCTTTGCATCACGTCTCTGAAGCACTTTGCGGCTGCTGATACGCAGGCTGTAGAGCTGAGAGGGTCGGCTCAGGTTTTGGGTTGCAGCTTTTGCTGTGCTTTCATGTGGCGGCCTCTCGTAAAACAGCCGAGATGAGCAACACCAGAAGGCTCAGGCTCATAAGAAAGGGCACGTCAATTTTCAATAATTAAGGCTTGATAAATATGGGTTGTCTGGAGCAGAAGCTGAGGGGTGCTGAGCTTTGCTCACCTCCTGTCCCCAGCTGCCCGGGTCTGGCAAGGCAACGTGTGGCTCCAAATCAGAGCAAGTGAGTGGCAGAACAAGAAACCCATTTAACCTCAGATTTCCAGCGGGTGGATGAGCAGCCTGTTTCCTACCTCCTCTCCAAAACAGTACCCTCCAGGGTATAAAGATTCCTTTAAAAACCCTTTTTTTAGCCTGTGCCTTTTCCAGCACCAAGACAAACTGGAAGAAGCCTTTGGAAGGATTGTTGACAGATGCTCATGGTTACATCCATGGCTACAAATCCTTCCAGAGGTTCACTTTGAGCTGCTTGATATTTGTGGGGAAAAAACACCAAAAAGGCTTAATCTAACCTACTGCAACATGCTTTTGTCCCTTGCCCCAGGGTGAAGTACTCAGCACTTTGTCCCACGTGCAGGATGCAAGCGTTGGGTTGACCTGTCCACTGCCTGTATTCCCACCAACAACTTTCTGGAAAGCAAGAAGCATGCACACATCCTGCTTGCTTGCCATTGGTTTAAGCACCGTGCACTCAAAGCCCCTGAAAATCATTCAAAAAATCCTCCCAGGCTGTAAACCTCGGCGCCTGCGCGATTGGAACGCCAATAATTTGGGATAAATACTTTTAAAGGCTGCGGTGGAAAACCGGTCGCTGGCTAAAAATACACAAAACAAATGTAAATTCCACTGCAGTGACGAACATCAGTGGAAAGATTAACTTAAAGAATTGTGTCAAAAAATGAGAGGCATTTTAATTGATGGGACAGAGCTTGGCTGCACGGAACTCAGATTTGGGATCAGCATTGCCTCTGTGCCCCACTGATGGCCACGAATGGCCCCAAGTCCACTGCCACAGATATGGGATTTTCCACCCCCATCTCACTCCTTTGTGGTGATCACACTGTTGGCAGCTGGAACTTTAAGTGTAATATAGTTCTTTTCTCCTTTTTTACGTTTTTTTCCCCTTTTTTTGGCACTCCCCACTCAAGAGCAAATGTCAAAAAATGGTGTCATTTGCTCCTTCCATTTTCCTTGAGATGCTCACGCAGTGTTTTCCAGTGTCTCAACCTGCAGGGTCCAAGTTTGCCACTTTGCAGGATGTGGCCCGAAGGGTCAGAGCTGGGCACAGCCCCCATCACAATCCCCAAAATCAGCAGTAAAATGTATTTACTTCCATATGAAATTTGGGGAGTTGATTTAAGAGCACTCCCTGTTCCTCCAAGGTATCAAATATCATATGATGCAGTGGTTGCCATGGCAACTGCCTTTTTTATATTGAATAGTAAATGGCTACGAAAAAGCCACATAATTTTATGGCCGCTCCCAGGGGATCACATCATAACTAATAGAAAATCTCTCATTTTTGTACATTTTTCTGCTTCTTTCTTCCTTCCCTCTATTCTTTTTAGACTGAAGCGCCCAGCCCCATGCCTGGGGGTCGCATCCTACCCATGAGAACGCAAACAGCCCCAACCAAATGCTATGTGCAACCTCCACAGCTCCATCACCACCTGCCCCAACCCTCCATGTTCCCATCTGGCCCCAGGAGGCTGCTGTAGGAGCAGAACCCAGGGCTGTGCTGGAGGACCAACCCCACACCGAGCACATCCTGGCAACCCGCACAATGGGGAGAGGAAGGGAATGCTGGAAAATCCTGGGAAAAATTCAACATGAGCTCAGACAAATTGTTCCCTACACGAGGGCCAATGCTGTGATATTTTTTGCTTGCTTTCTTTCTCGGTCCTTTGTTGCCTAATGTCAACTGAAATGGGTAGTGGTGTTTCCTGAGTTCTTGACACAGAGATGCTGGGGAAGGGAAAAAATACTGTGCCCCATGACCATGGAGACATGTGCCATGACCTCAGCACAGCACTGCTCCTTTGGTGTAGGAATGGAACAAAGCCACCAGCACAAAGCTCTCTGCTGGATGTCACTGTTCAACCGTAACACAGCTAGAAGATGTCACCTAAAATTGATGGGTTATAAGAAAGGCAATACCAGCTCTTGGTATTCTGAGCTCTTCTTCATAACCATCCCCTAAAAACTGACCTCATACTTAGACAAAAGGGTTGCATTTTTTGAATGTTTTAAACGGATAGAGAAAGGAGGCACTGGGTGCCACCAGCGTCACCACAACTGTGCCATCGGGTGGTGGCCCAAGGCACACACCTGACCTGGCCACAAGGCATGGAGCAAGAAAGTGACAAATCCTAAATTGAATTTGGGGTTTTGTAAGCTTAAGAGGACACAAACCTAAATGGCCTGGGTGTTCCTGGCAAGCAAAGGGAAAGATGATGAAATTGAAAGAAAAGAAAAAAAAAAAAGAGCAGGAAACCCCGAGTGATAATCAAATAAAACCAAGAGTACAAAAAAAAATACGTATAGAGAGAAGTAACAAAAACTCATCAAAATTAAAGAGTAAAGCCAGAAAACAGAGGTTTGGGGCCAAGGAAAATCAAGAATATCACTTGAAACGTCAGCAGAAGTGATAGATCAGCCCTAGCACTCCGCAGCCTTAAGCCTTGGGAGATTACATCTGCAAAACCAAACCAGCACTGTGATGGGTAGCAGGAACAGAGCCCTGTAGTGACTCAGAGGTCCCAGGGAGTGGGGCAGGTGCAGCAGAAATATGCTAGGGGAGGGGGGTGAAACTAAACCTCAGCTGCCACCTGTGCCGATCTCCACTTCTAATCTCTGTTTCCTTGTCTGTTTTTCCACAGGAATATTTTTATATATTCTGTAAAGAGTGTAATTTCCAACCAATGCGGGCCTGGCCACAGCCTGCCAGAAATAGCCATGCGATGCAGTCACCCTCACCCAGCTGGCCCAGGGGATGGGCTAACGTCAGAGCAGAGGCTGCATCTCAGAGGGGCTCCCACCACCACCAAAGAGGACCAAACCTCAGTGCTCTGCGCTCACACCGACGCTGCACCGCTCAGCACTGCGTGCAAAACCAGAAGAAGTGACTTTTCTGACAGAGAGCTGCCATTGTGAGCAGCTCCAGCAACACCTCATAGCAAGAGGTGAAGGAAAACCCAACCAGAAAGACAACAACAAAGGAACACAGGTCCCTGCAACGAGCATCCCCTGGCCATAAGGGCCATCTCACGGGCACCCTCCACTTTGTTGTTTACATACTTGAAACCTCTGGAGAAAGTAGAATTCCATTCATCGGCATTTATCACTGTGGAAGCATTGGTTGCGACTCGCTCAGTTTTTCCCTGAGCAAACCCCTGACAGACACCAGCATCCTGCAGCCCTTCCAGCAAGCAGTTGTTTTTGTGATGTAACGATGGCTCAAACTGCTGCGGGCTCCAATAGCACGTGGCAGGGCACAGCCTGCTTCCCCAGGGAGGAGGGATGCTCATCCTGTGCCCAGGAGCGCTGCGAGCAGGAGATGCCACCATATCTCCAATATCTCCACATCCCCATGCCCACCAGAAAGTCACACCGACAGTCCCCCAAGGCTCTATGCATGCTCATGTTTTGCAAAGCAATGCGTGCATCAGGATTTTGCTCAGATCATTGGTGTCTCAGTGCTCTCTTTAGCATCAGACCAACCTCCAAAGCCGAGCATCCCACTGACTGCTGATTTCTTAATCCATTCTCAACTCTATTCCTCAGCCTGATGTGAAAGGAACATTTCATGGTTGGAAAAAATCCCCCACGATCAGCATGGAGCCCATACCTCACAGACACTGCATGAGGGCACATGTTCCCTCTGCTCCCACAGCTCACCCATGGGAGTTTGCAGGCAGATCACAGTGCTCTGCACTTCATTTCTTCTTGAAAACACAATTTCTATTCTATTCCTTCCAGACAAACTGCACAGAGCCGTGCCATTACACACAACGCCCGAGCAGGGCACAGCTCATAGAACAAGGGCTGCTGCCCATGCCCTGCAGTGCTGCCCCAGCCCAGCCTGGAGCTGTGGGTTTTGAGGTTTGGAGGAAATCAATGACAAAAGGAAACAGGCAGCCAGCAGTGCTGGAGCACGAGAAGCAAACAAACCATGCGGCTTTCCACACTTGTTTGCTTTAGGCAGCTTCAAGAGAAGGCTTGCGACTGCTGGGTTGGATTCCTAGAAAGGAGGAAGCTGTGATTTAGCATAATGCAGTGCCCTATGCAGGAGTGGGGTGGGGGCAGCAGCACCGCAGATTGCAGTGTTTCCAACCCTGAACCTTCATGCTGAGCAGGTGCTGAGCCCAGGTTGTTCAAAAGCAAATTGCTCACTGAGCAGCCTCAGGAGGAATTGTCAGAGAAGCGTCTGAACCCCACGCAAAGTGAGCTCCATCCATGTCATGGTGAGGCTCCGTGGGAGGACAGAGTGCTGCCAAAAGGAGGAGAAAGGCTCTTTCCCACTCAAACGCAGTGTTAGAATTGCAGTTAAGTAATGACACAGTTGGGAGAAGCAACCATTTAGCGTTGCAAAAGCAACACCACGCATCCTGTTTGTTTTACAGGCACACCAAACATCCTGTTTCATGGTTTACATTTTACAACATAAACAGCGATATATATTAAGCTGCACTGCTAAGCAAGGGGAAAATGCAACGGGAGCACGGGAGGGAAACTGCAGAGCGAGCAGCACAGGGTGGCTGCACACACCTCTCAGCTCTGCTTCCTCCTGCACGACTCCATAGGGCTGTTCCCATTTCACTGCCATGGTACTTTCACCCTTAAAAATGAGTGAAGGATGGGGGGGTGGCTGTGATTGATAACATCAGCATGGAGCTTTTGGAGCAAACAGGGCAGGGCTGGCACAGCCGCTCTGCAGCAGCATCAGGACATGCATAGACGGCTTTGGGAGTGGGAAATTCACTGAAAATTGTGTGCAGAGAAAATTCTGGGCCCTATTTTCCTTTCTCCAGCCACTGAGGTTGGTTTGTTTCTATGTGACTTTCAGCTAGGACAGTGGAAGACATTGGATATGTTGTTTAACACATTGAGGTGAATAAGTGTCCATTTCCCACTTCTGCATTCACCGTAAACGTCAATTAATATATTCCAAATGAAATACTTAATCTTTCATAGAGCCACCAAAGCCAGCCTGGAGAAAAACACCTTCATGTAACTTGTTTCTGCAAGCTGCAGGTACAATGGCTGGGCTGAAAACCCCACAGCATCCCTGCAACCACACAACAGCCTATTCAGCATCCCTGCATCCCACCCAGCACTGCATCCAGCATGTTCCTTATGGGCCCAACCCAAAGGATTGCCCTCAAAGAACTTTTCTCTTACATGCCCAAATGGATCCAGGTGGTTGTTGGTGAGCTTCAGCTTCTGGAAGGACACGAGCTGCCGCATCCAGTGCGCTCCAGTGGCAGGTGAGTCAGGGTGCACATACAGCCGGCCTGGCATGGCTGGCTCTGCCTTCCCAGCCACCATCCTGCAAGCACAGTGATCACATTGCAGCACTGCCTGCCCCACGGAAAGCACTGCCTTGACCTCCCCCTGCAAACCACAGTGCAGCCGTGTCATTGGGGATGTTCTGAGTCACCTAGAGGCTCCCACTGCCCATGGGATCTCTGTGTCCCAGTGTCACAGCTGGCAGAGCTGAACCATCATCTCCTTGGGTCATTGTGTTGATATTAGCCAAGTAGGACACCTTGCTTGGGTCTTTGGAGATGGCTGGCCACGGATGAAGCCTTCCAACACCATCCAGCAGAAAACACTTCTCAGTGTCAGCTCCTATGGGATAATGCTGGGTGCTGCCCCTTGGCACCCACATCCCCCCTTTCCCACGTATCCAACCCTCCACCAGCATGGATGTGAAATCCCACTGCGATGCATCGCTTCGTGGCAGCTCCCCCATTACTGTGTATTGTTCTCTTCTCATAAAACACCAATAAAAGCATTATGACCAAAAACAACAGAGACTTTCCAGCAGCAATAAAATGAAAAGGGGAAACAGCTCTAGGGCTGGCAAAAGCTAAATTAAACAAAGTTAACAACTATCCATCATGCAGGGCTTAATGGTTAAAGCACAAAGCGGGCTGCGTGCTCCATCTACTCCTCTTACCCAAAGGCACTGCAGGACAAAAGAGAGTAGAAAATGAATTTTTGGAATCTAGAACAACCCAAATGTGCAAGTGAATTACTGCAGTTTTATAGGATGCTGCTGTTCCCATTGAAATGAGTATGAAGTTTTCCATGGCTTGTCCTGACTTTCTGCTTACTGCTGCATGGTGAAAAGATGAGCACAGCCCATTCCCAGTGAGGGAGGCTGCTGGGCATTGTTCTGGGGGAAAACAAAAGGGGAAAAAAACACGCTCCCTTTGTCAGAAAGCAAAACTCCATCTGCCTCTGGGGTAAGCAACTTTACTATCAAAGGCACAGCTAAGGGAGGGAATTACAACAGAGGGAAAAACTCTGGTGGAAGAACACTGAATGAAAAGGAAAGAGGCAGTGGGTGGGAGAGCTGTTCCCCCACATTTCATAGCTCATCCCTAAGTGCAAAATATTGCTGCTGGAGAAAAGAATGTACAGCTTCTCTCATTTATCATAGATTTGTGATTTTAAGGCTAAAACATACCATTGGGTCACCCCTTCCAGCCTCTGGCACACACAGGCTGCAGGTTCACCCTCATATGCCTGTACTAGGCCAAGCAACCTATGGCATCTCCTCTACGATGACCTCCTGTCCTTTGGAGATGGATGACCCAAATCTACCAGCAGGCAATCCCTTGGCTTGTTCAGAATGCTCTCCTTAAATTTTTTTGGCTTTAACTTTCAGCCACTGGTAATCATTGGGTCTATGGCTGCTCTGTGCCAGAGCTCTAGGATGCCAGCATCACCCACGGGCAGTGGAACCATCCATCCACCTACAATTCATAATGAAAGGAAAGCAAGCACAAGAATGTCCTCTTACCATTTATTGTCACAGAATTTGTACCGGTGGTCATCAGCCGGGACGATGTCGATCAACAGAATGTATTTGGTCTTGGGATTCATTCCGGTCACCTTGACCTTGTAGCTCGGAAACATCCTCCTTAGGAAAAGCAAAGGGTTAATAATGCATGAAGGAGCAGCCCAGAGTAGATGGAAGCACAGAGCAGTGCCCCCAAAGGGCAGCTCCACCACCAGCATATGGTGAATCCAAGCTGGGACAGAGGAGCTATAAAGCAAACTGATGTCTACACAATGCCAGAGTGAGCATCACCCTTCTCCAAGCATCAGCTGTGCATGGGAATGGAGAGCTTCACTGCAATCACTTGTTGTTAAAGATATCAGCATATATCTCACTTATCTAAGAAATCTTTACCAAAAAAATACTATTTAATACTGCATTTTATCAGTACATACGATCAACATATATGTGACCCAACAGATCACATTTCTGACCCTTCAGAAATCAGCAGCACGGGTGTTTGCACAGCTAGGCACTTGTTACAATCAGAAAAGATTAGCACAATGGAAGCACGATATAAAAACATAACCACAAAAGGAGCAGCACAGATAGGATGGAATTTCACAGGAAAATAAACGTGCTCACCCATCTCTGAAAAATCTCAGCTTGCAAAAAGGACTCCACAATGAGGGATCTCCAACCAGAGATCCTTCCCTAGTGGCAGTCAGCCCTTAAGTGGGGTCTGAGAGAGGTGCAGCCAGGCTTCACCACTTCAGACTCAGCTGAATTGCCTTCACCTGTGCTCCCAGGGCTGACGGATCCTTTCCCCAGGTGATCAATTGGTAGTTCAGGCCATGACTCTACAGTTCCCCTACATCACATCCTCTGAGCTGCTGTTCTCTTGGCTCCATCTTCACAATTTCCTCCTCACCCAGTTAAAAAACAAAACACACCAACCGAGTCAACGGAACAAACCAGCTCACCATGCTCTTCCATCAGTTGGCCAAGGCAGCTGCCAAACAGACTGTGACATCTCCTTGCCATCAGCACAAGGGGAGGGGAGATGAAAATGTTTCCATGCTGGGATCATTGATTGTTCTAATTAAGTCCTAATGTCACCGCTCCGCTGGAGGCCCTCCTCCAATCCCTTGGTCCAGCAGCACCATTTTGTAGCAGCGTGGGGAGAAGGCAACAAAATGGGCCCTGTTTGAAATCATCTCAATCGACTCTTTTACATGCCCTGCATAAATTCCAGATGTTTACCATGTAATTAGCCGGGACTAAAAAGGGGTGGTTTACCAATGTCCGTATTTGATTTTCATTCATAAACTCTGCGCTCCTCTTAACCTTGCCCTCATACAGGTAAGCACCTGTATAAATACAGTAGGACATTTCAATTTGTGAATACACAGCCCAATTCACACATTGAAAAAAATTGTGTAAGGAATCCAATCTGAATGCCAAGCGTTTTTTTTTTGTTGTTGTTGTTTTTGTTGAAGAAAAAAAAAAAAAAAAAAAGCCTTAAAATTACATTTAAAAATGAAACCAAAAAGAGGAGGAACGGATTAAAAACCAGCAAAGGGAACGATGCGATCTGATGGTGGCTGCGCCGTACCCGGATTTTATAACATTGAGCTTCTGATTTTCTTTCTTTTCCTCAATCATTTCATTTACCAACATACATCCAAGCTGCTAAAGTAGCCGGACTGATATATTGTAAATGTTAAGTGCTTTTTTAATGGCGTTTAAAATTAAGCTTCAGCATATGGAGTTCATACAGCATGGACATGCCTGAGTTTATAATGTTCTTTCGTATAGCCCTCTAAAATAAATACAAAGAGCCAAAGTACTACTATAATATATACAGCCGGAATTCTTTAAGGATAACAAATGGGGACCCGCATCTGATGGGAGGTGTTGCTTAACTTGCGCGCCGCTCGCTATCTCATGGTGGTAGCGTTGGGCTCAGCCGTCAGCAGCCGCCGCCACGTTTGCCAACTCCCCACATTCTTTTCCAGGAAAACACGGGGTAGGTTTTAGTAATTTGGCTGCTCGTGACCATTTCATCATTATTATTAGCTGCTGCGTTTTGGCCTTTAAAAAATATATATATGCAACTAATGCGCCGTCCAGGGACTTGTCAGTTTAATTTTCTTAATGAAAACATATTTCTCAACCCCTTGGCAGGGGCTGGTTTAGTAAATACATCCTTGCAATAGGATACAAACACGGGCTGTGCGTTGCTGGTGGGGAGGCATGGCAAAGCGGAGCGCCGCGTCCAACTCAAAGCCGTCATAGAGCTTCGCTTAGGAATAAAAATACGTGGAGCACCGAATCCTTGTGGCTCCGTGCGGCTCCCGGCGCGCGCTGGGACACAGCCAGCATCTGCCTGCCCAATTCATGGCTCTGGGCAGGAACTCCCCTGTGGATGGGCGTTCTCGCAGAGGATGGGGCATGTTGGCCAACTTTCCCCGACAATAGCTCACTTGATCATTGAGAGTGGCCAAAAGCTCCGCCGCGTGCTTTGCTGCACTCTATCCTGCCAAGATTGGTTATGAAAATGGTAAACTTGGGATTTCTGGGGAGCTCGGTGGGGTTCTGCGCTGGGTGCGCTGCAAAGGGTGAATCCAGCATCAAGTAGAGCTTCAGCCATTGCCTGCCCACCTTCAGTTTGGATCCAAAGCCCAGGGGTGTAATGTCCCAGCATGCAGCAAGCCCCCAGCATGTACAAATACCACCACTGTCCCCACGTTGTGTTTTTTCCCCTTTATGCCCTTTTTTTTTTGAAGGACCAATACAGGTGTGACCCTGCACAAGCACCCAGCAAGAGCTGGGTTGGCAGACCCCAATTTTGGACACGTCCAAATGCCTCTTCTCCCCATCCCTTACCCCTCCCAGTGCAGAAGGAACCCTGCAGAACACACCTCGAGGGGCTCCTGAACCCCTCTGTTGGACGTCAGGACAGATGGGGACATTTCTGTGTCCCACAGGCAGGGCTCTGGCACAGCTCTGGTGCAGATGAAATGTACCAAAAACAGCAAAAGCCAGGAAAATAAACAAGCAGCATGATTCCAGAGCCCTCCCAAGCTTCAAAGATGATGTGCTGGTGAATTATTTGTTCTGATAATGAAGCAGTCACTGCTTAGCTAAGTTTATGCTAGGCACATTTTATCTCTATGTGATATTCACAAATTGTTTTAAAATGAACTGTTAGAATAAGCATCTCTTGTTTATTTATTTATTCTATTGCTACCCAATCCCCTCAGCCGTGCAGCAGTTACTGACATGGAGCCAAGGCTCCTATTATGTTCAAACAAAATTTAATTAATGTGTAATTGGTTGGTTGGATTTGGATCAGAGCAATAAGAGGAAAGATTTGCTTTCATTATTTGGAGCAGCAATTCCCTTCAGGCTCACGGTCATCTGACCCATATCTCAGTGCAGGTCAGTGTAAAGCCCTGGGATATGGGGACAGGGAGCAGGGGATGGCAGCCCTGCAAAGCTCAAACCATGTCCTGCCAAGGGCTGAGTCGGTGCCCCTCTGAAGCACATGGGAACACAGGGACTGGAGCTCTCCCTGTGTCCTGTGCTGGCACTGATACTGCCAAGGCTCCCTTCTCTTTGGGCTAAAAATGTGCCAAAGTTCTTCAGCTGTTCAGAAGGTGAAGACTTGTTTCCAACAGCACTTCCAGCAGGATGAAGGTTTCCAAGGACAGGCAGTGATTTTGCAGTCCTCGGTTTTGGGGTGGGCAAGAAAAGTGCAGGGATTGGGTGCCCAGACATTTCAGCACAGCCCTATCTGGGAAGGGACCCCTATGGCACGTCAGGGCATGAAGCAATCCGAAAAACAAAAAAATCACTCAACACCTTGGCCAATGTGCTGAAGGCTGCCTCCTCAGAAATGGGCAGAGATGCCTCCAGCGATGCTCCCAAAGCACCAATGCAGAATGCACACCTAAAACCCCATGAACTTGGCCCAAAATTCCCCATCAGAATTGGTGCCTATGGATGTTACTGCTCGTCTTCATGGTTAGGAGAGAAAGGAATGGTGTGTGGAGGCCCCAAGAACCACGTTCTCATTCTGATGAACTTTCCTCTTTTTCCTAATTTCCCTTCTTCTGACAAATATTTCTTCCATTGACTTCACGCATCTTTAAAAATAATATTCTCCGGGGCAGATTAAAACAAATTTGGGGATGTCAGCTGTTTCTTTTAGGCTTTTAAATGGCATTTCCTTTTTGATAGATTCTTGCTTTCAAAAAATACTTTAAAGAGATCAAAGAGTTTTCCAACAGGGTCCCATTTTCCCAGTGTCTCCTAACCTCAGTCCCTTATTTCTCTTATCACCCACGCCACTCCGCTATGACGCTCTGTATACAAAGTAAGAGCAGTTAACTTTGAAGTGCTGGATTAGCCCATGCCAGATCCTTGCCTCAGAATAACAAACAATACAGGTTCAACAGGAGTTCTCATCAGTAGTTCATTTTTCAGCCCCAAATTCACTGTCACTAACACAAGCAACATTGAACTCTCAGTCTATGGGCAGATAGGAGAGATTTATCTGGTGGCAGGACCATGACCTAGTGATGAGGAGGTCAGACAGTTAAGGGATTTTTATATTTTGGGATGGCGAGGCTTTATTTTATTCTTTTTTTTCTCTCTCTTTCTGGCATCCAATTTTTAAATAAAACATTGTTTCTCACGTACTTGAGGACTTGGTTAACTGCAGGGCTGCATCCATGGCTGAGGAACATGTCCTCCCCTGCGTGGGTGTCGAGGTGGTGCTGGGACCTCCATCCCCTTCTCCATGCATGGCCAAACCCCACAGCCAACCCAGGGAAGGCTTTGGGAACGGGCGTAGCTCTGAGCATCCCGAGGCTTCATGAACCCAACAGTGAGGATCGCAGGATGAAAAATAAAATCCCATCCCTGCCCGGCGTGCCAGAGCTCCGTCCCTTTGCCAAAGCTGTCGACATCGTTAGCAGCGCAGCCAACAACACAGCAGTTATCTCCATTCCCCCCCCAAGCAGGACTTTGCCCTAAGAGGGTAATTCCGAGACCCCAAATGTAGTGTTGAGCAGCTCAAACATTCCTGAAATATCCGCTTTATTTCCAAGTTTTAAGTTGATGGCGCACATTCCAGCGCTCAGCTCGGATATTAAGGTTTGCTTTTGGATCAAAAACTTTCAGGAGAGATTCTTATAGCTGCCTCAGAAGGTTCTGGACAAAAGTTTCCCTTTAATTGTAATGAGAACTGGGCATCCACATGCCCTACGGAGCCATGGAAAATTTAACTTTTAAAGGATTATTCGCAGAGGAAAGCTGCACCAGCTCAGCCAAAGCAGTTATACTTCTTCAGACCTTGATGTCCTAAAAACTACTTTTATTTTGGTTTACTAAAGTTGATTAGGAACAGATTTTTTTTTTTTTTTTCTTTTTAAAACTGAAACGAGCCACTTTTAAAATGAAACCTGAACATCTGAAGGGGGGGTGCGTCTTTTCCACACATGCAAACCACTTTATTGAGTCCTTTTTTTTTTTTTTTTTTTTTTCTTTTTCCTGCACGGTATTTTCCTACATATGTCCCTCAGAACCTGCTACCATAGGGCTGAGGCTGTCCCTATAACACCCCCAGAGCTCAGGGTCAGCATCTCCATCCCTATTCATTGTAGGGAGTTGGACTTGGCGACCTTTTAGGGTTCCTTCCAACTCAAAAGATTCTATGATCTCCTGCTCCCATCCCTGAGCAGGTGGTGCTGCTATATAAGAACGACCTATTTTTCTTCTTGGTAAACGTTTTCAGCTGCTGTTTATGAAAGATTTGCCATAGGCTGCATCAAACTCTTTGTCCCTGGCAATATTTGGATAGAAACTGCAGAGCTACAGAGATTGGCACCTGGAAATCCCAGCGAAAGGCCAAAGCTAAATGAAGGCTGGCAGAAAGGAGAGCCCCGAGTGCATACGGGAACATTCACTTCCTGCAAAAACAACTCTTGGGAGGCGAGATCGAACACAGAATTAGGAGACACAGCGGGTTTTGCCGCGAGGTTAAAAAACAACAACAGCAATTGTTCAGTTAAATGAAGTCACATTGGGAAAGAGGAGTTAGAGCGAAGTACCCCATGTGCTCCCTGCCCTGAACAGCCAAATCCACACAACCAGGGCAGCCCCTCACTGCCGAGCCCCTGCAAAGCCCCGCACGTAGCACCGTGCTGCTGCACGGACCCCGCTGCTCCACTCCACGCCTCAACCCCGCGTGTCCCCTTTAGTCCCTTCCAGCTCGATTTCGTTCGTTTGTCTGAACACAACAGCCTGGAAAACTCATTTCGGGAGGATTTGGGGATATTCGTATCCTATAGAAACAAAAGGAACGGCCGGTGAGTGCTCGCAGCAGCCGGGGCAGCGGCCGCCCCGTCGGGGTTGAGGGAGCGCTGAGGGCGCGGGGTCCCGCACGGCACGGCGAGGGGCAGCGGCCGCCCCGTCGGGGCTGGGATCGGGGATCCGACACGGCCGTTCCCGGCCCTCCCCCCCGTCCCCGACCCTACGCAGCCCCTCAACCCGCGGTTGCCCACGGAGCCGCGCGTTCATCCTCCAAAAAGCGGCACGAGAAAATTCTCCCGAGGGCGAATTCGTAATTAGGGCGAAGCTCCGGGAGGAAAACGGGAACGGAGAGCTGAGATACGGAGCTCAGAGCTGCGGCCCGAGAGGTGCGGGGTTTTACGGCCGAAGGAGGCGCGGTTGGATGCAGAGTTCAGGGAACTTTGCTAACATAAACTTTTTATCTTTTGATGATCCTTTTAATATAAAATAATCTCTCTTCCCCCCCCCTTTTTTTTTCCTCCCTCCCACAATGAAGCAGCCGAACATTAAAAAGATAGCGAGCGCATTTTAAAGATGTTTCCACTTTATAAATCACGCTTTCTTGGCAACAACGCGATTCCTATTGCAGCGCTGAGCTCGCTGCGCTCTCCTAATGTCTCCTACAGATCAGCCCTGAGAGGGAGTAATAATCCCCCAAAGTAATTCTCAACCCTAAATTCCCCATAATTTATAGTGGCCGCGTTCTGCGGAGCGCCGCAAAGAACGAAACCGATGACTGCCCCGCTTCCCCCCTTCCCCCCCCCTCAAACCAACCTTATCGATATTCGCCTTGTTTAGACAGAGAGCCCATTTTACACCGCGGCCGCGGAATTAGCGCATCCGCTGAGCTTTGCGTTTCCTCCCCACGGAGCGAACTTGTCACGAAAGTCGCTTTTTCTTTCCCTTTTTCGAGGGCTTGAAATGTAAAAAAACTGGGGTTCGATCCCTTTTCCTTCGTGCCCTTGGGGCTGAGCAGCCCCACGATACGGGCTCCCATCCGCAAAGCATCCCTGTGCGTGCTGGGAGGGGATGCGGGCCCCATCAATGCCTGCAATCCGCCGCTTTCCCTCTCCCCCCCTCCCACCTCAGTGCTAAATACAAGTACACACAATTCTCCATCAACCCACATTTTTTTTTAATTGGGTCGAGGGGAGGTTTGTTATTGGCACTTTTTGTTATTAAACGGCTTGCGTGGAAGGAGAAATGAAACCTGCTGTAAATCTCGCTTTGCGTTTCGCCATTCGCAACTCGGGACCGCTTTGATCCCGGTACGGAACCGGGGGGGTCCGCGGGATCGGACGGGGCCGGATGGGATGGGATGGGATGGGATGGGATGGGATGGGATGGGATGGGATGGGATAAGGGGAAAGGAAGAGACGGCGGGACTTGAGCTGCTCGGCCCGAGCCGACAAAATCTCGCCCCGCATTTTCAGACTGTTTTCAGTTGAATGCAGGGAGAAGAACTGAAATCGTCGTTTTGTTTCAGGGAATTCAGGGGATTTTAGCACGAATTCTTTTGGTTTTGTTTCTTTTTTCTTTTCTTTTCTTTTTTTTTTTTTTTAATACATCTATATTATTAACTTCTTGCTAATACTACTTCTATTCATCTATTTATTTCACTGATCCGGATTTTAGAAGCCGCTCTGGTTGTCACCCAGCAGCACGGTGTCCCACCACGCAGCTGCCATTTGCCGTGTCCCCCCCCCCGCCGCCCCATCTCTGGAGGAAGGTGTGTGAGCACTGCCAGCTCCTCCGGACAAAGAATGTGGGGCTGAGCCCTATCCATATGGATTTGTTTAAACAATCCACGTTAAGTCTTACAAAGAGATAACATGCACATTTGGGATGCTTAGGGTCTAGAATTTGGTAAAGATATTACACGTCCCGAGCAGACACGCTCAGATACTATAAATTAAGGGTAAAATATTTGAGGTCTTGATCCCCCCCGCCTCGGCTGCCTCAAGTAGCGGCCCTATCAGAACGGATCCGGCTCTTCCCATCAGCAGAAGCCACAGAACGAGCCCTACGGTTTCACACAACGTGATAAGGGCAGTTACCTGAGAGATCGCTTCGTATACAAAACAAAGAGCGACAGAAGGGAGCAGCTCCGGCCCGGCACCTCTTCCCGGGGGCAGAGAGAGGCTCCGAATGTGGGCCGTGGGCTGGGGGGCACCGGGAGAAGGGAAACGTCCCCCCTCACCCTCAACCCCAACCCCCAACTCTGCTCCCATAGAAGTTTCGACGAGTTGAAATGAATTAAACTCATTTTAACACTCAAGTTCGGCAATTTTGGTTCTCTGCCTCTGCCCGGCACCTCGCAGCTTTGTTGGAAAGAAAAGTATTTCGGTGCCGAATGCTCACAGCGGTTGTGTTCTGCTCGGGTTGGGAGGGAGGGAGGCTCTGTGCTTTGTGTCCCACTCCTCCATCCTCGCACCGCTTCGAACACGGACTGGCGCTGCGCACCCCCTCCACCCCCACCCCCGAGTCGGCTTCGAGTGAAGCTGTTGTGATTTGGACCCAATTCGGACCCAATTCGCTTCTAAGGAAACGCAGACTTTGTTCACGGTGGACTGAGAAGCCTTAGCTCTCAATCTTCCCGTTTCGAGCCTAAAAGCACACCCTAAACCTTCGCACCGTTTTGGTGCCAAAAAGTCCCATTGTGCAGAGTGTGGGGGGAAAAAATATCTAGAAGTGGGGCCGCAATTCAGGTAAAGTCCTTAAAAAAATTAATTGATAGGATAATTAAAAAAAAAAATAAAGAAGTGAAGCAGCACCGAAGAGAACGGGCATTAAACGCATCCAACGCTTCCCTACAGCCACTCCTCGCTGCAGCCCCACTCCAACACACACAGTTTGCAGAGAGAAAACGATCGCCCCGAAATCCGCCCTCACGATGACCATGTATTGCTGTTAATGGCACCGACTGCAGCATCGCAGCGGTTCTCCGTTCGCGGCTCAGGGATGGGGACATTTCGTACGGATCAGAAACAAAAGAGGCCGGGGATGCTCACTGACCTGCCTGCTTTGGTTATGATCATTTCGGTGCCCGCTTCATGGAACTTCTTCCATAGCTCCTTCTCGTGGAGATAGACTTTGATATTTTCTATCGTCTGCAAATTAAAATGAAATCAAATAAAGGGAATGAGAATAGCAACGAGCGGCCAGGGAGCTCCCTGGGAAGGGCCGTCCGACGGCACCGGAGCAACGGGGAGAGCTACGGCGCAGGGCATGAGAGGGTCCCGAAAATTCCACCTCCCTTTGCCACAAATAAAAGCAACAAACGGAGCTCGCTTTGAATTGCAGAGCTTCACATCCAGGCCGGGCACCGCGGCCGAACTGACTTTTTAATGGTTTTGTTATTATTTTTCTATAGGGCTTTCTGTGCCCAGGCGGTCCCCGACGGCGCCCGAGGGTTCCCTGAAAACGGGGCTGGGAATGGCCGTAGGGACACGGCGGGGCCGCACGGCGCTGCTCGGCTGATTCCGCGGAATTGGGGCTGAGCAGCTGCGACGGCCAAGGTTTAGTTTAGCCAAAATAAAAGACCAAAAAAAAAAACAACCAAAAAACAAAAAAACCAGCAACACCAAAACCGTCACCGAAAGGCACCACCGGGCCAGACACTGCTCGGGAGGTGTCCGTGCAGAATGACCGCACCGATGGGCGCAGCTGCGTGCTTGCAGGGGAAAAAATAAATAAACGAAGGGGGAAAAAAATTATAATAATAGAAAATAGCGATTTCATCGCGATCCCTTGACCCACAGCCCGGAAAGATGCGCGGCCGAGGGAAGCTCCGGCACCTCAACGAGAGCAGAAGCGGTTTTCCCGGCCAGGCAGGACACGATGGGCAGCAGTGCCCGTTTGCTCGACGGCGCGGTCCGTGCGTACCTGCTCGGGGTCGGGGAGCTGCGGGCTGCTGAGCGGAGTGCTGCTGCCCCCGGCTACGCCGAGGACGGGGGAGCCCGCGGAGGAGTCCGCATGGCCGGGTGCGGGGGCTGTTGGAAACCCTTCCTCGGTTTCAGACAGGCTTTTCTCCTGGAGCATTTCCTTAGGGGGTGAAGAGAGGTGCACCGTTAGCTCGCAGCACCGGGGGCTTCGTCCAGATCGAGCCCCCCTGTCCCGGCCACGTCCACCGGCGGGGTCGAGCCCCTAGGTGCTTCTTTAGGCGGCGGTCCCTCTGCCTGAGCTCGGCAGACTGGGACGTGACACCCCGCGCCCCGGGGGAAGCCGCTGTGCCCGGTAGAGCCTGGCAGAGCCGGGCCGGGCCCGCCTGCCCTCCCCGGGGGGCCGCCCACGCGTGGCCGTGCTCCAGCCCGAGGCCCGGGCAGCTCAGTTTAGATGTGATCGCAGCCTCCCCGCCCCGACCCTTCCTCACTTCTCCTCCCCTCCCCGCTTTTTGTCACCGTACGAGGCCGATACCCGCCGGGGAGAGCGGCTCGGCCCGGCCGCTCCTCTGTCCCCGTCCCGTCGGGGCTCCGCGACGGCGCTCGGGGCTGCGGGCAAAGCGCTGCGACGGAGCCGGGCAGCGTAAACAGGCGGAGTGCAGGGCTTGAGATAAAAGGGCCCCTCTTAAACTTGGAAGGAGACTGGGAAAAGCCAATAAAGATAAGGCCTGACAGCTCCGCCGGGGCTGCCGCGCATCAAGCCCGACTTTTACAGCGCGGAAGGACTGACGGACGCGGGGAGCTGCGGGTTCCCAGCCCCTGCCGTGTTCGCCCCGACACCGGCTGACGTCCCCCGGAGCCGTCGCCCCGACGGAGCGCTCCGCTGCCGGCCCCACGCCTCCATATGAAGGGCTGAGTACCACGGAGCTCCAGCTCCAGCCTCAGCGCTGCTTCACAGGGCCGTGCAGGGGACAGGCAGCCCGCTCGGATCTGCACGAGCGGTACCGTACGCAGCGGCTGCTCTGTGTGTAGCCTCTGCCCGAGCTCCGCACCGCTTCCCTCGGACGGGGCGGCAGGAGCAGAGGCAGCAGCCGGGGACAGAGCCGGCGCAGGCCGCGGGGACAGAGGCCCGGTGTGCTGCGGGACTGCCACCCATGCGGGGCTGAACCGCACCGCGCTCCCTCCCTCCGTTCCCTGCCTCCCTCCCTCCGCCGAGCCCCGGACTCACACTGCCGGCCGGGGGGCAGCGGGCGCAGCGGGGGGCTCCTGGCTTCGCCTCGGGGCGGCTGCGGCATGAAGGGAGCGCGGGGCAGCGCGGGGCTGCGCGGGGCGCTCAGGCCGGGCGAGGCGCGGCGGCCCCCGATGGCAGCGGCGTGCGGGGCATCCCCCACTGCGCGGATTCACTTTCCCTTGATCTTCGCGAAAAATGTTCCATAAAGATCCAGTTTGGGGCCTTTCGACTCCCTCCCTCTTTGTCTCCCCCCTCCCTTTTCCCTTCCCCTCCTGTTGCTGACGTTGCCGCTGTCAATCACGTCCCTACAGAGCAGCTCCGGCCCGCTCCGCCGGGCCCGTTCCGCTCGCCCCGACCCTGCTCCCGTCCGACGGCCCCGGTACTGAGCTGGGCACCGGTCCTGGGTACCGAGCACCGGCTCACGGCGCACCGTGCTCGGCCCGAGGCCTCTCCTTAGCTCTGCACGGGGCCTGCGGCGAGCGTGGCCGCCCGGGCTGCATCTTGCTGCGAGGAGACACCGGGGAAGGAGGGTGCACCCGCAGCCCCGCAGACCCCTCCAGACCCCGGCGGGCCCGGTGCTGCCCGGCTGCGAAGGGACGAGGGCTGGGGGGCTGTAGAACAGAGGCCACGGGTCGGGGGTCGGGTGTGAGACCTCCGCGAACCGTCCCTGCCGCTCCAAGTGGGGGAACTGGGACAGAATTTGGGTGCGAGTTTCCCCAGCTGACCGCCTGCTGTGGAGGGGACGTGCTGTGCCCCCGCACACGGCACAGACGAAGCCGGGACTGCCCCGAGGTGAGCGCGGCTGTGGCATTGATGCTCTGCCGGTCCCACACAGCGCAGGGCCGGAGCCCACACAGCCTCTGCCCAGGGTTCCCACCGCCGGGAGAAACCCAGAGAGCAGAGAGAGAGTCACCGAGGGCTGTCGTGACTCAATGGATCGCATCTCTCTGCTGTCGCGATTACTAAAAGCAACCCCGCTCACCTCACACCCACCCACAGCCGAAATGCATACCCATAGGGATGTGCTACCCCTTGTCGTGACAACCCACAGTGCTCCTATATCGTGACAGCCTCTCCAGAATCAGAGGCCGCTTCCCCAGACTGGGCTCAATGAGTTGCAGCCATGGGCCGCCAGGCCTTTCCGGAGCAGGAGTTTTATTTTTTATGGTTTTTTAAATATGGGTTGTTTTTTTTTTTTTTCTTTTCCTAAAAGTGAATTTCAACCCAAACTCACTCCCACCGTCACGTGGTGCCGAAATTGGGAACAGGAGTGGAATAAAAAGTAAACTGGGGTCAACCTCTTAATGAACCTTTTCTCCACTCGTATGGAAAAAGGAAAAAAAGAAAAAGAAAGAAAGAAAGAAAGAGAGAGAGAGAGAGGGAGGGAGAGAGAGAAAGGGGAAAAAAAAAAAGAAAGTAGAAAGAAAGACCGACCAGGGCCGAGCAGAGAGGGCCGTGCGGGCGGGGGAGCGGCGCGGAGCTGACAGCAGGTGAGAGCGAGCCCCGACGTGAGACCAGGAGGGTCGGGCGAGGGGTACCGGACCTCGGAGCCGGGCTCGTGGCTCTGCCCGTGACTCTGTCCGGGGTCAGCGGCTGCGCGTTGATGTGATTTCGGTGTCGGCTGTGTGCTGGTGCTCGGCTTTGTTTGGGTTTTGCCTCCCTCCACCCCTTCCTCCCGCAGCTGCAATCACGGGCGTTTCCTCCTCTTTGCTACGTTCAGCGCTGTTTTTGTATCTCAAGCAAAAACGACTGGGGGGGGGGGCGATCCCGAGTGGGGAGTATTTGATTAAAACAAAGCCGAACTCTCCCCCTCCTCCCCTCCAGCCCCGGCCCTCCCCGTCTGTAGAAGCGGGGCCGCTTCGGTCCTTTCTCGGGCCGTCCGTGCCCGTCCACCTGCGCACAGCGCTCAGAGCTCCGCTGCTCTCCGACCGCACGTCGGGGCCGGAGCCGTCGGGGCTGGGAGAGGCCGCGGCCGCTCCCACCACCTCAGCGTTCTCGTATCCGCGGTGCTTCCAAGAGGCTCCGGCAATCCACGGCGAGGCTCCCAACCCACCCCGACTGTCATCACCCGGCAGATAAACGGCCGGATCCCCGACGGCAGGGTGGCTTCTATTCGTGGCTCATCATCGCCGAGTCCAGGGAGCAGGCAAAGGGGGAGGATAAGCCCTGCTTCTAGGGACCGGCTCTCCACACCACTCATCACTGTCACCGAACTCATGCCTTGGCCCTGAACACCGGCGATTAATAAAAGCTCACTGTCGCTTTTCTCTAATAATTACAGTCGCGGCCAGGATAAAAAAAAGAAAAAAAGAAAAGAAAAAAAAAACAAAAGAAGAAAAAAAAAACAACAAAACAAAACCTGAAAGGGCTGCGGCTGCGCGCTACCTGCGGGGATACCCCGCCGCGCAGCCCTTGCCGATGCGACTCTCTTTTATTGTTTCTTTTTCCCCCCAAATCCGATGAACCTTGCGGAGCTGCCAGCCCCGACGGCCGCCCCGATGGGGGGTGGGGAGCCGCGGCCGTGCGCTTTGGCACGGGGCTGCAGCGGGAACGCAGCGGTTCGCACCGCTGCTGTGGGTTTGAGTGGCCGAGGGCTGAGAAAAAGTGGCAGGATTTGGCCAGTGAAAACGCGGCGAGTACGGAGAGCAAGGGCTGAGTTCTGTTCTCGGGAGGAATTACAGAGCACCAGAGCCGGGCTTCTCAACAGGGCCAGCGCCAAATTTCTAATAACCGTGTAATACGTTTATTTCTGCCATACAAGGACTTACAGACCTCGCTGCGAGCTGCTGGCTCACGTTGCTTTCCCCCATCCATCCCTCAGGCTCTGATGCCACGGGCCGGGCACCGCGCTCCGGGCCGAGAGGGAAACCCGAAATCGGAACGGACAGAACCGACGGCAGAAAGCGGGGTAAGCAGCAGCCCTTCCATCTCCAGCATCTGCCTGAAAGAGGTGCGATGAGAGGCGACCGAGGCTCTAAATGCGACGGTTTTGCATCGCAGAACCGTCCGATGGAGTTGTTTCGTGTGCGCCCGCAGCTCCAGCGCTTTGTTACGGACCATCGGGTCAATGTTTTAACGAATGCTTAATGACACCGCGGAGCGCTGCGGTCCTCCGTCCTGCCCCGATGGCTGCGGGCGGTGGGGCAGCGAGAGGGGCAGCCACGTGTGGTTTGCTTTAAATCTTTGGGGGATATTTGATAGTTCCATCGCGCCGAGCTCTCTCACCCACTTCGGAATCTCTGTTCTGTGACCGCTGAGATTAAACGATGAACGAACACTCATCTGCTCGGGATATTTGTGAGGGTTTAATTATTTCACAAACGAAAAGAAACAATTGCAGAATCCTTTTAGTTTTTAAACCGAGCCCGGATTGTGTCGTGATGCTCCGATTTATGCTTTCAGATTTTTACTCTTTAAAGCAACGTTTTAAAAAAATAACACTTCCAATCCGTTGTGCTTTTTTTGTGTGTCTGTGTGCGTGTGTATGAAAATAAAAGTCTTTGCTATGAGTGTGGGGATGGTGTAGGAAGGAGTGGTGCAGGGATCGGTGCCTGGAGAGCATTGCAGGGAGGCTGCCCTGCTGGTTCTCAACCCAAGCTCTGATTTCACTGCAAAATGTACCCCCAAAATGGTCCTTTCTGCTTTGCAATCTCTTTTCTTTTTATTTTAAAATAGAAAACAAACAAACAAACAAAAAATCTTTCAAGCCATTCCATGCTGGAGCGTGGGAGTGGGCCAACAGGGCACAACACAAAGCTGGCTTTGGGAAATGAAAGCAGCACAGAGCCCAGAGTCTGGTGCTGGAGGAATTTGAGGCAGCACGGCTTTGTTCTGGCTCTGTGCAGTGCAGCGCAGGGCTGAATGGGCCCGGAGCTTCGGGACAGCAATGTGAAGGCACCACTCACTGAGCAGGAGGAGGAGAGGGGACCTTCATCCCAAAGCCCTGCACCAGAGCAGGGAGCTGCCTTGTTGTGTTGTGGCAGCACTGTGGGCATCACCATGCTGGGATGGAGGGTTCAGAATAAGTCCTGCCCGTAGAGATTGTTGTATTTTTGCTATGGAGGTCATTTCTTGCTATGGGCAATCCCTGCCCTGCAGGGTGAGCAGAGGATGGACTGTGTGAGCCATGCCCAATGCTGTGCACACCCCAGCACTGAGCATTGGTGAGCCCCAGCACTGCTCTGCAGCACCTCCTGAGACACTGGGGCTCAGTTGGCCACATTTAAATGATGCACTCACCACAGCACAGGCAGAGTCCCAGAGCCCACAGGCAGAGCAGGGCAGTGCCTGGGCAGCACCACCACGCTCCAGGAGCAATTCTCCCACTGTTCACCTTCGCATCCCGCTGCTCTTTAGGCAAAAGCATCCTCAGCCATCCTCACACCCACCACCTCCACGCAAGGCCCCGCTCCTGGCCAGAGCTCTTTTCAGCCTTTTGCACTGCAGTGCTGCCTGTGGGCGAACCTCCTCCTCTGCTTCCTCCTCCTCTCTGGAGCAGGGCCAGATGCTGCCAGCAGCCCTGGGTATGGGAAGGACATCCCAACCATAGCACTCACACTGAGCCAAACTGGGAGTATGGACAGGGGTTTGTGCTGCCCCTACTCCCCCTTACATCACCCCAGGGCAGATCTAAACTTGCTGGAGATCAGGGATTGGGAAGGGAGGAGGGGAGAGGGGAAAGCAGTGCCCAGAGATGGAGCAAGAGGCACCGGAGATGCAATGGAGGAAGGCAAAGTGAGAGGAGGACGACTGGGGAGGAAGGCAGCAGGATGGGAACTGCAAGGAAAGGCTTTGGGGGCAGCATTGGGTTTCTGCCCCCATGACATTGGGATGGGATTTCCTCCTGCACTTCTTGCACCAGGCTCAATCCCAGTCCCCACGTGGCTGTGGCCCTGCACTGTGCCCCTTTGCTGCAGCAGCACTAGATCAATTCTCATCTCCATGTTGGGCACTTTGCTCCTCACCCCTGGGAGAGGGCAATGCCTTGGGGTGCTTCTGCCACACTGTAAGCAGGGAGAGCTGTAAAAGACATCGTCCATTCCTGAGAGAAGGCTCAGTAGGGAAAGGAAATGAGAACAAACCAGGGCCAGGCCTGGAAGCAGGGGGTTTGCTGCTGGTGGGATGGGGTTTGCTGTGAGACCCCAAAGTTGCTGATTGGAACGGGGGGAGAAGGAGCTGGGGATCTGCCCTGCTTGCTGTGCTGCTGGCTCCTGCAAGGAGGAAGAATGGCTGGGAGTCATTAAGCAGAGACTGAAGGCTTTGCTTACAGAGATGTCTGGGAAAGGGCCATTGCAGGCCCTGCTGTGTGCGGGTGCTGGGTCTGGGGTCAGGAGGGGCAATGGCTCAATGCCTCAATGCTGCTCTGGGGCACGGGGAGCCCACAGAATTCCCAGCCTGCAGTGGGAGACCCAGCTGGCTCCTGCAAAACAGAGGACAAAGGATCACCAAAAGTACAGCCTTACCTCCGTATCTGTGGCTCTGGGTACCGACATGGCTGAGGCAGCTTGGCCAGATGGGAATGCTGCTCCATGTTGTGCAGTGGGAACAGCGAGATGGAAGGGGCTTCTTAGTCACACTGTGCTTGAAATAAATGGATAGGATGGAGTTTTTACAGCCCACAGGGGTGGCAGGAGGTGCTGTTCTCACCCACTGAGTCCCCAGTGATCAGTGCAGTGGGAAATCAGCAGCTGGGCATCCTTTCCCCATTCCCCTGCTTTGCCATTCTGCACTGAAGCTTCAGCTGCAAAAATCCTCACTGAGAGACATCGGTGAGTGCTTCACACGTGAGCACCCTTCCCTAGCCACAGCGTTACGGTAAAGGTTGGGAAAAGAAGGAAGTGCTGTGCTGGCATGTTGGCAGCGAATCAAAGAAAATGACATTAATTAAAGCATATGTTAGGAATAGGAAATTAAGCTAAAAGTAACATTTCATCCACAGCATCTTCTCCAGGCACTTTAGAAAGGGGATAAGTTTACGGTAGGGAAAGAGAAATGAGGAGGCTGGTGCAGGGGATGGATGTGTGGGGAGTGAAAAGAATCAGAGCAGAGCTTTAAAAGCCTTAAGCTGTACACTGAAGGTCACGTGTGCTCCCTGGGTTTGTTTGGAGCTGTGAGTGAAAGGGAGGGCCAGGGGTTGCAGGCTGGCACTGACAGCACCTTGAGCCCCAAAATCACAGCGCACCCCTCAGCAGGCTCAGGTGGATGTCAGCAGCCCATTGTGTGGAAGATTTACTCTTTCTCTTTGCTTTTCTTAATCAGAACTTAACGAAACTCAGCGTGCAGCCCATGGCAGCCAGCAGCAGTGGGGAAACTGAAGAACAGCGTGGCTGACAGCCCTGTGACCAGTGCTGAGCACACAGCAGGGATGGCTGTACCAACAGGGCTGATGTAGTCAATCCCAGTTCATGTCCCTTCAGCATCACAGGGCTGGATTATTTCTGGCTCCTGATGGCCACAGAGCCCTCTTGGTGCTGAGACGTGCACGTGGCTGAAATCAAAGAGCAGCATGGACCCACATGGCCTGGGAGTGGGACTCACAACCCAAGGGTGCTGGGATGTGCAGCGGGATGGGATCAGGGCTGACTTTCTGCCCTGGAGCCCCCAGCCATGCCCAGCAGCATCCACCCTGCGATGGGCAGTGTGAGCGCTGAGCTCCGGATGGAGGAAGACAGCAGCAGCAGCTGTCTGGAGAGCACTCACAGAGTGGCTGCATTTTTTCCCCCTGAGCAGTAAATCGTGGGCTGGGACCGGCGGCATCCCTCCCATGGTCGCACCGGGATGAGTTACGAGGAGCGAGCTGCACAGCCAGGGCTTTGCTCCAGGACCCTCCCAAGAGCCTTTCTCCTCCTTTTTCAACCCAAAACCACACCGTTGCCCCACTGGGGTCACCCCAACCTCACTGCAGGACCCCACGCTCCCAGCGCTCCTCCGCTCCCCGTCCTCCCGCGGCCGCGGCGAGCGGGCAGATGTCTTGCTGACAGCTTCAGGAACACCTTGTAGCAGTTGCGGTGATTCCCGAGATCCATTGCTTCCCATTTCAATTCACACATCATGATTTCTAAACCTCAGCCCGCACCTTCTTGCCGCGGCTCCCCACCTCCAGCCTGCCAGCACTGGAACTGATGGGGATGGGGACATAGGGAAGGAGACCTGACCCATCCCTGCCCAACCACCAGCTCCTGCCATGCCGTGCCTTAGGGAGAGCCCCCCAAAAAATGGGCATAATCAGCAAAACGTGGGCTGGAAGGCACCTGGAGGGCAGCGAGGGGACGGTGCTCCTTTCTGGGGACCCAGGGCTGAGCCGCTGTGTTCCCCTGTGCTGTGTGGCTGTGGTAGAGGCTTGGCCTCGGGGTGATAAAAGCAGCGTGTTTTTCCGATTAGAAGAGCCAAATGTCTTTTCCTGCCAGCATTCAGCCCAGCCTAACATGCGATGTCTACATCTTAACCTTGAAGAAGCCTCCAGAGACGCTGCGAAATAAATCAACGCGGGTCCACGTGCTGGAAAACAGAACCAATAAATAACTTCAGAACAGCTTTTCTGTTTACTGTATGAAATCCCCGCTTTTGGCTGCCCTGTTCCAAAACAGATCCACAAAATAAAGGCAGAAAGAAACACCAGCAGCACTGTAGGGCAGCAGCCACCAGCACAGGGCTGGCTGCAGGTGCGAGGCAGCCGACCTCTGGGATTTAGGGCAGAGAGTGTCTGTGCAATGTTTCAAAAGTATTAATGAAGATAATAACAATAATAAAAAATACACCCTGCAAAACCGCCTCCTAGTGCTGTTCTCCTGAGGCAAGGAGGATGCTGGACTGAAATTAGCAGGGGATACTCACAAAGTCCCATTTGGTACCCAGGACCCACGGGCTGCATTGGGGTGCTCAGCAGCATTGCTGGCCCCAGCTGTGCCCCCACACGTGCCAGATGGTGAAGGACAACCCCAGGCTGCTCAGAGCAGCAGCAGTTCCTCCTCCTTTATGCCAGTAATAAATATGTCTTTAGCTTTAGCATAAAGGAAGTTTGCAGGAGCAGTTGAAAGGGGGTGTATAAAGGCATCTTCCTGCTTTTTGGGGTAGAGAGGTCTCATGGAGGTTGCAGGTGGGGCTGTGGCAAACAGCATTGGGATGGAATGCCCATGGCCAACACTGGTAGCATCAAAGCTGATACAGCCACCTGGGATTGGGGTGACCTGAAACAGGGGGGGCTACTTGCAAAAGGCAGACCTTGGTTATACCCATGGGATCCCACCTGGGAGCTGGCCCAAGAAGGAAATGACATTTTCAAGTGGAGATTCCCATCCATTCCCAGCCCAAACCCCAGCCCAGAGCAGAGCTGGGGCTCCATCCCACCCATGTCTGCATGGTCCTGGGCTAAATGGGAGCCTGCCCACATCGAGGGGCTGCTGCTTGGGGCACAGCTGGCTACAGACACACGGGGCTGCACACAGTCCATTACTGGGTTTCCCTTGTGTCCAGTGTGGATGGATGCTTGGGGAATTCCTCTGACATCTCAGCATGGGGAACAGCAGAACAGAGCCTGTCGGAGAGGAGCATTAGCAGAACTCAGCAATGTAAGACAAATCACTGCAAAGCAATGCAACAAGCAGGTCCAGCTCCGTTCTCACTGGAAGCCCCTGACCCAAAGCAATCTGCTGTGTGGGGGCTGAGTTCCACAGCCCCCCTGGGCCATGCACCAGTTGGAACCCCATCCCCAAATCACAGTCATGGGGAACTCAGACACTACAGTAGCCCTTCCCACAGCCATTGATGGGGATTATTTCTTTGTTGATTTATTTTACACGGGATCATCTTTCCTGGACACCAGGAGAGCAACAGCATCCCAGAGCAAGGAGGACATGATGGGTCAGGGCAACCAGGGCACATCAACCACACAGGTGATGTACCCACAGCATCAGATGGGCACCATGGCTCCCACACACCCATCACTTCCCCATTCAGTGTCACTGTCACCACCAAGCCCCCATTGTGGCTCAGGGATGAGGGCAGCCCCACAGTGCCGTGGGCTTTGTCACACACAGCAAATAGCAATGGGACAGGTTTAGCAACTGTGGGTCCTTCTGTTCTTCCTTACATCTCAGAGCCATTTCTCCACCCCTTAAATGCTTTACATTATTTATTATGTTTCATTTAACCCCAGCCACGTCCTCCAAATAAAATTTATTTTGCAGCTGTCATTCAGGTTTACTCCAGCCTTAACCTCATAATCCTATTGATTCCCTCATTATTCTCCGGGCGCGGGATTGATTTCATGCCTTCTGTGTTATGGAGAAGACTTTGCTCATTAATCTCACGCACGTTTACAAACGGCCAGTCCCAGTAATACATTATTTTCTCCTTCCCTACACAAACTCTGTTACCTTGTCCACGTCACATCTTGATTTTGGGATAAGGGACAGCAGTGATTTCTCTCCCATCTGGCTGCTTTCTGGAGGGAGCAGTGATGGGCACCCACCCTTATGCCCTACACTGCCATTGGGTTTGGCCATGGGGTCTGCACCCAGATGGCAATTGCACACCTTCACCCCAACACCTTGTTGGCACAGCAGTCCATCAGTGCAGTGTTCCATGCAGCCCCATCGGTGCTGGATGTGGAGGAAGACTTGACCCCTGTCGTGGAGGCTTAAAGTAAAAAATAGGCAGACACTGTGGGGCAGACACGTCATAAATCCAAGCGGAGGGCCAATCTCAAATATTTCAGCTCTTTCCCTCCTCCCCCCTCTAATATATAATTGTCTTTGTTGGATCAATACAGAGGGGCTTTGTGGAAGGAGCGCGCTTTAAGGGAAGATTAATGTCGTGCATTATGTATGCAGCTAAGAGGAATTCCAATATCCAGCTTCCAGGAGGAAAGGAAAGGTCGGAACGATGGGATCCTCCTTCCAGGATGGGAGCACAGCACAGCCCACGCCACAGTTAGGGGTGGAAAATTCTTGTAGGTTTGGACCCCTCACACCTACCTGTGCATGGCAGCATCCAACCCTCAAGGTGCAGAACGAGCATCATTTATCCACAAGGAGCAGTCCATCAGCATTGCCCTGGGCACACACACACACACACAAGCATCATCAGCAAATGAACACCTGGTCTGAAGGCAACAGCCCAGGGCTGAGCCCTCCGCTCGACAGCAACGCCAATGGTGGCTTCTTTGAGTTGAGCATCCCACAACCCACAGCCATCATATGGAATACATTTAACCAAACCGAGTTTTGATTAAACGCCATAAATATGATTGATTTGGTTACATAGCCTCCACATGACAGTCCGTTTAATTTATTTTTTCATTCTGAGTAGGGATGTTGCATTGATCCGAAACATTGGCTTTGACTACCACCGTAAATTCCCATTCTTGGAGACCTGCTGCAGCATTATTAATATTTTTACACTTACCAGCAGTGGTTGGGGTCAGCTCTGGGCTGGCACCAGAGGGTGAAGTCCCATTCTTTGTCCCCCTACCAACCCAGCAGTACCTCCAGCCCCATTCCCTGTGCTGTATCCATGCACTTGGTGCTCTCCATGCAGTCTGTTTGCTATCTGCAATCCCACAAACAGCCCACCAAAATTTGGAGCAGTGCTACTATAGATCTCCCTACATTAGCTTCTCTTTGTTCTTAACAGGGACAGAAAAATATCCCAATATTTTTTTTTATACTACCAATAAATTGAAAAAAATAAAAAGCTTTATGTTTTCAATATAGTCCCAATTTACCACCATGGTCATTATCTTGATTATTGTGTTTATTTTAAAAGAGGCTTCAATGATAAGCAGGTTGAGCAGTTGGTTTCTCCACATATGCACTGTCGTCCACCAGAAGTGATCTCTGCCAGCACAGCACCATTAAAAACAATGCTGAAAAACACCAGGAAAGCACCTGTCCTCATTAAAACAGTGCTCTGCATTGGGGTGTTCAAAGGGAAGAACCTTAGTTACTCAGCACTGAACCAGCACAGCCTGAACTGCTCCATCACATAGCACCAGCCCAGGGCACAGTGATGCTCCTCCACCAGCAACCCACAGAATAAAGCTGGGGAAAGCTACGAGTGACCCACAGACCTGAACTATGGGAAATAAACCACAGCATCCTCCAAACACAGAGATGTAGATGCACGGCACTGCGCACACGCAGCAACCCCAGGAATTAAATCCTGCTTCTTCAGCAGCAGCCCCAAACCAGCCAAGCATTTCCCCATGGCAAACTGACGTGAAAAGACGCATGTAAAGCTTTCATAGCCCTTTTTCATCTCATATTTAATGTGCGAGAGTTTCTGTGTGCCCAGGTTAGGTAAACACTGGGGAAGATTGTTTATAGAAATTATACACAGAGCGGTGCTGGTTTAATTTATCAAAAAAGGTTTTGTTGAAATAAATTTATTTTACAGCAAAACCCACTTAAACCTGTTTGAGGGATGACCGTGTTTAACCAGCCCTGTTTGTCACCCAAAAGGACAGCACTGAGATACCATCTGCCAGGGTAAATAGTCCCAAACATCCACAGAGATGGGATATCAGGAGCTGGGCCAGGAAAGGGGCACTGCCACCACTGTCCCCCTGGTGATGGGTCCCACTGGGTCCCAAATTGGTGACACTGGTTGTCGCTGAGCCTTACTGGGGGCTCTCAGCCCTAAAGAGATAGCTGTGTCCCATGCCATGGGGAGGGCAGGGATGCTCTGCACGAGGTGAGATGGTGCAGTGTGGTGGCATTGTGGCTGGAGGGGCCACGATGGCACCGAGTGTGGGACAGATGTGCTCAGGGATGGGCTCCCAGGTGGGGGACACCTCTCCAATAGCTGCATCCCCAGCATTACCAGACTGATGGCTGTTCAGACATCACTCTCATTGACGTGACCGGACCACCATTACTTAGGAATAATCATAATAGTAGGAGGCACCCAGTGGCCATTCCTGAGGCTCGCGATGGAGCTGCATCAGCGCTCTCGCATTCCCTCTGCTGGCTCCATCCTGCTGCAGCACCCAGCTGCAAAGGGAGCCCAATTGGGAGCACTGCGAACACAGAGGGAACGCTGCATTTCTCCCTTAACACAGCTCAGATAAACACACTTACATTAATTTCCCTCAATCAGCAAGCAGACAAGTGGATTTGAAGTATACAGCCATGAGAGTTGATCTCAGCGAGCAGCCGGGCTGGGAGGGGGCTTCATTCATTCATTGCTTCATTCATTCATTCATTCATTGCCCGCCCAGGGGGCAGCAGCCAGGTACAGCTCTCCGTGAGGTTCCCAGGTTCTGCCTCGAATGTATTGATAGGCAGGGGCTGAAAAAAGAAGAAGGGAGGGGATAAGGAAAGCTGTGCTTTGGAAGCAATCGACACAAAAATCAACCGAGGAAGAATGGATATTGTCTCATTAACAGGGGGAGCGATCTGAAATTCGATGGGAAAGGTGGATAAAACCTGGAAAGCATAAGGGCCGGCTCTGATTTCAAAGTCCATGGTAGCATTCCAAGGCAAAGCTTTAAAATTAGAAACAGTGCACAAAGTTACTTTTCCATCGAAATGTCGTGTTTTCCTCGAGAAGAGCTTTTTCCATTTCAGGACCGCGTTCTGCCACCGGGCAGCGAGCGCTCTCCAAACAGATTCGCTGCAGCAAGAGCTCCCAGAAAAAGCTCCCAGAAAAAGCAGAGCATCACTATTGAGCCCTCTGCAAACACCAGCTGTAAGGAGCAGCGAGTCCCAGCCTGAGGTTTGCTGCTGATCCCTGAGCAACGTGCTCCTTCTCAGCAGGGGACAAGAGGGATTTGGACCAGGAGCATCACCAGCAGCACCCACCGCCACCCCAAGGCCAAGGGCAGGGGACAGCCCTCCACCTCCCCATGGGATCCCAGCACACAGGGAGGTGCAGGGGCCCCATTCCTGCTAGCACCCCGCCTGTGGGGCCGAAGCCCCCGTCCTGCCGGCGCCGTCCCCCCCCCAGCCACCCTACACAGCCCTGCTTTGAAGCCGTGCCGGGGCTGGCGGCAGCACTGGGGCTGGAAGGGATGGATGGCTTTGAAACTCAGAGAGAGATGAAAAGCAGCCGGAAGCTCATCCAACGGGTGACTGCAGGGCCAAGGCTGCTGCTCTCAGTCTGCTGAGCCCGGGCTGCTCTGCCAGAGCTTCACTCTCCTGGGAGCTGCTTGTTCAAGCTCTGCTGCCTGCCCCATTCCTTTCCCAGGAGATGAGGCTGCGGAGGGCTTCCAGCTGAAGATGCTGGGGTGCTTCCTGCCCAAACCAATGCTCACCCTAAACAAAAGTGGAGGATGCCACGGCTGGTTGCTGCTGCTGAACTAACAGAAGAAAAACCATTCCATTCCTACAAAGCTCAGCACTAAGGAGCAGGAGCACCCACAGGCAGCATTAGCTGCTTCCCTGCTAGCAGAGCGAGCAATGCTGCAAGCCAGGTTTAAAATAGCTGAGAACCTCAGATGGCTTTTTACCTATTGGGTTCCTCCTTCTGCTTCAGCAAAGCTTAATGGATGTGGCTCTAGGAACTGAGATTCTAAACACCTCAGCCCTGCAGGGATGGCAGCCCCAGGGCCCTGCACTCCTGGCACAGGGGATGCCCAGGTATTAGGAATGCAGGAGACAGGGATTAATGAGATCTGCACTAATGCACGTGATTGTTTATAGGAGCAGCCCCTCCCTAAGCCCATTAAGCCATTAGGTCTCATCAGGGCTCTGCAGCACTGGACTGCCCAGCAAAGCTGCTGCTCATCTGCACTCACCACAGACCAGGCTGGGCTTGGAGCAGTGGGCAGATGTTTTGCCCAGAAGAACCCAGTGAGCAGAGCTGTGTCTCTGTCATTTCTCTCTGGGTGCACCCTCTGAAAAACCACCCTGGTGTGACAAGCCTCACTCCCTGCACGGTAACAGGCCAAGCATTGCATCTACAAACACTGTGTTGGGCACCCACAGAGCAACCCTTCTGCATCCAGCTCCTTCACAAGGCACAAATCCTCAGTTTGTGGGCTTCTCTCTGATGGGGGATTTGAGGCACACGAGGTCAGACCCACCAGTGCCTCCTTGCCTGCCCACAGGGCACAGCTGGTACAATGCCTGGCTTCCCTTTCAGCCCTGATGGACTCAGCTGGCTGTGATGGTGCATTCCCTCCTCTCTCACTTTTTTTTTTTTTCCTCCTCCTTAATTGCAAATCTGAGTGCTCCTCAAGGAGCTCCCAGAAAAGGAAAAGGTTACCCTGGCCCCAGCCCTGTGGTGCCAAACAGTCTGGTCCAGCCTCAGCCCCAGCTCTGGGGGATGCAGACGACCACAGGGCTCTAATCTCCCCACTGCTGCCTGATAATCTGCTCTGCAATTTACAGATAGGGCAGTGGAGGCTCCAGGAATGGGGCAAGGGGTGAGGTCCCCTTTGTACAGCTTTCCTACAAAGCACTCAGAGCTCCCACAGCTGTACAAGGTGGAGTTTGGGCTGCAGATCTGACAGCAGTCATTTGGGGCAATCACCACCATCTTTTCACCTTTCTGGGGGCATTGGAGAAGCCCCCAATCCAGTGAGAGACTTCTTAATCTGTTGGACCAATAGGAGGACCATGTCCTCACTCTGGGACACAGAGACACGACCACCCTACAAAGGAGTGGGGTTTACCAGTGTGCCACCAAAATGACGTGACAGCAGCACAGCAATTTGCTGTGAAAGCTGAGATTTCTGCTCAGTTTTTTCCCCACCAGAAGGAAATGGGCTCAGAGGGCTGCGTGCAGAGATGGGTCTGCCTGAAAACAACAACTGGGAAAAGAAACAAAAAGAGATATTTAGAAAAAGAATGCACATCTAGGATGGAAATCCCTGCAAATGCTCCCTCTCGTGGAGGCTTGTCCCATTGCCCAGCCCTGTTACTTGGAGGCTTTAGTGGCCAAACCATCCTCATTTCCTACTGAGGTGCAAGGAAGGAGCAGGACTGGGAAGTGAGAGACACCTGTAGGTATTTACCCTGACCCATCCCTGCTGAGTGCCATTTCTCTTTTAAAGCCATTCTGGGGGGGTGTCCCCAAGCACTGACATCACCTGGGCCAGGGGCAGCAGGAGGATTGCAGAGCTGAGTGGTGCTGCAGCTCGTTACTTCTCAACCCAGGGATTTATTTCCCAAAAGTCTTTAACTGATTCCCTCAGCTGTATGGGATTTTGCACTGACAACACCTTTCTGCTGGGAACGGAGCCAGCATCCCCACAAAGTCATTTTGCAAAGACAATTAGGTGCTCCCCTGACAGCGCTGTCTCATTTTAATTAGATCTCATTTCCTAAGAATTACAGAGCATGCCAGGCCCAGGGCTGGAGGCAATGGCCATTTACTGAAATCAACGGGAGGTGAAGGACAGCTGTACCTGTGCTTATGTCACCGCTCACAGCGATGCCAATTCGATGGGGAATAAAAACAGCCCTTCTGCATGACTTCATCCCTTAATACTCCAGGCAATATAAAACCCAGCGTGCAGAAGGCAGAAGCAGCCCCACCTCTGGCTGCTCACTCACGCTTAACTGCCTCGGAGCGAGCATTCCCTGCTCCCCACGGCGAGGTGGGCACAGCCAAACCCACAGCAAGAGGGCAGCGCGGCCGCTCGCGGTCCATCCGTCCTCCCCGTCGGGGAAACCCCACCCGACTGCCCTCCCCCTCTGATCTGCCCGCGGCGCGGAGCGACGGCACCACCTGGCGGCGACATGGAGCGGCCGGGACCTGTGGGAAAAAGTCTTTTCCCCCCCCTTTTCTTCCCTAACTCCCTCCCCTTTCCCCCTCTGTTTTTTTTCTCCCCACTTAAAAAAAGTGTTTTTTTTCCTGCTCCCGCCCCGCTGCCCCTTAGCAGTGCCCATAACCGCTCAGAGAGGAGCTGTGCGACCTTTGTGCTGGCAGCCCCCGTCCCACCCCGTCGGATGCGCGGCTCCGGGCCGTCCTGGGAAAGGGCCGGGTGGGCGCTGCGGGGCGTCGGGCCCGGCTTTCCCTCAGCATCACCCGCTGCTGCAGGCGTCGGGAATAAACCGAGAGCCTCCCCTTTCCCCTTTCCCACCCTATCCTTACAGCGAAGCCAGAGCAACCCGTGCCTGGGGGCTCATAGGCAGCTCTACATCCAAATAAACAGTGCTATTTTCCAAAGAGTGTTTCTATCCCCCCCCCCGCCCTCCCAGCCCCCCACTCCCGACACCCGCACAGATCAAAGCAACGCTGGGAACAGAGGGGGGCAGACAGCCCGGACGGCAGCCCCCGCACCCCCATCTCATGATGAAACATCCCTCTACAAAGCCAGGCTTCCCGTTCCCCCCACCACGTCGCGGCTCGGCTCGGCAACCCCAGCCCTGGGCAAAGAGGAGGAAAAAGAAGCGGTGGAGGAGGAAAACGGGGCCCGAGCAGCCAGTACTGACCATCTCCAGACAAACAGCGGCAGCACAGAGCGAGCCAGAGCCGGGTGCTGCCCCATATACCGCTCACGGCCGCAGGTGCGGGGCCGAGGACTGCCGTCGGGGCGCGCCCCGAGCACAGGTGCGCGGGTGCGCAGAGCCCTGCGCGGGTAATTGGGGCTGAGGGCGCGCAGTGGAGTCTCACGGAGGCTCCGGCGCTGCCCTTTGTGCTTCTCCCCGCCATTGGAGCCGGCAGACAGAGCGGCGACCCCGCGGGTAATTGGGGCTGCGGGGCCGTGCGCGCAGCGGAGCGAGCGGAGCCTAATTGGGAGCTGGAGGGGGGTTGGGGGGCACTGCGCATTGTGGCTGCCGAGGGGCTGCGCGCCCGGCTGGCGGGCGCCGGGATGGCACAAAAAGACCCCCCCTGAATCGGGACAGAGTGATCCCCTCGGTGCCAAGGGTGGGGCTGCAGGGGCGGCCCGTGGAAGTGGTGAAATCCTACAAACCCCATACAGCAGTGACCAAAAGTGATGTTCCCCCTTTTTCTCCCAACTTGGTGGCACTGTGGGTGCTGCCACCCTGTCCCCTCCAGCCACACAGTGTGGATCTTATGTGTTGAGGAGTGTGATGGCACTGGGATAACACACACAGGGTAGCAGCACCATGCTGGGTTTGTATCCTATTCCCAAATCCCTGTCCAGGTTTGGCCACTGGGCCTAAGGAGCAGGGCAGGGATGTGCCAGGCCAGAGTTTTGATGAGCACCTCAGCTGGCACCAAGGAAAACCCTCTGTGTCACAGCACAACCCTATTGCAGTGTGAGCCATGTGGATTCCTCACACCTGGGTTTGGCCATGGTGGGTGCCTGGAGCAGCTCAGCTCCTGAACACTCTGCTCCCACCTGCATGTAGAGCTGCAGACCGTCCCCACAGGTCACTGTCACCACCTCTGCAGGGAGCATTCCCCACCTCAATCAGTGAAATGCTATTTGATCCATTTTAACCCCTGTATCCCCCAGGCCAGAGAGACCCCACTGCGCATCCCCGCTAGAGCTCGTTAGATGCTCCTCGGGAGCTGTGTTTATTCGGAAATAATCCCACCAGCCCGCTTTTAGGGCCTCCCCTTCCCTCCCCTTGTTGAAGCAGTTCCCATTCTGTCTCACTCCACCCCTCTCCTGGCAGAAACAACCGCGGTGCTCAGCCGGGAGCAGCGCTCCTCTTCCGCCTTCGGGGAGCCCGGCCCAAACCCCTCCTTCCACCCCGACCCCCCCGCCACCCCGCAGCGCCGTTATGGGCCGGGGCAGCGTCGGGGGGAGCGCCCCGATGGGGCCGGGCTCGGAGGAGCGCGGCGATACCGCCAGAGGGAGCCCCGCGCACGGCGCTGCGCAATCCGTTTCCCTCCGCGGACCGTAAATCTTCCCCGGCGCCGCAGAAGGGTAATTGGTGAGGAAAAGGGCCGCCGGGGCCGGGAGCGGGGGGAGACCCGCGGAACCATCCCCGACGGCGCGGCGGTGCCGATGCCTTCCCGCAGCCTTTCCGCGGACCGGCAGCTCCGCGCTGCGCACCTGCGGCGGGGGCACGGCCCGAAACACAGAGCCGCATCCAGCGCTGTGCGCGCACGTCGGAGATTTCCGTCGGTAACAGCGGCGGCCGCCGGGCCGGGTAGGGGCCGCGGCTCCGTGCTGGAGTTCGGGGGAGCTGTGGGAACCGAGTGCTGCGCACCTGCGGACGGGGCGGCCCCGACGGGGCGGTCCGGCACTGGGCGTGCTCCCACCGCAGCGCGGTGGGGAATGAAGCAGGTGGGAGCCGGCAGTGCTTCTCCGGGTAGAGAAGAAGAGAAGTCATGGGAACCCAACAGAGAGACGCCTGAACAACCAGCACGTTTCAAATCATTGTATCTTTTTATTTTAAAACAAATATAGAGCACAGTCCTGTGATATTTAGATTTATTATACTTCTTTTATTGTTGTTGTTTTGCTTTGTTCTGGAGTGAAAAATAAAAACCTGAGGTTTATTCCTGCATTCTGCATACCCCGCTCTGGAGAGACATTTTCCTACATTTTGGATTCAATTTCTTATTATTATTTTCCTTGCAAAAGTCCATTAAAGAATTGAACTCTTTGTTCCAATGACTCCAAACATTGCGGTACCGGTGGCACTGATTGTCCTGAAGAGCAGGTGGGATAAACAATATTTTAAACACAGTTAAAGAAACCAATATCTCCTTCAATCACAAAGAGCTAAATAGTTTTCATTTACAATATATATGTTCATGTAAAATGAAAAAAAAAAAAAAAAAACCAACAAAAAAACTTAAATGCGATGAGTTAAACTCTAAATATTATGTACACACCAATGTACAACTCTGAATAAATTAATACCAATTTGCATATTCTGGGATCCTTATAGCTTATTTACACAAATTACCATTTATTTCATAAATATCTGCCCTGCCGCTTGCTCCCTGCGTGGCGGTGGCAGCGCAGCTCCTTTCCATGCTTCGCTTCTTCTTTTCCTTTGTGTTTAGTTCCCCCCCACGCCCCCCTCCCACCGCCGCCCTTTGCACGGAGCTCTCAGCCCCACCGCCCGCCCCGTCCAACAAAGCACGTAGGGCAGCCCCGTGCCCCACAGCAGGGAGCAGGGATGGGGGGTGGCACTCGGGGTGGGGGGCGGTTATATGGGAGAGCCCTGTCCCCATCCGCCCCCACCTTTAATAAATATTTATACTGTGCTGTACAAAAGACCAGTGCTTCTCAGCCCCGGAGTTGGGGGGGGGGGAGGTGGGTGCACTGCCTGCCCCCGTCGGTCACTTTGGGGACTCCCTGCCGGGTGACAGCTCCCGCTGGCTCTCCAGCCCGCTCACCAGTCTCTGGATGTTCTGCAGTTCGTTGAGGGATTCCTTCAGGGAACCTTTTGGGGGGGAGACGGCGGGGCGCTGGGCTTTGTGCACGTCGGGGATGGGGCTGGGCTCACGGCTGCTGCCCGCCTTGGAGCTTTCAGAACCGGGGTTGAGGCTGGAGGGGAGGCCGGTGGTGAGCAGGTTGGTGCTGGGCGGGATGCTGACCGGGAGCTGGTAGGGGCTGAAGCGCAGGCGGGGGCGGCTGCTGCCCAGGAAGGGATTGCGGGACAGCGGCCCGGCGGCGGCGGCTGCGCTGGTGGCTGGCATGGCTGAGGCGGCTGCTGCTGCTGCTGCCATGTAGGTGTAGGGGTAGGGGAAGAGGCCGCCGAAAGTGGGCATCGGGATTCCCTGCAGAGAGAGGAGAGATGGGAGAGGTGAGAGCTGCACGGTGCCCGCCCCGTGGAAAAGGAGAAGTAATGTGAATGCAGTGTGGGGTATCCCTGATGCTGGGTCGGGACGGCTGGGGACCCCCGCCTGCCAACTGAGCGCGTGCTGTCAGGCATGGGGCTCTCTCTGGGACTTGCCAGAGGCACAGTGCTATAGGGCAGCAGTGGGGCCTGATCCCCATGAGAGCTCGCTATGCCTGGCTGCACGGTATCACTGAGCCTGGACCGCAATAAAACCCGTTGTCGGGTCGTATCAAGAAAGGAGGTGAGCTCAAGGTATCTTTGTGCATTTCAGCACAGAGACACAACAGAGGTGTTGGTATTGCGGGGCTGGTGGGGAGCTTGAGGGGTGCTGGGTGCGTCAGCAGGCAAGAGTCCTTCACGCTGCCCTGCCCATGGTGGAACCACAGATAGACCAGAATTCCTCCTTAAATCAGCTCTGGGACCTCCATTCCAAGCAACCCCCCACGTCCTGCCCATGTCACACCACAAGCAGTGTCACTGCCTGTCCCCATGGGCTGGGGAAGGCCCCATGAGAGCCACGCTGGGGCCACCCTATGTCCCTCTCCCCTCAGAGGTAACACTGGGTCTGTGCCCCAATGCGCTTGGCTGATCTCAGGGATTTGGGGGAAAAATGCAGGAGAGCTCCAGCACTGTGGGAATGGGGATAGGGCTGTGGGTGGGCGCTTACCTGAGAAGCCAGCATGTGCTGGGAGAGGTGGAATGGGAAGGGGGTGGCCGTCCCCGCTGCACCCGGGGCGGACGAGAGGGCCCCGTTCTCCAGGCTGCCACCGCCGGTCACCGAAGCCAGCAAATGTCCCATGCCCATAGCGGAGAAAGCCCCGGGGGCCATGGCAAACTGTCCCGGGTGGATGAAGAGTGGCTGCCCAGCACCCAGCGGGCTGAAGAACTGCTGCCCATGGAGCCCAGAGAGCGCGAGGCTCTGCAGGTGCCCGGCGCTCAGGTGCGGGGGGCTGTCCGTGTGCACCATCAGCGGGGCGAAGGCCTCCTTGCCCAGCCCGACTCCCTCTGCGTCCTTCTTGCCCTGCTCCGGCTCTTTCCTTCTCCCTTCCACTTTGTCCTTCTCCATGCCCCGTGCTCCAAACAGACCCTCACCGGGGCCGTCCCCCTGGGATGCTCCATCCTTGGCTTTCTCTGGGCTGCGTCTCTCCTTGCTCCGCTCGTCGGTGCACCGTGGGCTGCCACGGGGTGATGCATCCTCTCCACCAGGGCTGCCGCCCACTGGCCGCTCCTCGGGCACCTTCTCCACCTCTGCGTCGCTGTCAGCCCCCGGCTTCTCTTCTGCAAAGGGATGGAGAGGTCAGAGAGGCAACGAGAGGGTCAACAGACCTCGCCACGGGGAAATGTGGCAGAGGTAAAACGCTGTCACTATTAGTAGGAGAGCTTGGTTAAATAGGAAGGTGGAAATCACAGACTTATGGAATCATAGTATCTCATCTGCAAAGGGATGGAGAGACCAGAGAGAGTCTGCAGTTGATTGTCCCCAAGCTAGGGAAATCTGGCAGAAGTAAAACCCCATCGCGATTAACAGGAGAACTTTGTTAAATGAGAAGGTAGAAATTAAGGAATCATGGAATGATTGGAGTTGGAAAGGACCAAATGGGCTCTCGTGCCGTGGTCATCATGGGGGCTCGCGGGGATTAACAGCAGCAGCCCCATTGCTCAGCCGAACAGGAAAAACACGTTTGCTGGAGGCCCGAGCTGCGCGCCGACATCGCTCCCATCAGCTGTGAACCCAAAGAGGGTGGTGGGGTGAGAGATGGAGAGCATGGGGCATTGGGCTGAGGAGTGGTTCTGTATAGATTTAATTATGCCGGGCTGATCAACTGTGCTCTGTGGATGCACTCCGAATGCACAGGCTGGGTCGGGCGAAGGAGGGAGCTTTAGGGGAAAGATTCACCGCCACCTTTGATATAGGGAATTTTAATTTAATTTAATGTAAATAAAGGGCTTTGAGCTCTCAGAGGAAGGGGGAATTGAGGTGAGGGGATGGCAATGGGCATGGGGTTGTGGGAGCCTCGTGGTGCCCCTTCAGCACAACTGAAGCCTCCGGTGCTGACGGGTTGAGGCCGGGGAGAAGCTACAGAGAACCCTTTGAAAGAAGAAAGTGTGTCGTAAACCCTCCCAGCAGCTCAGCCCAGGGCAGGGGCTGCAGTTTTGATGAAGGTTTGCGGGGAATCAGGATGGTGGGAAGTCAAAGAGCAACGGATGGGCAGCTTGGTGCAACAAAGTCCTGCATCAAAAAACCACAACGTGGGAACTGCTGGGTTATTTTCATTGCTCAGCTCCGAGCCCTGATGTTACAGTGTTATTTTCCCTTTTAAATGTATTAATTTTTTTTTTTGGGGGGGGGGGAGCCTTGCACAGGCTATGAAAGGCAGAACAACGCCAGACAGCTGCTCAGCACAGGGCCTGCCCACCAGTGCTCCCTGTTTACACCGATGTATAAACAGGAAAATGTTGCAGACCATGAATGCCATTTGCATCTGCTGGGGATGTTCCCGTCCTCGCAGCCCTTCATCCCCTCTGTGCCCATCCACAGCTTTTCCATGCAAGCGCTGCAAAAGCCGCAGCCGCAACAATGGAGGTATTTTGGTGACCTCCCTGCTAACAGCAGACATCGAGAACGCCCTGAACACGGTGATAATTTGGGAGCTGTGCCCCCGCTCCCAGCCGATCCTCCCCATCCCGTGCAGGAGCCGTCAGGGCAGGGAGTGGGGCCGTGGTGTGGGCTCAGCCCCGACGGTGCGGGCAAAGCAGTGCGGGAGGAGCGGGGCCGCGTTACCTCTGCCGCTGCCCTTCAGGCGCAGGGGGCTGGGGAGGGGACCCACGGGGGAGTGCAGAGCGTCGCGCACAGCCGATGGTTCGCAGGAGGACGCGTCCGATTCGCCGCCGTCTCGGTCGGGTTTGCAGGGCTCCTCGTACATCCGCAGCGACGGCAGCGAGAGCTGCTTCCTGCGCACGGGAGAGAGGCGGCTCAGCCCACCGCGGGGATCTCCGCGGGCGCGGAGCGGGGCGCGGGGCCGCGCTTACCTCTTCTCCCGACGGCCGTTGCCCGTGTCCCGAAATCCTTTGGCGAAGGGGTTGTTATCGATTTTCAGCTGCGTGATCTGCGGGGACGCGGAGAGAAGCGACTGACGCCTTGCCCGCTCCCCCCCAACTCCCCCCGGCGCCCCCTGCCCGCCCCCACGGTGCCCTCAGACCCGTCCGTCCCTTCGGGGCCGTCGGGGGGTCGCGGCCGGGCAGGGATGCACGGCGCACATTGCAAAACGCGCCGCGTCCCCGCTTTAACACAGCACATGCTTTATTAAAAATGATGCTGAGGTTTCGCCTGAATTATTAATAGCGTCTTAATGATAGGAAGTTATTTTTCACGGCCCCCCGGAGGGAAGATGGCGACTGAGCCGCGCTGCGCTGGTTAAAAGCTATTCTTATCCCTCCCCGCGACGGACTGCTGGGGCCGGCGACATTAGGGCGCTCAATAATGCATGGCTCTGAAACACGGCCCCGAGAGGGACGCTTTAAAAATGCATGGCCCGGCCCGACGGGGCCCCCGCCCGCCCGACGGAGCCCACCGGCAGGCAGCGAGCGGCGGGCGGGCAGACAGAGTGCTCGTTAATCGATTGTGACTCTTCGTCATAAACTTTACGAGGGAAACAAGCCCACCAGGACCCTCAGACAGAGCTGTCAATTAGCATCAGCAGCCGAGGGGGGGGGAGGTGGGGGTCAGCTTTTGGGTTAAGGCACACACGCGCGCATGGAGCCCTCGGAGGGGCCGCACCCCCCCACGGCTCAATGGGTGACGATCGCTAAATCACAGAAAAGTGGCTGAAACGGGCTTCTCCAGCTCTGATTTTTTGGCTCTTCCGTGGCACCTTCTGCATGAGGCCACCCGTGCTACTGAGCCCAGGGGTAAATTAGTAATAGGAATCATTGTTAGAGCGATTATAATAATAGTAATATGGGGAGTGTCTGCTTTGAGGGTTCGGGCTCCAACCATTCTCCTGTTGCTGCCTTTTTGCCGCTCTGCCCAAAACGTTCAATGTCAGCAGCCACTGGGGTTGGGCAGCATCGTGAAAACAGACCCAAAAAGGGGCAGGGGATGGGGTGCAGGAGCTCGGGTTGGTGCGTGGGGCTGGGGGTCGGTACAGGGGTTGGGGTCGGGTGCTGCCGGCCCTACCTTGTCGTTCTGGTAGGCGGTGACGGCGATGAAGTCGGTCTCGGGGAACACGTAGGTGCGAAAGGTGCTGTAGGGCAGCTTGAGGATGTCGTTGGCCCGCACGATGTGGAAGCGGGGCTGGTATTTGTGCATTGAGTTCAGAATGGTCTGGGGAAGGGGGAGAGAGAGAGCAGAGCCTGCGGTCAGCCCCACCGCCACCACCTCCCTGCAAAACCCTTCATTTCTCCTCAAAAAATAATAAAATAAAATAAAAAGAAACATCCGATTTCATTGTGAGGAGAGAACAGCAGCAGCTGCCAGAGAGGGAGATCTCTCTTTTCGTTGGTGCCATGGCCCGATCTGCCCCCAGAGAAGGAGGTCAGGGAGAAGGCACAGCAAGAAAGCAGCGCCCAGGATACCCCGATTTATCACCGCCCTGACAACGCCGGGTGAATTTGCCACGCATTTTCAGCCGCTTTTAATATTTCCGTCCTTTTTTTTTTTCTTGTAAAAATAATAAAAATAAAAAACCCTTCTACCAAAAACCCTCCACCAAAAAAAAAACCCAAGCGAAGCGCAGAGCTCCGCGCAACGCAACGCGCGGCTCAGAGCGGCGCCGGGAGCGATCGGACGTTTTTCCCGTCCAGGTATCCAAACCCCTCTCCCACCCCCACGCAGCCTTTCCCTATTTAAAACAAATCAACGCCATTTTCAGCCCCCGGGGCCGTTCCCAGCTCTGTCCCCGCGGCGTTTCCCTCTGAGAAACGCACCGATAATTCCCGAAGTGCGGAGTTCGGGCCGCAGCGCGGCTCTCCCCGCTCCGCTTCGGTCGGGGAAGGGCGAAATCTGCTGTGATTGTTGTCCGAAACCGCTGAATAATTATCACTTCATTTCGTTTTAGAAGGCAATAAAAAAAAAAAAAAATCCCCGTTTTTTAACCCCGGCAATAATCACCTGCTGATGGGCTGTCGGGTCTCCAGGACACCGATATCATCTAGGCGGGATTTAGCGTGAAAATGGTGCACAAACGCCTCGTTCGGGCTCTCAGAGCCGCGGTCCTTTACCCAAATCTTCCTCCCTCCCTGAGCAGATGGGCACTGCCTGCACCCGCAGCTCGGACGGCGCTGAAAGCTTTCCATGCGGGACTCGGACCGAGAGCTGAACCGAACCCATTTTTCCCCACGATCCAAATAAATAATAATAATAATAAAAAGCGTTTTCCGAGCTTCTCTATCGATTCCCTTCGCTGCCTCTAAATAGCCGTGCGGTGTTTGATTTATTCAACACACCGTTTCCTCTCTAAATCGTACGAAAAGATCAGAAAGAGAGAAAAGTTTCCCCGGGCCGCTGACCCCGACGGTCCCTTCTGAGGGTTCGGTGCCGCCGACCCCATTTGAGTTCCGGGCTCGGCTCCATTGCCCCCCAGCTCAGCCCGACGCCCGCTGGCATTTTTCCCCACAGGATCGCGTTGTGGTCCCTCTTTCTGCACTTCTCTGAAGACTGCTAGCTAGCTTGCTGCATTTCTTTCCTTTTCCCTCTCTCTCTTTTTAAATGTTATTATTATTTCTTTGGTGTGTTATTTTAATCTTTCTTTCTTTCTGTTTTGATTTGTTTTTTTTTTTTTTTTTTTTTTTTTCCCCTTCGGAAGGTGATGCAGATGTGATCAATAAAGAAATAGAAGCGTTCGGGAGCCTTCCAGGCACAGCCGGTGCGGAGCGGCCGCTGCCAACCTCTTTGGCTCAGCTCCCACCGCGCAAACCCCGCGCAGGTGCCGCCTCCAGCCCCGACCCGGACCGAGGGGACGTCCCGACCCATACCTGCCCGGTTACACTGCCACAGCCCGGCCGCACCGTCGGGGCTGCCCCTGCCGCCTCCCCGGCCCGGCCTCCCCCGGCTCGGCCCCGTTATCCTCCGGAGAGGAGCGGGGTCCGACCCCGGGAGGGGGCCGCTAAATCCCGGCCGCTGCCCCCGGGCGGACCCGGGCCGTTCTGCCCCGCGGTCACACTTACAAAGCCGTGTTTGTCCGAGATGTTGTTGGTGAGCTTGAGTTTGTGAAAGGCAACGGGTTTGGCCATCCACTGCTCTCCGGTGGCCGGACTGTCGGGGTGGATGTACATGCGTTTGGGCATCTCCGGGTCGGCCTTCCCGGCCACCATCCAGCGGGAGTTGTGGAATTTGTACCGGCAGTCGTCGGCCGCAACTATATCCATGAGCAAAATGTATTTGGCCTTCTTGTCCAGGCCGCTCACCCGCACCTTAAACGGGGGGAACATCCTCCTGCGGAGAGACGCGCAGCGCTGCAGGGAGCGACCCTCGACGGCCGCAGCCCCCCCCGGCCCAGCCCCGGCCTGACGGGTGCCCAGCGCTTGGATAAAAAGCTCCGAGTCCCATTGCAGGAATGAAGGGGCAGAGAGGAAAACGCGAATCCTTTTTTCGCTGCTCTTCTTTAGGGTCCCCTTTCCGGAACCGGGCCCGGGGGTGGGGAAAAATTTGGCAGCGAGGAACGGCAGAGAGCGATGTAAATAAATACACGGCACTCAATGAGTGCGCACAGATTTAATTTGGGATCGCGCATAATTATGGGGAGAGGGGGCGAAGGGGGGGGATGGAGGGGGAGCGAAATACCTTTAAAAAAATCCCGGTTCTTACCTCCCGGATTTGGTGATCACCATCTCGGTGCCCAGCTTGTGGAATTGGTCCCAAAGCTCTTTGGCTTCCAGCGTCACTTTGGGGTCGTCCTCCACCTCCTCCTCGGGCTCCAGGCTCTTGAGGGAGCGCAGATGGGCTGCCTGGTGGTGGTGGCCCAGAGCCGAGACGTGCAGCCCGGCCTCGGCCGCCCCGGCCAGCCCCGGGTCCGGCATGGGCTTGGCCAGAGCCGCCGGGGGCAGAGCCAGAGCGGGGAAAAAGGAGGGCTGAGCGGCGGCGAGAAAAGCGGACATGGGGAAGTCGGCCGGCCGGGGAGCGTGGAAGGGGTGGTAAGCCATGGCAGTCCCTGGGAAGGCTGGATCTCTCATCGGTGCATCCACAAATCCAGGAGAAAAAGAGGGATTCCCTTTTGTTAAAAAAAAAAAAAAAGGAAAAGAAAAACAAAACAACAAAAAGCAACAATAATAGCAATAATAAAAAAAAAATAGGTGTGCGGTTCGGCTTGTTTGTTTTATTTTATTTTATTTTTTTCTCCTCTCTCCTGCCCAGCGAATTCGCACTGGAAGAGGAAAGGAAATCGACAACAAAAATTAATTAAAAAAAAACAAAAACAAAACACAAACCCGACGACGCACACACGGGAAAAAAAAAAATAATAATAATAAAGTGAAAAAGATCGGAATAAGATGTGTAGGAAAAAAAAAAAAAATTAAAAAAAAATTAAAAAAAAAAAAAAAAAAGAAAGAAAGAAAGGCAGTTCCCGGCTCCTGGGACTCCCGTTCTGCGGAGGGCAGAGAGTACGTCCTTCTTTTTTTGTTGTTGTTGTTGCGGCGAAGGGAGAAGCGAGCGGGGGCGAAACCCTCCCGGAGAAATCCTTCCCGGCACTGAAGCGGCGCCGGAGCGGAGCGGCGGTCGGGGCGGTCGGGCCGTACGGCTCACACCCCCGCGGGCTCCGACTGCGCCCCGGAGGGCTCCGCACCGCTGCGCGCTCCGCGGTTCGGCCGAGCGCCGCTCATGGCTCGAAGGAGCCGGAGTGGGGAACGGTCGGATCTTGTCGTGATCTCTGTAAAACTGTGACTATCTCACATGTCCTTCCTGCTCTGATCCGCCCGCTAATGAGCCAAGCCCCCTTGATTGCTGATTTTACGCGTTTCAGACCAATTGTGGATCTGCATAGGCGTGGTTTTGACAGCTCCGGCCAAGCTCCGGGCGCGGGGAGGAGGGGAGGGGGGGGGAGGGAGGGAGGACGGGAAGAAGGGAAAAAAAAAAAAAGAGAGAGAGAAAAAAAAAAAAGAGAGAGAAGAAGGTGTCGGAAGCATCGGCAGTAAGAAAACATGTCAACAGAATAAAATATTAACCAATGACAGAGAAAAGTGCTCGAAATCCCACCCCCGGCTCCTTTCCGCATACCGGGTCAGCCCTGGCTGCGCCGCGGCCGGGGAGCGGCCACCGCCGGTGCGGGGACAGCGCGGAGCCGGGGCCGGACCGCGGGGTGCGGGGAGCGCGGGGCCGTTCGGAGCCGGGGGGCGTCCGGGGGGGGGGGCGGGAGAGGGGGGGTGGAGAGGCGGGGGCCGTCCCGTCGGTTTCCGCGGGCGGGGGCGTAGGGCGGGGGGGAGCGGCCGGGGGAGCTCGGCGGCCGCCGTCTTACGACAGATCCTGGAAAGAGGATCAAGGTGGGGCCCGCCCCGCCGCGCACCGCCGGCAACCGACGGGGCGGCCCGGGCTCGGCCGCCGGGAGCACGGCGGAGAGCTGCAGGCGGCGAGGCCCGGAGCGGCGAGCTCCATCCAGCGCGGGTGAGTGGCGGAGACCCGCGCCCTGCCCTCGCTCCCGGCCCCGCGAGGCCGCTCCGATGGGGGGGGGGGGGTCCCGCTGGGAGCTCCTCGCGGACCCCGCCGTCGGGGCGCCCCGCGAGGTGCCCTCCCGTCGGGGCCGCGCTGCGCTGCCCGGCCCGAGGGGCTGTTTACCCGGGCGGGGGGAGGCAGATAAGGCGGAGGGGAAATGCCGGGGCTGTTTGCTGAGGGATTAGGGCCGGTCCCGCCGCGCCGAGGCCCGGGATGGGAGGGGGGGGGAGGCGGCGGGCGCGGTGGGTGTCCCCGCGGAGAGGTCCGTTTGGAGATCTGCGCTGATTAACTGAGGGCTGCGGTGGCTGAAGAGGGCCCTGGCGCCAGGCGGCTGAGCCCTCACAATAAAGACCCGTCTCTTGTCACTTCATATTTACCCCCAAATCTTCAAAAAGCGCCCTGCGATCCTTAGAAGGCTCCTGCGCCTGCCGCCTGCGCTGCGGCCAGACGGGACGCTGACGGGGGGGCGGAGGCGGCCCCCTCCTCTGCCCACGGCTCCGCGGGTGCGCAGCGACGCGCTGCCTTCCTGGGGACAGCGTTGGGCCGCTCCCCGCGGAGGGTGGGACGCGGGGACTCCCGGCAGCCCTCTCCCCATCGCCACGTCTCCTCTGTTTCTCCTCACATCGTGTCTTATCGTGCTGCCAGCAAACCCCGGTGCTGCGAAGGGCCCGAGGAGAAGCCCCAGAGGCGGCCGCATCCCGCCCCGTCCCGCGGCAGGTTCACCTCCAGCCGCCGCATCCCGACGGGGCGACCACAGCGCGGCCATAGCGGGGCCGCCCTCACGGCTCCCGGCCTCCGCGTGGGGCTGAGGGGCGGGTGGGGAGGGGGGTGGATCGGTCCCACTGACCATTGAACGGGGCGAGGTGGCGAGCGGGGATTGAAATTTAGACTTCATTTGGACTTTGCTTCCACGCCACCGCGGAAATGTGCTGACAGCAGCTTTGGCAAAAATGGGGCTTGCTCGGGCTTTTTTTTTTCTCATTTCTCCCCCCCCCCCTCCCCTCCAAGCACACCCGGATCCTCGCGTTGCCCCACGGCGGCATCACCCCGCTCCAGGGCACTGCGCAGACCTGCGGACACCGCACCCGCAGCTCCGAGGGGCAGAGCGGGGCCCCGCAAAGAAACGTCGCCTCCCCCTGGGCCCAGGTTCTGGGACCCCCCTCCTCGGCACAGCTGTAACGTCGCAAACGCCCGCGCTTGCAGAATAAAAACCGATCCAGAGCCTCCTCGTCTCCCCGAGCCTCTGTGGCAGCGCCCGTCGGTGGGACAGCCGAGGTGGGGCACACGGGGATGCCGCGCATCCATTCCCAGGGGCAGCTCCGTTCGTGAAACCGCAACCGGGAGCCCGTGTTCGTGGACGGGGCGGGCACAGCCGGACCCCGAGACACGCTCCTCGGCCACAGCCGGGCAATGGGAAGGGGGAGTCGTCGCTTCGAGCCCCGCCCGAGCCCGTGGGCCCTTTCCCAATTGAGGGGGGAGAAGAGTCCCCGCACCGTCTCGCTCACAGTGCCTCCTGTCTCCGGGCACTGCTTCCTTCGGGGCTCCGTGCGCGGCCCCGACGGCGCTCCCCGGACTGGGAGGCATCAGCCGGGCTCCCCCGGGGAACCGCTCCGGAGTTCAGCTCCGAGGAACGGGCCCGGTCCGGCCGCCCCAGCGCTGCGGCCTCGCTCCCTCTTCCCTTTCATCTCTGCCCATCTCCACTCATCATCTCTTTTCTATTTTTAGCCGGTAGACTTAGGCCTTGGCGCCAGGCCGTTTAAGACCTGTCAAAGTCCTTCATATTTCCCTCATGTCACATGGACCTTTCGCTCCCTTCCCCGCGCCATGCGAGGGCCGTAATTTGGATCTGTGAGCTGGTGAGCAAATGCAATTTGCTCTTCTCCATCGCTGCGTTGTCTCCGTGACCCCAGCCAGCAGGACGGCTGGTGTCCTGTCCGGGGCACTTACACAAATTGCGGCTGATTGATGAAAAATAACAATTCTCCCAAGCAGTCGAGCCTCCGTCTTCCCCTCCTCCCGGCTCCTCCGGGCTGAGGCGGCTCCGTGCCCCGGGGCTCTCCCCCCGACGGTGCGGGGCCGCCCCACGAACCGCCGCCGGCCGCCTCTGGAGTGACTCTCGGATTGAGGCAAAAAGGGGTTTTCTCGTGCTGGGAGCGAGCCTTCGGGGCGCGCTTCTCGGCAGAGATGAGGGGTTTTGTATTCCTGGGCCCCAACGGGGCCGGGCAGCAGCGGCCGTCGTGCACCTTCCAGAGGTGGGAAATGGCCGGGCCGGGAAAGAGCCGGATCCGCTGCGGGGGGTTCCTCAGCCCGGTGGGGCCGTCGAGAGTCGGACTGAGCGGCCGTCCATTACCGGACGTGGGGCACCAGACGCCTCTGCGTGCACAGAGCAGAGCAATCCCGCAGGTGCGGGCTGGGAGCTCGTGGAAAGAGCCCTTCGCCATCGGAGGAGCGGCCCCGAAGATCTCTGCCACATTTCTCCCTCTCCACCTGCAGAAGAGACGTGGGGGAACGTCTCCGCCCCGCGCTCAGGTGCCCGTCGAGGGGCGGCGGCGGTCCCACAGGTGTGTGGGGAGGGACCCAGTGCTCGCCCCGTCCCGAGCCCCGTGGGATGCGCGTTATGGATAGTGATGCCCGGCCCCAGCCACGACACCTCCTCCCGCTGTGCGCCCCGTCCGTGCGGGGGGAACCCCGGCACCCCCTAAGCTCCCCCCCCCCCCCCAGCCTGTTTAAATTTCTCTCCGAATGTTTCCCGTAATCCAGATTTCTGGAAAATAACCACATGCGGGCAGACGCGGCCACGAACACCGCTGAAGTTTATCCGGAGTTTGACCAAAATATAAACACATTTCCAGCCCGTTCGGCGGGGCGGGCGCTGGGTGACCCCTGCCCGGCACCGGGGCTGCACCGCGCTCCGCCCTCGTTACCTCCGCGCCGCTTTGATCCGGAGCCCTCCGAGCTCCGCCGCTTGATTGAGTTTTTGTAATTAAGGAGCGGGGGTGGGGGGGGGGGAGCGGCCGTAACCCCGCACACCCCGGGGCTGCGCACGTCGGGGCGCGGCGCCTCGGCCGTTCCGAGCCCGTTCCCTTAAAAGGCGACGGGAGCCCCGCGCAGCGCGGGGGGGGGGGAAATGCGGCGTGAAACCCGAGCGGCACTGCGGGGGGCGGGCGGCGGCGCGGGGCGGGGCGGGGGGAGGTGGGGAGGATCATGCAAATCCCTCTGTTTAAAAAACTTCCATTTGAGAAAGTGTGTCACATCCCGGCGCGGGCGTGTAATCCCCGGGCTAATGGTATTACCACCGCCTCATCGGCGTAATGGGATGGGGCCGGGGGCGAGCATCCCCCAGACCCTCCGCCACGCGTGACCGCAGCCCCGTAGCGCCCGCCCCGTCGGGGCCTCGCTGCCCTACCTCCCCCCCCCTCCCCTGCCCTCCCTCCCAGCCCCCGCGGTATCTGTAGGTGAGCGGAGCCCCGGTTTTTGTCGGGGGTTCCCGGAGTGAAACCGACCCCGGGAGGGGAAATCGGGAGCTGCGCTTCGTGGTCGGTTCATCTCTTAAATAAAAGAGATTAGCGAGCACCGTTATTTGATAAAATAATGCTGTTATGGCCGCCACCCCCTTACCCTGCGGGATTAAAAGTGAGGATTTGAGGCTGTCCAACAGTCTGACCTGGATCGCTGTGAGAACAGCCCCGGGATGGGCTGAAAGGAACCAAAAAAAGCAGCAAAACTGAGAGATGTGGGCGAACGGGCAGCAATGCACATCAGATGGGACCTGAGGTTGGGAAGCGGTGGGCAAAGGGGAGAGCCACAGCACCCCTGGCAGACGAGCTGGCGCTGGCCCTGGCCCCTCTGCAGGGCAGAGACCCTTCAAACCCCAAAATGTTTGGGGTTAGTGTTGCAGCACCCGAGTGCAGCGCTCCTGGGCTCACACCCCTTCTGCTTCAAACGAGATTTGGGAATGCATCTGGTATGGAGCTGAACCAGGAGCCTGCACCGCTGCTCTCCTCTCACGTTCGTGTTTGTTTGTTTTCTTTTGCTCTCCATCAGCTTTAGGGCTGCAGAACAGCACTGCCCTCGGTTTGCAGGAGAGCACTGAGAAAACAAAAGCAGCCCAAACAAATCCCCTCTGCCCTCGGCAGTGACAGCGCTCAGTGCTGCACCTGTCCTCACGCTGCTCCCTGTCTCTGGGACCCAACACTGTGTGGACATCCATCCATCATTGCTCTGATTCACATCTCCAGAGAGCAGTGCTGCCCTGAGCCCCTCTGCATTTCCCCTCCATGCTGAAACCCTTTTCTCAATCCGTCTGTCCTCCCCACTTGCCATCTGTCTCCCATCCTTCAAATCTCACCTTAAGAACAGTCCCTCCATCCTCACATCGGGATTCCCCACTCGCTTACTGTGCCCTCCCACACAAGGGCTGTGTGTGCTGGCACCCTCCTGGCACTGGGATGCGTTTGGCACCAGCCCCATCTTACGGCCCTATAATAATATTGTAAATCCTCACCGGGAAGTAATTACACCCCATAAAAGGAGCAGCAGCCTGTGGTCGGAGCCAGGGCCGCTCCGTGACACCCATTTTAAAGAGATGTTTTGTGCCTTGTTTATAGATTAGATTTTAACCTGACAACCTTTTAACATTGTATTAAATTAGAAATTAACTCCGTCTGACTGCTCACCGTGTAATTGACCCATGGAGGGGCTGAGCATGGGGGAATATTGAAGACACCTTTCAGACAGCAAAGTTTCCAAGGAAATTCTGAGCCTTCTCCTTGGTGGAGGGCAGGGCTTTGCTATTAATTAGTATATGTGGTCAGGTGGTGGGTTGGGCATGGAGGAGGGGCTGTGGGGACGTGGTGGCAGGAGGAGATGGGGACAGGGACAGTCCCCATAGGCACAGCGTGGCCGTGCTGTGGCACCCGGCTCATACAGGACACTGCCAGACAAAAGGAAACAAATCCAGAGCTGAAATCCCCAGAAGGAGTCAGAGCTGGGATCAGCCCTGGCAGCAGTGGTGACCCACAGGGACAGGCAGGCATCGGCTCTGCCACTGCAATGGGGACTCCATCGCCTCTGAATCGCATCCTCTGCTTTCATGGGTAAAGGTGTAAGCGAGACCTGTTCCAGAAATGTGCACGAGGGGAGAGCACAGCAGGAACACCGCTGTCCGACGGAGGAGATGAGGATGCTGCAGTGCAAGCCTCGGCTTATACTTGTGTTCCATTAGCAACGGCACACGGTTCAATGGACCCCATTTTCAAAAGGCCTAATATTCACAAATAGCTCTGCTTAAACCTGGCCACCAACTCTGCCAAAGCCTGGCCCTGTGCTCATGCACACTGTGTTGGTGGCATGGGGACGGGGCAGTGCTGCAGGACAGCTGGGCAGCGTGGGGACAGTGGGGCTGAGCCACCTTCCTCCACCCCCACAGTGCTGCCCTTCACCCCACACCCCATGTTCTGGACTGATTGATGCCTGTCAGAGCTCTTTCTGGCATCCCTTGGAGTGCAACACCTCTCCTGGTGCTGTACAGGACAGCAGTGCCAGCGCTGGGCAGGAGGCAGGGAGAGCCGGGGCACGGCCGGTTTGGTTATTTCTCTCCAGCCACTTATTGTGTTAAAACACCCCTCACCTCCAGCCCTTCTGTTCCCCGGTTTCCCTCCCCACCCTCCCCCATTTAAATTGAAAAAAAAAAAACCCCAAAAGTTTCGTTTTCTCCTTTTGCAATCACAAAGAAGCTCTCGGCCCCCATTGAGCCGCTAATTGCGAGCGTCCAAATGGCCGGGTTTAAAGTTACGCTTCGCAGCTGCGAAACATTAAGGCGAAGTGATTACAACCTACTGCAGGATACCGAACATTTTTACAATATCTCAGGAGCAGAAGAGAAAGACAACAGGAAATGGCGCAAACGTTCCTACCCTGAGCAGCAACCGGCCAAGGAAAGCAGCGAGGAACGCGGACAGCGCTCGGATCCTCCGAAACGGAGAGATGGAGCTCTGGGAGAAGGGCTGCTGCTTCCATCCGAAGCGTGCAGCGCGTGTGTGCTTGTTGTCGTGAGAGGGCCGGGAGGAGAAAGCAATAATTCACATTAATTCCTGAAACCTGAACTCAACTTTTAATAGAAGAGCTCCACTTCGTGCGCAGTGATATACAGTCTGCCCTGCTCCGAATGAGACGTTTTGCCTTTTGAACTCAGCAGGAGGCTGTTGCTCACCACTACTGGAAGCAGTTTCAGACCTGGCAGCCCCTCCTGTCTTTGCGAGGTCTTTGCGAGGCAGTGTTTTCTATCAGGGAGCAGCAATGGCACTGCAGACCCTCACCCACATGGCCACCACCGCTGTGGGATGCGCTCAGCTGAAGCCCTGTGTGCCTCTCACTGAGCTCTGCATCGTGTCTGCAAGCTGAAAACCTCCATCGATAGGAACTGGGGGTGGAGGTCTCTCAGATCACAGCTTCACCTGGAACCAGCTGCTCCCAGGGGAGGGCATCATTCGGGCCCCACTCTGCTGCTGTGCACAGCATTGGGAGCATGCTGGACTATTGCCACAACACAGCGCTGGCTCTTGGGGAGCTGGGTTCAGTTCCTTGCTGGCTCACCTGTGCCAGCATCGCACCAGAGTGAAACGGCACCCTGGCTAGGTCTTGTTTTTGCTAAGCTCTCGGCTCTCTTCCCCCTTTGGCTATGGGGCTATCGGCAGCAGGGAATGTAGGACATTCTTTTCAATGAACCAGACTGAAAATATTTTGGTACAGCCTCAGTTTGTAGTTCCCCCCCCCCCTTAAAACAAAACATCCCGATTCAAAGGAGCTTCTCGCAGGCCGGGAATTTCCACATGGCCTTCTTGCAGCACTTATAAAAAGTGATTTAATGCCTGCCAACAACAAATACATTTCCAATGACACCACCGGCCGGCCGTGTGCTCACACAGAGGATGAGTGGCGGCTGCTGCTCGGGAGGAACGTTGTCCCTTACGTTTGCTCTTTGGGAAGGCTGAAAGGAAGCAAGGATGGCGGTGACAGCACAATCCCTTCTGTATGTGTTAATCTGGATTTCGTTTGAACTTTTGGAGCTGACCTTGGCTTGAACCGTGTTCAAAACCCCAACTGGTGTGGACTGACTTGACCCCGAGGTTCCATTTGCTCACAATGGCAGCCCTGCCCCAGCGCTCGCTTCCATCCATTACTTTATGGACATAAAAGAAACACAGCATTACAGCAGAGCCAGCGAGTGCAGATATAGCATATAGCCACTGGGCTGGAGCTGTGTGCTGCACCGACGGGCAAACTCTCCTCTGATTCCATCCCAAAGAAGTTTTTTCTTTTTTCTTTTTTCTGCCTGAGAAAAGACAGACTGAAAACCAAAGCAAGAAACCGAAGCAATGGCTGCAGACTGCAGACTCACAGCTTTTATTACCGGTTTCCAAATCTGAAGATAGAGGGGAAAAAAAAAAAAAAAAGCTTTGGAGATCTGAGGAATGGCACTACAGCTAAAAAAATATATATATATATCTCCAACCCAAGAGTGAATTTGATATTTGGTGTTTGGGGACGGAGGAGGAAGAGGGTGGCCAGTCCTGCAGCGCTCAGTGCCGCTGGGGGCGGCTTTAGGAGCGCACAAAGATTTGTGGCTTTCGATAGTTTCCTCTCATTTCCATGACTCAAACGGCGTCTATTCCAAACAAGCAGTGGGAAGGAAATGTCATGAGCTGACAGTCCCAGCTCACCCTCTGTTCCCAACAGGAGCTGCCTGAGATGGATGTAGGAATTCGTGTGGTTACAGTGTGAGCCTGCGGTGTCACTGTGTGATGCACTCTGGGGGCTGCATACATCTCTTCCCCGCCGCCCTGCAGTGCTGCAGGCAGCAATGGACACAGCCACAGCCACGACACGTGGTGCCCCAACATGGACATCTGAGCAGTTTCAGGTTTAACTTCGATTTATTCAATGACACATGCATTTCTGGACAGACAGCCGAGTTCCAGTGAACAACGTTTATAACCAAAGATGAGAAATCTGTGACTGCAGTTAGTCAATTATGTATGTTTCTAGAATACATGGCTAGAATAAAACTGGAGCAAGAGAGATCATTCTTCCAAAGAACAAAAAGAAACATTTCCCACTTGTAATACTCCTGGCATCAGTACAGGGGGAAGGAGGGCAGCAAGGAGCGCAACCGGGGAGAGGAAACACCATCAGCCCTGTCCACAAACGCCCCTGAACTCCCATTCTCCGGAGCTCACTCGTTACCGCTCGGCACTTTGCAGATGTCTGCAGCTCCATAGTGCAGAGATTCCCTTCGTCTCCGAACACAGAAAGCAGAGAGCAGCTGTGACACCACGTGCTCGGCCAAGAACGGCTCAGACAGATTCCTCCTCAACCAACCTCTTCCCGAACACAGCGAACAAAGCGGCCGCGGAGCTAGCGAGATTGAAGATGGAGTCTCTTCGTATTGCACAGAAAACAAAGTCAAGGTTTTGTGAGTACGTTCCAGGAAGGTTTACGTGGAAGAGTTGCTGATATCAATCAGGGTAACAGAACCATCCAGCGCGCAGCGGGCAGCGGGCACATCGGATTGCTTGGGCAGAGAGGCGGCTCGTTACCCTGTCCCCATCTCTCCTCTTGTGATTGACGAACTCAGGGGAAGCCTGTGGGGAAGAGGCTGAGGGGCTGGTTCTCATTAGTCGGGAGGGGCGATCTGTAGCCATCGAAATTGCGAGGAATACTTCCACTGGTGGACCCGGAGCTGTTACTGAGCGTCTCTATGCTTCCCTCTCGCTGAAGCTCTGCAATAGGAAGAGAGAAGAGGCCCTGGTTAGTGCTTCAGATAAAAGAACCCACAGTGCTGTTAGGTGGGCATCAGTGCGGCCGACCACTTGGGGTTTGCAGGATCCAGGTGTGGGTTTGCTCACAGCTGAACTGAGCAGGGTGTGAAGGGCAGGGAGGCAGACGAGGGAACATCCTTAACTCCCCAGCAGGGCCTTTCTACAAAACTGGGCATCAGTTCCTGCTTCTTTGAGGGAGAAGAAAACGCCCCCACTGCTATGCACCCTACAGCAAAAGAGGACTCATTGAAGCTCTCCCCCTCCCAGTTGCACTCAGCGTGCCACCTCCTGCCCTTGCTGACCTCTCAAAGCCCTTCCCACTCCCTAATCTTGCAGCACGAGGATTTTTGTGTGCACAGAGCACTGTGTGCAGCCGTGCCCTCTCTGTGAGCCACTTGAACCCTGCAGCTGACTCAGAGGCAGTGTGCAGCGGTGCACCTGGGCAGCATCACCCTGCCTGACACTCAGCAGCGACACAAAGCCATGAGATCAGGCAGAACCTAAGCACACACGGGGGACAGGGCACAGGCCGGAGGTTTGGGCACAGTGCTCTGCACACATTTGCTGCAATGGGACTGTGAGATAAGGGATGTGTCCATAGGCAAAGTGTACAGCAAAAGCAGAAAGTCACCTAAGCAAAAAGCATCCCCCAGGGCCACCACCAGGGCTGGGAGACACAGCCCTGTGTCTGGAGGTGCTGCAGTGGGGATAAGTGCCCTGCAGTGGGGACAGTGTGCTCAGGGTAGATGGAGAACAAACCTGCAGGAAATGGGTCACTCTCCAAGCAGCGCCGATAATGACCTCAGCTGTATTAATCACCATTCCACACCAGTGTTTCGTTAAGGAATGTGCCTGCATAAACCTCTTCATTTTCCTCACATCCTCACTCTCCCATGAGTTCAGGAAGTAAAAACAGTAATTTAAATCAGAACTGAGCACTGTATCCCACACTAATGTTGTGCTTATCCCGTCTGATTTGGTGCTTTTATCTCCCCTGCACAGCTGGCTCTGGTTACGGCCCCACGTCACCGCCTGCACCGGGCAGCCATGGGCAGAGCCACGGGCTCACTGCATCCCAGCCTGATGTATGGGGCTGCTCCCAATGTCCCCCAGCTCTTTTTTGGCTATAACTGATTTTCAGGTTTGTGTTGTTTAGCAGTAACTGGAGCAAAAGGCAGTGGGGGTGCGTTTCTTGCGCTCCATCCCATCCTGCGCATCGCTGTGGCCTCACTGCTGGCCATGGGATGGGATGTGGGGATGCTGCGTGCTGGGGCTGTGGCAGCTGTGTCACCTCTGCGGGGCCTGCCAGGGGGTGGCACTGCAGAGGCTGATGCCAGCTGGGAAAACAGAATGAGAGGTAAAGGACGGGCACAGTGCTTTGCTGGGGGCAGAGAGCTCCCCTGGCTGCTGCCAGGCAAGTTTTCCAGCCCTAGAGCCTGCTCTGGGTTTGGAGGGGAGCAGCCCCCACACCTGAACTGCAGCACAACAGCATGACCACGGCACAGCCCCACATTGCTGGAAGGAGGTGACCCCACCAGCCCAGTGTGCCAGGAGAACGCCCGCTGGGAAGGAACACACCCAGGAGAGCTGGGGATGCAGGGCAGGGTGAGGGGCTGTGCAGCTGTGGCTGAGTTCTGCCATGGACAGCCTCGGCCCCAGCATGTCTGAGGGTTATTGTGTCTGCACTCCCCCGTGCACACACTGTCGAGATGCATTAACTTCCTTAAATGTACCAGTAAAACAACTGCTTATGATGCACTATAATGAACTTGTACGGTAGCCAACAAATTGTGCATCGTATCAGACCCATTCTGCCTTATAGACTCTCTGGCTATTTTGTAATAACTGCAATTTGCTTCTGCTGAAGCAAGATAACCAGGGTTGAGAAGTCAGGCTTTGCAGAAACCTAAATATTTGATTTGGGGGGAGAGTGGGTGGGAGAAGGAAGAAAGGGGCCCCTGGGAGCTATTCATGGGGTCAAAATAACATGAGACCTGCTCTTCTCCTTGCGTTTCCACCATCAAGGAAATGAAATACTGTGAGAAGACCAGCACTTGCATGATTTTGGGCCCAGAAACGGCTCCCTGAGGCATTTGAAAGCCCGTGAAAAACAAACACAAATACAAATAGATGCTAATACTGGAAACGTAAATACTAAAACCTGCCCCGTGTCCCCGGAGGAAACGGCTCGCAGAGTTCTGCCTGGCCTAAAAAAAAAAAAAAAAAAAGAGAGAAAAAACCACAGACAGGAAAAGAAGATGAAGGAGCAGCAGCAGCAACATCTGCTGAAGCCATGAGGAGAGTCACTGCAGGGCAGCTGGCAGCACTGTGCCTGCAATGGGGGAACCGCTGCTGTAACCCCACAGCCCACAGTGAGTGTGATGCCCGGGCAGCAGCACCAGCAGCATCAACCCCTTGTGATCTTGTCCCTGAACTGGCAGCTGAGCCACTCTGCCTCCCCAGAGCCCAGAGACGATGTGGGGATGAGGAGGAGGAGGAGGAGCAGCCCGGGATGCTCAGGGTGTGGGGGCACGATGACCCCCCGTCCCACAGAGACCGCCGTCGCTTCCAGAAAGCTCTAGGAACTGTCAACGAATTAGAAAGGGAGAAAGTCCTGCCAAGCCTAAATGTGAAACCATTTTATATGGCGCATTAATTCAATGCCTGAAGAAAATCTATATAGCCCTCTTTTGCCCGGAACACTCATAAATTATGCTGCCTTTCTGATTTGTGCTCTCGCCGCAGCGGTCCACTCGAAGCCGTGGTATCTCCTTTATGCCTACTCAAAAATCTCCTCTCCAGTGCATTATTTCTTCTAATGGTTTTCCCTTTCTCCTTCCCCTACACCAGGCGGTCACGCACCGTTTCAGACCCCCCCGGAGCCCCCCGTGCCAGCAGAGCCAACCTTCCCCTCTCGTCCCCAGTGCTGTGCGAGCCCTGGCCGGGATGAGTGATCCAACGACAGCAGCCTGATGTGTCGGGGCAGCGGGGAAGCGGCAGCAACTCTGAATACAAGAATTATTCTTCATCATCTCAAACTGTCACAACACATTACCCTCAAAGCCGCGGCTCGCTGAAGGAGTGACCCTGCGCTGAATGGGAGAGCGCTCGGGGAAAGAACTAATTGTAGCCTCTTTTCACACGTCAGTCACTTTTCACAGCACCAAGCCTTTCAAGCTCAACTAATGTCAAGTTCCCTTTTCCTTTCTCTGGGCTGAGTATTTCTGATTTTTAAGGATGGGGTTTTTAAAGGAACGAGGTCTCTGCCGAGGGAGGGAGGGGAGGGGAGGAAGCGTCGGAGTGAGCACGTATTGGAAAGTCCATCGGACGCATCAAGACTCGTTAGGAATTATACAATTAACAAGTAGGAATGCAGGAAGCGGGGTAATGGCCGGCAGGGCTCGCATCTCCTTGATTTCGGTGCTGTCATTCATCGCAATTATTTCAGGGAAGTTTTTGGGCTCCCCTATGAGCTGGGGCTGCTGGGCAGCAGCTTCCCGGCCCCTGTGCCAGGGCATGGGGTGGGTGTGGGACGTGGGCTGGGCACAAGGTGGGCACAGGGTGCAAAGCAAAGCGGGCATTTCCCATGGGCTGTGTATGGGGAAGCAGCAGGCATGCTGTGCCTCTCCCCAGCCACGTTTTGCAGCAGCAGCTACGAGGCCAAAGTGAGAGCCCTGCTTTACAATCACAGATAACATTTTCCCTTCCTTCTTGGGCACAGCCCCAAGCCATGGCCAACTCCTTGCTCCCAGATGAATGCTCAGGTTCCTCTCACCTCCTTCTCTGCAGCTGAAATTGTAAAATACTCTGCAGCAAGGACTAATTGTTACTCGTATATTTGCTCAATGCCCATCACGGGGGACTTGCAGAGCAGACTGGGGCTCCCAAATGTTACTTATTAACTGTAATGAATAATAATTATGTATCTTCTGCCATCTGGATTCTCATTCAAAAGAATCCTATACAGAGCGAACACTAAAGGGCAGTTGATATTAACACAGTGCAAGTCCTGAGGATCTCTTAAACTGTCTGCAATTTACACGACACTCCCCAAAGAATGGGTGACAAACATTTTCATTTTGCTGCTTGCGATGCACTCTCATGCAGAGAAGGGAGCTCAGCATACAGCTCTGCTCACCCTGCACCCTGCAGCACGACCAGCAGGGCTGGGTACGCTGACACACAATGAGCTTGAACGTTGAAGTGCAAGCACTGAGCACTCATTAGATCTCTTTGCATGCTTAAAAAGGATGATCACTGCCATTTCTCCCAGCCCACTCAACCTGCTCTCCCTGCACTCAGGTGGGGGCAGCTCAGGGACCATTCCCTGCAGTGCTCCACGTGGCCGCTGCAGACCTGCTCCAAAGAACTCATTTTTCCAAACAAATGTAGCACTGTGGCACTTGAACACTGAAAATCAACCCCCGTATTAAAAGCGTTTCATCCTGCTGCACCTTTTAAAACGTTGAAACACCATGGGAGCACCCGCATTAAATTTGCAAAGTCAAGGAGACTTGCAACCACTGCCTGTACAGCTCCTCTGAAGCTCCATGGCCTATGTAAAATATTAGCTGCTGTCAGACTACCTTATGGTAACTCTAATGCTGAGTCCACGTAGAGTTTGTTAACGTGATGCACTTGGAGATGGAAGCTGGCATCTTGGAAAGCAGGTGCAGGATGCAGCAGGTAGAGCAGGGGCATGGAAGGCAGGGGATCGCCAGGGGGACGTAGACTGAGACTTCTGCACATCAGAGCCCCTCGGAGACTGCACATTTCATTTCAAGTGCCTTATTTCAGTGCTAGGATGCCAAACATCCAACACGCACAGAACTGAGCTAACAGAAATGCTCCACACGTGGAGAGATTGCTGAGATACCGACAAAAGATTGCAATGTGTGAACTTCCAAAGAACTTACAAAACTCTTTAAAAGGTCTATGAAAAATAATAATAATAAAAAAAGCTTGTTTTTTTGCTTAGAACGAGAAACCCAAAAGCTCCACAGCTCTGGATTCCATGCAGCATGAGCCCCAAGGCTCCGGCATCCTGCCAGACCTGACGCCAAACGTTTTATGGAAGGTGAAAAGTGCACCAGATAAAGGACGAGCATTTAGAGAGACAATAATCTCCGTGAGAGGCACTTTCACAGCAGAGCTTTCAAAAAATAATCTCAAGTTCCTTCGAGCTGTATATATTTTTGGGAAGAGGGTTAGGGTACTTTCCTACCTAAATGGCACTTGAGGAGGATGAGTCACCCGTTGCAGCCAGTATGTGAAATTTCAAGAACTGGAATGGTTACAGAGAGCAGATTTCTGTGGCCAGTGCTCATGGTGTAATCCCACAGCTCCTCATGCAAGATTTCCAGTTGGGTTTTAAACATGGGGATGCTGACACTCATTTGTTGTGGTGTAAAGGCACTCCCTCCTATCCCACCCTGTAAGCTGCAGCACGTTGCTGGTGTCAGGATCACCACGTGCCTTACATGGGACACACACTTCCCTGTGCAGGCCAGAGCACACATTTGTGAGCATTATTTAGGTAGAATGACTGTGTACCTTCACTTACGCAAGCAGCACATCTGTGTAGGTCAGACCAAAAGCATTCACTGAGAGAACACTGTATTAAAACTCCTGGGTTTGGGCTCTCGTACCCAGGGTTATGGGTTGCTCAATAGTGACCCCTCTGTCAGCCTCTGCACCCACAGAGGGAAGCAGGAAGGGAATGCAATCTGTGTGTTCACAACAGCAGCCCTGCAGCACACACCGTGCCTGGAGTCCATGGCACCCACAGCCTTTGGGAGTTCTGGAGGAGATCAACCTCTTCCCATTTCGTATCTAAGACCAATTTCTTCCCCTCTTGTGAGGCTGCCTTGATTATGGGATTTCCTTATAAGTTTGCCATTGGGAAGATAAAGCGATGAGAGGACAATGGCGTGTGCCCCCGTGTGCACCTCGCATGCGTCGGGAGGATTATGTGCTTCTGACAAAAACGCATTGCTGAGTTCATCTTAAAAGTATAATATTACAAAGCAAATAATTCCGGCACCACTTGTAGCACTTCTGACACAAAGTGGATCTCTGGAAGTGAGGAAGCCGCCGAGCAGCTCTAGGCCATCTCCCCAGTGCAGAAGGATGATGATGAGGAAGCTGGAATGGACTGGAATTTGGGTTTGATTCAAAAGGAAAAGCTGAATGTTTGGGGGGAGCAGATGCCCAGCTGGTCCAAATCAGAAAGTCTGTGCTAAAGTGCACGCAGCCACACAAATGATGTCACCAGGATGAGCCTCGTCTGCTCCTCTAAGCACCTCAGGGCTTTCCAGCCCCAGCAGCTTAGGTGGGAAACTATGGAGCAGAGCTCTCCCCCTTCCATCCCCTGTGAGCAGATCTCAGCATCACTGAGAAACTCCAAACATCTCCAGTTCCAAACAGAATTCATTCAGTCTACTCAGCCAATTATTTTGAAGATGGTGTTGCTTTAAGCAAACTTGTTTTCTAAACAGACCCAATTCTACAAAGTGCTTAGAGCTTGCAGGTACACTCTTAAAATCAAGTCCTGCATTGGGTATTAGCTGGAAAACTACAGCCCACCTGCTGGGCTCCTTGCTCACAGGATTGCTTCGGGCCCTCAGTACACCATGCATTATTATTTAGCTTCAAATCTTGATGTTAGACATAAAAATGGAGTCTTGACAGAAGTGATATCTGAAGCTCAAGTCCGGATTTCAGGGTAAGGATCTGTCCCTGTGCAGTTCATCTGCCCACTGCTGCCTCCAGATTGGGGAGGAAGGCTGTTGGGTTAATTAATCTGCCTTTTGATTATTGCCACCTTGCCTCATTTCCACCTGGCAGCCCGGCCTCAGAGATGGAGCAGCCAGTGGGAAGAGCTGCTTGGTGAGGTACGTGCAGGAGGGAGATACCCTCCATGGAAATGCTGTGCTCTGGGATAGGAGAAAACCAGAAGAATCTCAAGCTGCACCTGGTTGGGAAACCAGCACCGCTTCCATTCTGCTCACCTGGGGCTGCTCCTTCCCAGAAAAACGTCTTTGGAAACAGCCAGAGAAGTGACACTGACCCTTTGTCTTTCACAACACCATTGGGTTTCGAAGTGAACATAGAGTTCATGTGTTGGGCAGATACTCAGAAAGTCCCTGACCAAGGAAATAACAAATTAAACAAAACAAAACAAATCAACAACCACAAAATACATTATCTTGGCTGCAAGGGTGATCTTGAAACATGAGCTAGAACATCTCACTAAAAATGCAGCAGGCAGCGTAAGGGCTGACGGGGCTGTACATGACATGTTCAGCAAGAGGAGAGCAGGATGAAAACTGCTGCAGCCTGAGACGTGAGCTGAGGATGCGATTCCTCCTCACCGGATGCCTGGAAGATGTCACGGAGATTCTCTCAGAGCAACCCGTGTGGAGCCAATATGAACTCCCAGCAAAGTGCTTAAAAACCCATTATTTATAATAACTGTTAAATGATGAGACATTGTTTACCCAGATCGCAAGATAAATTCTCACTTACAGAATGCTTGCCTGACCGTCCTGAACGTCATCTGGTTTTTATTTAAATGCAAAATGTAATTAGGCTCCCAATAACACAGCAGAAGAATTCAATAAGATAGGGCTTTTCACTTACAGTTTAATATTAACATTTTCCCATAAATGTTAATGAATAAAAGTCTACCGTTTTATGTATTATCCATGGTGGGGAGACAGCTGGCTAGGAATGGAAGGAAAGATAATATTTTCATGCTGTGAATTAGGATAGATACCTGAAGGAGAGCTAAGCATTGCAAGCACTGCCGCGGGCTGGCACAGCACTGCCTGCTCCTGGGGCTGCCACCAAAACTGCTCCCATTGGAGCAATGCAGATGTTGTCCCAGCAAAAATCCCCTTTTTTTTCTTTCTTTTCTTTGCTGCCTCCCCCTGCTCCTTGGATTCTGTCTGACCAGCAGCAGACAAGCATCAGATAGCCAACAAAATAGCTGTTAAGCAAGGACATGGCCCCCAGCCCTGATACTCTGAGACTCCAACACGGATAGCGAGGCTAGATTATCAGAGCAATCAGGTTACTATTTGTCTGATACTCCGTTAGGGAAACACAGGGGGTGATGAGAGGTGATGGCAGGAACACAGTATGATGATAGGAAATGATACAAACGGATGGAAGAAGGCCTCAGAGTCACAGAGGTGGCACTCCAGGATCCTGCTGAGCGACTGTTGCCTCCTGGAGCCAAGCAGCAGATGTGGCGATGGATCTCTGCAGGCTGAGAGCTGCAGGGCTGAAGGGCTGGAACACGCTGGAACATTTTAATTGCTCCAGCTTTTGACCTGGACTTTACCGATGGGAGTTTTGCTGTGTTACTGTATATTTTGCTGTTTGGTGACTCATCCTTCATTGCATCTCTCTAATAAGAAGCGTTCATTGAAAAGTTTGACTACTTAACAATTTGTTGCAGAAATGGCTTTCTGTGCTCCAGTCTCCTCTCCTGTTTTCCCCGATGAGAGCTCTGCCATGACTTTGGCCATCTTGCTTCCCAAACCGAGGGAACAGGAGATGCCCTCCTGTACATTGGTGTGACACTGATGTCATACTTAGGCAGGATATGGAGTGGGCAGACTGGCCACGTGCCATTTGGAGATAACAAAAGGCTCGAACTTCCAAAGAGTTAACACCAGATGCATGGCAGATCTGCACTGCACAGCAAGCAGAAATGGGAGCAGAGTGTGCCCAACCATCCCTGAACCAGCGAAACACTCCCAGCCTCTGTCCCAGAGCTGCTCCAGGGCTGCTGGCTTTGGGAGGACAGAGAGGAACTGTCTCGTCCTCGTTCTGCCATCACATCAGCAGCTGCAACGAGCTTTGGCTCACAAGCAGCTGTGAAAATACCTGCTTCACATGGTGGGAGATGGGGGGTCTTTACTTACAAAGAAATACATGCTTGCCTTAAGTTGTATCCTACATAGAAATATGACGTGAAGACTGTAAGACGAACAGCAGGATAATTACAGAAATTAGAGATGGAAAAATCCCATGTGGCCGTCTCGCCTCCCGCACCCTGCTCAGTGCAGGACTCCTCGACGTGGGGCATGTTTCAGACCTCCAGCTTTTAAAGGGAACATTTAATAAACGCTTGAGAAATGTTTCTAAATATTCAGAAATCCCCAAATAAGAGATTCCCAAGCCAAGCTGTACAAACAGAAAATCAATTTAAAAAAAAAAAACAACAAACCCGTTAAAAATCCACAGCTTTTGCATGCACCAAACCACATCTCTCTGAATAGTAAGCATCAAAGCATCACCTCATGTTTAGGACACTGCAAACAGTGCTGTTAGGATGCACAGCTCCCTGCAGAATCAGCCCTAAATGAATACCTACCGTGCTTTCCTCCTGCTCCCACTGAAATCAATAGCAGAAGCCTCAGTGATGCAAAAAGCTTAATGCTTTACAAGGTGCTCAGCAAAACACTCATACGTGAGCAAAACCAAGCTAGACAGAAAGGAGCTGCACATTTTTTCTGTGAAGTGCTGGATTATTGCAGAAGGAAAACTTATTTGCTTAATCATTAGTAAGGAAAACCACAACCCAAACCAAACCAAACCCCAACATAATAACAAATCTCTATGGAGAAAGGGAATTGTTTCTCTGTTAACTACTTGAAGACAAAGCACTGGCAGAAAAATGTCCAGTTCCAATAATGTCATAACCCAATTACAGCCTGCACAGAAGAGCTAAAACACTTGCAGAACAATGAGTAAGAAATTAAGTTTTAAATTGAGTGCTGGCCCTATCTGGTGTCACTTCTTTATATTCCAGCAGAAAGGACACTGCTGAGCTCATTTCGCATACAGCAGCCCGAGATGCCTGGGTACAGACATCATTTAGTCATCTCGTGCTTGTTTCTCCCCATTACTTTCTCTGGGAGGAATGACAAATCTAGAAATGTGACTGCACTTTGTTTTATTATGGTATTGATTTTTCTGCAAAGGGAAAGTGCATTTATCCCCCAGGTCTGTGTGCTGGCAAGAAAGGGTTAACAAAATGTTTATCACAAAGCTGGCTTCAGAGTTGAAAGTAATGTGATCAGTAATGAATTTTGTGTTACATTAGGTTGTATAAATGGACAGACAAGCGCAGACAACAAGTGGCCAGGAGTCGGGGCTAATCTAATGATGTAAAAATAGAGACAGCACCAATTATACTTGGGGCCAGCTCAGAGCTCCTGCAGGGACTGCAAATGAATAGGTACAAATCAAATTACTGACTAATAGACGCACTACAAGAGAGGGCAGTCAATGCTAAATACATTAGGGCCTTGTGACCTCTCTGCTCTGAACAGCAGAATCCTAAATTTGACTTAAAAAAAAAAAAAAATCAAAGGAACTCTTGTTCATTTAAGGAGAGAAACAGAACAATGTTATTTGCGAAATGATTTGAAACACTTAGATATTTTTTGTTTTGTTCCCCTACGACCACGCTATGTGCGTAACCCTTGGAAACCTGACAGAGTTTGCTTTTATAGCAAGGAGAAATAGCCTTTGTGCAGAAGTTCAGACCTGAGAGCAATACAGTCATGTTACATACCAAAACATTTCAAAGCCATGTGCCTCTTTGCGGTGATGTTTTTTACTGCTACTTCACCCGCTGTTTCTGTATCAAAAATAAAATAGTTCTTAAAAAGTGCCTTGATTTAAGAAGAAGAAAGATACAAGGAATCTCCCCAAACCATGAGCGAGAAGAAATAAACACAGCCAACTTGTTATCAAACAGCAGAAAGTCAGAGTCGTCTCTCAGCATCAGCCCCTCAGAAACACCAGCGGGAATTTCTACAAGCTGCAGTGAACCTGAATTCACACCAGAGACATCTGTGGGATCGACGTTCCCTCCCCCCCCCACTAAAAGGACGCATGACCCAGAGGAAATCCCACTCTCAGCCCTGAGCTGGGTGCTGGGCCGCAGTGGGGACTGAATGCATCTTCTGGGCCTGAGAGCCCTGCAGTGGGGCAGGGCAGGAGAAGAGCTCAGTGCCTTTGCTGCTGCACCTTGCACGTGGGAAACAAGCCACAAAAGCACATCGAGATGCGTGCAGTGCAAACGCTGCTCTCCTCATCTGGCACTTCAAAAATGGCGGCTCCTCAAGAGCCCTGGAGTTTCATTTTTTTTTAAAGAGTCTCATCCAAATAAACCTTTTGTAGGAAGAACATTGAGCTCTTAGACTTAATTGAGGGGGTAATTTAATCTCTGACCCTGGGATGAATATTCTGAAAGTTCAAAGGCTGCTTTTAGCATCAATGTTATTTGATATGCCACTGTGTTTGCTGCCTGAGCTGATTTTGCATTGAACCTATGCAGAAATCCCTTTGCAGAAATGCTTTTCAAAGGGAAAACCGATTGATCTGTGCTCTTGTATTCCCCACGTCTGAGTTAGGACCGACACCAACTGAAGGGAGAGAGGGGAAAAAAAAACTTTGAAAGACTAGAAGGAAGAGGAAAGAAAAGAGGAAGAAAGGAAGGAAGGAAGGAAAAGCACCAAGTGAAGCTCCTGCTTGCCAAGCTCGGAGATGCCAAGAGCTGCATCAGGCTTTGGGCCATGGCAACTGAGGGACAGCACAGCTCGGCCCTGTGTGGCGGCCGGGAGCCAGAGCGGCCTGAACGCGGCTCCCAGTGCTCGGATGGGCATTCCCTACCAGCAATTCTAATTAGCTCCACTTACTTACACCCCATTAATCAGGTTAAAGAGTTTGCTTCAACATACGAGCCTCCTTCATTGCATTAGGAGTTTGTTGATGACATCTGGAAGGAATCCAGAAGGTTCCTACGCAGGGCCTGCGCAGGGCTGTGCTGTGCTCACATCTCCGCTGCGGCTGACGTGCCACTGCTGGTAGCTGACATTGTTTTCAGGGGTTTTGAAAGTGAAAATAAATAGTTTTTTTGGTTTTTTTTTGTTTTTTTCCAAAACTTTATAAAGGGCTCGAAAGACCTTGCTTTACATGTTGTAGCAAGTCCTCGGCTCTTGTGGGTTTTATTCATCACAATGGTGCCACAGTTGCACCTTTCCCTGTTCAGAACCAGCAGCATGGGTTGTGAGATGCCAAACTCGAGTGTTCCTGGCAGAAAAAGCAGAGGCTGACAGTTGCAGCAGCACAAGCATCGCACACAAAGTCTGCAGCATTGCCTGTCCTGACAGTAACCTGCACAGCAATATTTACTTATTGTATATATGACAATTTTCCAGAGGAAACTCAGGTGCTGTGTGAAGTCTCCTGAAGAATAAATCTACCCTGGGCTGTGTGCTTCGTAGTAATAAACCTGGAAAGATGTAGGGAATGGGTTTCGATTTGCTAAGCCATGTGACAGTGGAGAACAGTGGAGCTAGGCTGACACCCAGCTTGAGGGAGCACCTCTCCTCAGGGCCACAGCCACAAGGTTTCATGCTGCTCTGCAGCCAGGGAGTTCAGATAAACTGCTTTTCTTTAAGGCCAGCCTACACCTAGAGTGGATGTGGTCAAAGAAGAAACCACACCAGCAGCACGGTGCAAGAGGAATCTGTCTTGCCAGGTTCAGCATGTGCACAGAAATGGGGCTGCAGAACTCATCCTCCATGGGTGTAGTTCAGAACACATCCTCTCCACCAGACTGTAAAGGCCTGGCCCCAAGTTACAGCTGATTTTCAGTACTATGCCTAGAGATGACCACAGTGCAATTGAAAGTGTAAGAAAGGTACTTGTTGAAGGACTATATAAGAGGATTTACTGATTATGGCATTTTTGGAGGCAAAGAGCTCCAGCCTGGGCTGGAGATTTCTGCGTGTCCAGTTTGAGAACTGTCCCTTGGAAGCAGTTTCATAAATCACAATACTAGCTTTGCTTTTGTTATTGAAAATGCAATGTGGAACTCCAGCACATACTCAGAAACTATACTGCAAATGTAAACATGCAGCTGCTTGAAAACAAAGCTCTGCAAGCAAGAGGTCACTGACCACTAACATTTGGTGAGTAGATTTTCAATTATTTTTTTTCAGTTAGAGTTTGGCAGAAAGTGAAGCAGCAAAAACATATTTTTGCATCTTTGCCAACTTATGCCTCCTTTGGAATTAAATGTGTATCTAGGCTGACAGCTTATGTACAGCAGACTCCACTTAAGATAGACATGGGTCGTCTGGATAATTGCATAACAAGGAGCAAAGCTGGTTTCCCAATCAAGTCAACTAGCTGGATGACTGGAGTTATCATTTAGGTCAGAAGGAAAGTAGACTTTTTGGGGGTCATTTTCCAGACCTGATTCTTCTCCCATCCACAGCCCGACAACCCTTGGCAACTTCCCAGGGATGGGAAGGACCTGTCAGGCCATCTAATTCCCCTTCCTTGCAAAGGCTGGATTATGACTCGTGCTTTTTGTGTCCTCCAGCTTGATGTTTCCTATATAACCAACTTTTGGGTGATTTCTGCCAGTAGCTCGGGGCGCTGAACCAGTGTGGTGTTGCTGATCCAGCTTTGCAATGCAATGGGGTAGGTAAGGAACAAAGATACCATTAATATCTGCTTCCCAAAGAGGTCTGGGTACTATGAGCATGCGCTTCCTCTGCACTACTGTTGCATATCAGCCCTGATTACTATATAAATCTACGTGTCAGCTATGTCCTAACAGTTAAGGCATTAAAGGAATCTATTTATCTCTTGCCACTAAGTGCATGTCAGGCTCAGCTGAGCACTTGATAAAGTCTCAGTGTCCATCCAATTGCCCATTTTTTCTTTGTCCACACTGTGGACCTGAGCACTACGCAAGCACGTACTTTCACATTCAGGGTTAGATATTTAACTATGTTGCAGTTCAAAAAAGACTTTGTAAATTCCACTAATGTGTTTAAGGACTAAAAAGAGTTAAAGGAGCACAAATAAGGGTTAAAGGCATGTATAAGTCCAAGCTACAGTAAGTCATTTTAGGATAATTAGAGTGAGGTTCATAAATCACGTAATTTTGAGTCCAATGTAGAAATGTAATTACTGTCTTTGGAAGCAGTACCAACACAGAAATCAACTACCAACAAGCAAATTTATGGCATCCTCTCTGCTGAGCTCCTTGCTGTCGTTTCATTGAGGTGAGTGGGTGGAAGGGAATCCAAAGGAGGAAGAGCTAGGCCAGAAAACAGAATGTTTTCCAAAGATAAATTCAATTCAGCCTGCGCTTGTTAACATGTTAGTGATTTGGGGGAAGTTAAAACTATCCTACTTGTTAGGAGCCAACAAAGACACCTCTTCTTTGAAGCAGGGGTAATGTACCTCCAAACTTATCTTTCCCATTTATTAAGCAGCAGACAGATGCTAGCGCTTTAATGCGATCCCCAGTTTGACAAACGGCCGCTGGCAGCCTGCCGGGAGTGCAGTCACGCATGTTGCATGAGCAACAGTCGACTCCCTGAGCAAGTGCAGCTTTCCAGGTATCAGCAGAGCAGGAGAGTCCTTTTTATGGGCATCTGGTTAAGAAGAACAGTTCAAGAGCTGCTAGGGGATGGAAGTGGAAAGGGCACGGGAGTTCACAGCCTTATCACTAGGTTTTCTCGGCCGCACTGAGTCACCACATGCCCATATCCTAAGAATAATGTACGTTAGTGACAGAGAGAATCCCACAACAGGCAGAAGAACACGGAGCATAACGACAGTGTGAGCAGGGCAGTGGGATGGGGTGAGCTGGGTCAGTGCTCATGTTACTCACTACTGTGCGATGGTGATTACATTTGCTGCTTTGAGATGGCATCTATCCTACACTCGTGATGAAGATTTATGTGTCTAGAGCAATAGCAGGGGGAAATCTCAGCTGATTGATGGCATCTCTGTAAACAGTCCCCTTCTGTCTTTACACCTGCAGTATTCTGAGCCTAATCTTACAGCAAAGAAGTTGGCACTCACTGGTGTCAGCTGGCTTGCACTAGTGAAAATGGAAGGAAAATACAGGAAGGAAAATACCCTGACAAAGTCCTCGTTTTATAGTGTAATATAAAGTTTCTGGGGCAGTCAGTAACCTCAACTTGTCACATCTAGATAGCTTCAGCTTCCAGAGAAATTATTGCCTTCACCTTTCCCCTAAGGTACCCAACCTGAGGGGAGCCAATCCATCTGGGGAAGTTCATTCTGCTCACAGTATGGGTCAATAAGTGATGAAACAAGTGCATTTCTCCATTTGCACAGCCTGGTTTTCCATCTTCACAGCCCTTTGGAAACAGGAGCTCTTAAACTCCACACCTGAAATGTGAGGCATCTCTATTCCCACTGCAGTGATGGAGCAACCATGAGCATGTTCAGTGCCTTGTCCAAAGCAGCAAGCTACTGAGAACATGCACCAGATGTGTAACTGAGACCCATACTTAGTGCTCAGTTCAACCTTTCTGTTAACACTGAATTTTAAAACATCCCATGACTGCATCTTTTTCAGCAGTAGCAACACAGAGGAAAGAGTTTGAGAAATGACAATCTGGGGTAGAAAGGATGCTGTGCACCATGTGGCAGTTTGCTTATTGCTACGTGAAGGGACTTAAACTGCTGATTTTCAATTTCCTCCAGTTAGTGGGAGGTGGTAGCAGTGTGGTGACCTGCTATGATTCTGTGAGCTGCAAAGTGAGGGACAAGCCCTGATGGGAAAGCCCTTGAGCCTCTTCCAGCTGGAGCAGCGCAGAGCTAAGAGTGCTCACAGCAGGGCAAGGAAGAGCAGCTCCTGCCCTACGCAGCCTTTCTGTGATGTCTGGAGGTTGGCATACCCCTGCATTACTGCTTGAGTTCCTCCTTTCCTCCTTCCCAGGCAGTCTGCCAAAAGAGTGACAAGTGAGCTGGCAGCTGATGTTAGAAGCCACCATCGCTGTGTGCTGCTGGTCACAACACAAACGGTGCACACATCAAAGATGGGCCTAGACCTTTTACTAGAGGGCATTTTTAACACAAGTCAAAATTAATGGAGACAATAAAACCACAATAACTGAGCTTTCACATTTCTGAACATCTCCTACCGCTGGGCCCCTTCTGAGCAGCATAATCTCTGACGTGCCATTCCATTTACTTAAACAGATGATATAATTTATCAATATAATGGACACTGATGAAGATGGATTAATTTGGATTACGGAACCAGTTTCACAACGGCTCTATTCAGGACACAAAATTAGGATGTGTGCAATTATGACATTGTTTGGATCAGCGTGGGTAAGGGCAGCAATCTGCACAGAGCCTGGGGATGCTCCTGTGTTGGCTGGGGAGGGAGGAGCATCCTCATCACCGCAGTATGGCCAGGGAGCTTAAAGCCAGCATTTTATTTCACGTCCCTTTAAGCCTCCCTGACTACGTTTAAGTGACCTACCAGTGGTTTCTGACTTTTCTCACACCGATTCCCCCATAAAGTCAGAAGTAGAGCGCAGAGGAAAAAGAGAAGCAAAGCTTAAAATAAAAATAAAAATCACCATTGGGTGAGATGTACGTGATCTCTGATCACACCTCTTCTTTGTACCTGTTCCTGATCCCACTATGTCCCTGCTGGGGGATTCGCACATCGCATCGGCCAGGCGCTCCCGGAGGCCCTCGTCAGTGTGCTCCATGGAAGACATGTGACGGAGACCGAAGTTCTCGGGCCAGCTCCCGCACACCTCCAGCAGGGTCACGCTCCGGTCAAAGGCACCTTCAACAAACAAATGGGAGATGTTCGGGAGACCCTGGGACCACAGTACTTCCATCTATAATATTTATGGCATTTGAAAGAAAGAAGGTCTCGCGTTTGGAGTTCCTGAAAAGCTAATTTGTGCACGTTAGTTAAAATGTCGGTGTTAACAGCGCCCGAGGAGCAAGCAGGGACCCAGGTATTGGGAAGCTTTAAGCAAAAATGTTAAATCACAGACACAAACAGTTCTGGTCTCTTGCTAGTGAGGGCTGGGAGAAGCTCCCAACCAGCATAACGACCCCACCAGCACTCCAACCAGTCACTGCAACCAGCATAATGACCCCGATGCAAATGGCAAGAGAATCAGGAATTGTAAAAAAATCTGTAGAGGTTATTAAGTACATTAGACAAGTAGAAATCAGTCTGAAAGTTGATTTGTCTTTCACTGCTTTGCTGTCGAGCACTTTCCCCTGTGCTCTGCTGGCCACAAACTGCAGTTTCTGTCCTATTCTTCCTCTTGTGCAGAGCTGCACTGGCGAGGGAAAGGCACACAGCTTGTTGCTTTGTTTGGTGCTTGAGGTACAGCTACTGAAGGGAAAAAGCAAGCCCTGCTTTCAGCCTGGCTGTGTGGATTTTCTGTCCCTGCACTGGGAAATGTTAGCTGAAACTGGAGCTAACAGAGACCCTTTCATCAGCAGAGCTTTTACCAGGATGCTGGCTACGATGGAGCGCATGCACCTACAGAGACACTGAATGAACCCTTTGGCTTACAGTTATTACCTCATTCACAGCAGTATAAGATGCTCTGCCGAATGCAAAGATTAGATTCTGAATTCAAGACCACTTCAAAGTACAAATTAAGATCATTCTGCTTTGTAATACAGCAAGTCTTCTGCAGAGGCTCTGAAACCATTCCCACTTGGAGCAAGGCTGCAGTCAGGCTTTGTTGCTTCGAGCACATACCATTTTACCCCACTATTAGGTAACTGAATACGCAGCATTTATTGTGCCTGGTTTCTGCCAGCCTGCAGAGGGGAAAAAAAAATGCAAATGCCAATGTTTCTCAAAGTTAAAAGTACATGAAACACGTCCTTGTTATCAGGCCTTTGGTTTTCCCCTTTGATCAGCCGTCAGAAACTATCTACACTTGTGCTCTGTGACTGTACAGCTTCACAGCACACTCTCTGCCACTGACAGGTGGTAATAGAAAGGGTGAGAGACCGAGCCCTGCGGCAGGCGTCCCTTCCTCTGATAACGTCCAAAGTACCGGGTGATAACCGTTAGTAAACACTCGGGCAGCCGGTTAATCCATACATCAGCAAAGAGGGGCAGATAATTTTGAACTCTAATGGCACGGACAAAAGCACAAGGGCTGGCATCCAGGGATTTATATGGGCTGCAATGGTGACTTCTGGCTCCTGAATTTCATCAGCGCGCACAGCTTTGATTTATCTCCCTGCCTGGCTGCAGAGTAGATTCCTGGCACTAGAAAACCATCAACACTGAAATGGACCTCTACAAAATGGGACCGTGGCTCTCGTGCGATACACGCACTTGAACTCTGGATGAATCCCAGTTTGAACTGAGAGGAGGAATGACCAAATATTTCAACTTTTAATGGGTCTTTGGATTTATAAGGTTACTTCAGTCTCCTAATTTGTTTAAAGGCAAGGGTTCTTGAAGCTTGTTTGAGAAAATGCAGCGAGGAGGCTAAGTAATTTCTATTATGTCTGAGTCTCTGCAACGTTTCCACGTTGTCAGCTATCTTTGCTGCAGGAGGAAAAGCAAAATTTGGTCTTTTTTGAAGCCTTGTTTTTCAAGTCATCCTTCATAGGGATTTGTGAGACCCCAAGACCCCACTCTGCTCATACCTCAGGAGCCTGCTGATTTGGGGTGTTCTCCATAAGGCTGTTCATGTGCCCACCTGCCTATCGGGGGCTTCTAACTCTGCTCCCCACACCCAGCAGGGCAGTGATGAGCTCACACTGCTGTGCCAGGAACACCGATGAGAAATCTCTTCTCTGCCGGGGTCTGCTCTTATTTTGAAAGTGAGAAATGGGAGCATTTCTGCTCCTATAAGCAGACATATGAATAATAAGGCAAATGGCTTTTGAAGCTCTGCCAAGCTGACTGCATACGTGTACAAGGAGAAACTTCGTAGAGTGCTGGTCTCTGGTTCCAGAGATACTTGAGTGAGAGCAAAGGAGACAAGTGTAGCGTTACCTCTGCAATCAGGGCCAGGAGCTGCCAAAACTTCTTAGCAGCAACGTGTGAGGTGCAAGTGTTAATGTAGATGCAGGTTGGAGGGATTAACTGCACAGAAAGCTTTCTTGTAAAAAACCGAAAGGCTGCTGACGCTCGGGTTTTTATCTTCCCTCCCTTTTCACTCCCTTTCCCCGCGTTACGAGCACAGCTCTGGCAGCATCATTCCCATCTGGGTGTCCTGTGACAATTCCCCAACTGCTGTGGGGAGAAAGGGACCTTGCTCAGAGCAGGCAGATCCCACACAGCACCAAGCACTGCCTCTGTGCCCCTCATATGTAAAAAAAAAAAAAACAAAAAACCCCAAATCAAAACAAAAAAATCTGTTTTGGGGAAAATGAGACTGATTAGGATGGCTCTTCTGTTCCTCTTGCTGCTGCACCTACAGTCGGCAGACGTATCAGAGGGAAATCATTTTTATCATTTTGATTCACCCTGGGTATTTTTACACCTTGGGAAATTCTCCTGCCAAGTGCCTGAAACCGCAGACGGGCCGGTTACTCCCCAGAGCCTCTGGGTGCTTTGTCCTACATACATCACTACCACCAGCACAAGGGCTAATGGTATTAAACTTAAACTGATAGTGGCTAACCCTATCTTTGCTATTTATTAAATTGTAATCTCTCTCTGGCTGCCTCGCTCTCCCTTTGTCAGTCCCAGCATCTCAGCTGATAACGTATCAAATTTCTCATCGTCGGCCAGAGGGAAGTGTACAAATCAGTCTCAGGGCAGCGTCCCTCTCCCCAAATCCCACTGCCTGCAGACTTGGGATCACAAAGGCTGAAGGTGGCTACAGGTACATCCCTCACCAACTGCTGAAAGCCTACACGCAGCCATGGGTGCACGGCCCCGCTGGGTGACACCTGGCCTTTCTGCTGTCCCCAAAGCTGGCACCCGATGGTGGAGAGAGTTCCACCTACAAGGAGAAACAACTCAAAGCAAATCAGGTGCTACTCGAGTCAAGCAGCTACTTGTGAAATCCTGGTGAAACCTCACTGAAGTCGCTGAAAAAAAATGGCACCGACTAAATGTGTGTGAGTGCTTCACCCCACGGCGCCGTGCTTTCAGGCTGGCAGGATGTTTCCTTCTCCCCTTATTTACTAAGGATGAAATTGGGTGGAAATGAAGAGCATCGGCTGCTCTGTGCCATGCCCCCCTGCCTCCCAGACCCACTGCACTACAAACACAAACCAACGTCAAACCAAACCAAAGGGAACAAGCAGAAACCTTGGCTTAAACATTTAGGTCGAAAGTGCTCTGTGTTGCAATCCCGGCGTGTTTAGTTTCCCTTGCCCCAAACGGTCCCAGCTGATCCTGCTCCATAAACATTCCCATTAAAACCCATTTCCTCCCAGTACCAATCTCCCACCCGTGTCCTCCCACTGATGTCAGCCTCCCAGCAGAGCTGCCCTGAACGCTGCAGTGCAGGATTGGGCCCTGCATCCTTCTGTCCAGCACGCCTCACGTTTTCCTAATGGCAGAGGCTCTGCCATCACTCATACCAAATTACCTTGCTTAGAAGCACAGGATTTGTCTTTCACATTGCAATTGTTTCAAGGCTTTTAATAGAAAAGGAAAATAAATTCTACAGAAGGAAAGAAAAACACCCCAGCCTTGGAAGCGTCCCTTTGTTTCACAGCTAGCCTTAGCGACAGAGGCTGAGAAAACCAGGTTATTTTCTCCTCCAAAAAATCTAGTGCTAAGAAGTATTTTTACAAAAGATTTTAATGCCTCTAGTATGTTATTTTTCTAAGTCAAAACAGCCAAGCTAAATCTTTCACCACAGCGCTTTAATTCGAAAGCCAGGGGAAATTTTTTTCATTAAACCTCTGGACGGCTTTGTTTAAAGTATGAAATCAAGTAGCTCCATTTCCTGTCTTCTGAGGAACAGTAAATCAAAAAGAGAACGTTCTCCAAAAATACAGTAATGGTTCTATTAAAGAGCTTGACAGTTTTGAGCCTCACCTTGCATATTGCAACATAGGTGTGAGCAAAAATAACCGAGTAAACAGCAAAGGAAATGATCTGTCCATTTTAAGCAATGGAAGATGCATCCAAGAAGATGTAGGCTGGGTGCTGCTGTGCTGGACGTGGAGGAGCAGAGGGGATGCACTGAGCTGCCCAGCACCGCCTCAGCTGCGAGCGACAGCCCTATGGGATGTTAGGAACCACGCATGGAAATTCCTTGCCCAGAGCAGTGAGTCAAATTATAACAGCCCATTTAAATATGAGTGGTTGAACTTTCCTACAGGGTTTGCCAGCTTGCTTCCATGCCATAAGTTTGTTACTGCAGGGGGGAATGCCACGGAGCGCTGCCTGGGAGCTGCGCAGATCCCCTCCCTGGCTGCGGTGGGAAGGGATGCTCCAACCTGCAGTGCCCTGTGCTGCTGCCTGTGCTCTGTGCTGATCTCTGCTGGGCAGGGCACATCCTGGCTGGCAAACTGCAACAGCTCAGCCACGTCCGGCTGTGAACCGAGGAGTTTGTGCTGACCGCTGCCCCTGGACACGATGGCAGAAGCGAGAGCCTTTGCGAGGAACTCTATTTCCCTACCACTGTCCCTCCCACAGTGTTTTTTCCAGATCCGCTCACTTCTGCCATGAACAGAGCATTATTCACCAGCTCTGTCTCCTGCAAAGAGACAGAGCATTTCACTTATGGAGCCTTCTGCTGGGGTGCCCGATCTCACGGGCAGTGAACATTCAAATCCCACTGGCCTGGGATGAGTGATGCTGCGAGGCTCCCGCGTGCCTCCTGGGTGCACAGCAGCTTGCAAACAAAAACACCTCTTATTCCTCTGCCACTGGTTCTAAATGGGTTTCAAGCAAAGGCGCAGCATTGGGACAAGGGAGCTGGCAGTGCATCGCAGTTCCAGGCCTGCATGGTGAAAGTTCTGGACTGCCTCATCTTCCTCCTCTTCTTCCTCCTCTTCCTGCCCAGCTCCTTCCCCCTGCACAAAGGGTTAACCCTGAGCTTAGGGTGAGTGTTTTGGGCCCAGGAATGGGGCCAGTGATCACAGCCACGGTGAAGGCTTTCGAACGGAGGGAAGAGCCTGTGATTTTCAGAGCTAGAACAGTGAGATATTTTTATAAATACATAAATCTTTCCAAGGAAAAACAAATATAGGGGAAAGAATGTAAACATTATTGTAAAATGCATAATAAAATGTCTGCTGTTTGTTAATTTTGCTCCTTATTATCCAGTCTATCTTTGCCTCCGATGTCGAAACATTTGCCTTTTTTTTTTTTTTTTTTAAACTCCCTTATTCATTTAAAAATAGTTTCCTGCATGTTATATGAATAAGCAAAACCTAAGGTCCTAAATCCAGGAGAACTTTGAAGTATGAAACCCACGGTCTATGGGAACTATGTTTTCATTAATCAAAGTAGATGTTTCTAAAGCCATCAGATTTATCATGACTGGATTTCATATGTGAAACCCAATATACACACAGACATACACTGCTTGTCCTTTCGGATTAGCTCTGACCTTTTACTCTCCTTTCTGAAGGATCTGCCTTTCTTCAGAGCAAGGCTGCCCTGCGTTACCATCAGCCAAAGGAGCCTTGACGGAGGACGCGTCCAACTTCCAGCTCTGCGTCTGGGCTAAGGTCAGAACACAAATGATTAAGTGCATTTGCTACAGCTGCCTTTGCCTCGGACGCTCCCTGAAATTTGCTCCATGCCAGCCTGGTGGGATCGAGGGACCTGCGTGTCATCACTGCGCTGACCCCAAGCACCCATGTAGCACCACAGCCCTGACCCCAAGCACCCACGTGGCACCACAGCACTGACCTGAAGCACCCATGTGGCACCTCTGCACCGACCCCAATGCCACAGCCAAGCTCAGACTCCCCACAGTTGGCAGAAGGACAAGGCAAAGAGCCATGGAAGGATGTGATGCCCCTCCACTGCAGGACTTAAAGGATAGAAGCCAAGAAATGGGGGTCTGGGGCTGTTTGTGCTGTAACTTTGTGGTACAGAGGTTGGCTCTGCCGTCTTGCAGAGGGTGGAGGTGAGCGTTGACTCTGCCGTGGGGACAGAGTGACTACAGTAGAACTGGATACCGTTTTAAGAACAAAATATCCCTTTCATAATAAAATAAATTATCAAGGAAAATATTCTTTTCCTCTGGAATAGCAAGATTCTTGCCTATTTTAACTCTTTACAGCTTTGGAACACCAGAATGCCTGGAAAATATCCAGAATGCTACAAGCAGTGCCAAGCTGCCCCTAGAGCCAAGCGTGTCTCTAACCCAGCGCTCACGGAGCATCCCATAGCTGGGTGGCTCTGCATGGGGCTGTGGGTATGGGGTGGCTGTGGGCTGTGCCCTGCACGCCAGGCACTCCACCTGGTGCTCCTGCAACCTCCAGCTCTGGAAATTTCATTAAAAAAGGATTCACAAGAGATCTGCGGCACTTTTTAGTTTTAGCGGAGTTGGAAGTGTTTTCTTGTGGTATTCACATACTTACAATTCTCAGTCCCAGTTAAAATTAGAAAATCCAGCGACTTTTTTTCTCCTGGTGAAATTTCCCACTCTCACAAACTCAGGTCTTAGTTAAGCTTACAGCAAGTTGATGGCTGAGATTTGCAACAGTGCCTCGGAAATTTACCTGCACAATGAACTCCATTACATCTCAGCAAAGGCATTTTTAGCCTCTATTTCGTTTTGCTTCTCACCTGAATAAAACCTGCAGTTTTACGATGCTCCAGTCACTGCATTGGCTCCACTGGGAAAAAAGTGTAAGACACAGGGAGGATCCATCTGTGACACAGGTATGATCCTTATTGGCTTCCCGTCCATAGGACAAGGCAATTCCCAACTTTGTGTGGCAATCTGCAGCCCTGCCCTGCCCCAGTGCCCTCATCTCACAAGGCAGAAATTGCCCAATTCCACTGGAGGGACTTGAGTTATCTACTGCTACTTCCTTTAAGAAAACAGCAAGACTTATGGTGCTTACTATCAACCTTGTGGCACATGCAAACACACACATGTACACACGACACAGACTACAGAGGTCCCATGTCTGCCCATGTGTAAGGAAAGGCCTGACAACTCCTTGGGGTTTTCTGGATAACCAAGATCTTATGTTACACTTTGAGACACAAGTGTGGATTTGTCATATTGCTTGAGAATTAGTGGTAACTGTCTGAGCCAGGGAATTTAATTCTGATTGTTTCGTTTGAATTAAAAAAATCTTAGTGTTGAAAAAACATTGGAACTGTGCTATATACTAATATATCACTCACTGTGTAATAGGAGAATCTTTTTTGTGTGTGTAATAGAAACAGAGAATGTAATGCTTGGAAAGGCCAACTCCATCTGGGCTGCAGTCATGCCCTGGGCCAGTTGCTGCCCAGGAGCACAGCACAGCACACCCAGCCTGCACCCTGGTGTTAGTAAGCACTGAGCAATTGTGGTTTCCAGCCCCTTTGCAGAAACCATTGTGTCTGAGTCTCTTGTAGTAGGGGTTTCCATGTCAGTAATGCAGCTCCCTGCCAGACACCTATGATTGAGGAAAAATACCATTCTTCTGATGCCTTCTGCAGCAAATCTCCCCGTGTTAACGTTCAGTGTATTAGAATTGCATCTAATACCAGGTGTGCAGCCTGCTGTAACCACAGCTTCCCTGCTCGTATTCTGCAATACTTCACAAGCAGCAGGAGATGGATCCCGATACTGAACTGGAGTGACAGAGATGCCCGTGCTCAGGGCTGATGTAAGAGCACAGTGCTGCCAACATCAAAACTGCTTTGGAAACTCACTCTTGCTACTGAGCTACCGAGAGCAGTGAATGGAGGCGAACATACAAAACATACCCACAGCCAAATCCTATGAGCCACGAGCACTGAAACAAGGAGTTGTGCTGCTCACAGGCAGGGAGAGCTGGAAGGCTGAGGTACAGCCCTCAGGGCAGCGGGCAGGTCAGTGCCCCACACAGGCCATGCCAGATGGAGTTGGAAGGGGCCGTGCAGTGCTGAGCAGACACCCCCACCCAGCTCTGGGCGATCTGGGAATGGCCCAAGCCAAGTCTGTATGTTCCTCCAAGAACATTAAGGAAATGTGTTTCTTTAAGGACAAGAAGGAAATGTGAAATTTTATGTTTAGAAAATAATAAAAATTCAAAAAACATTCAACTTGTTTCCATGTAAGCCTTCCAAGTCAGGATAGATAAATTCTTTTGGCCTGATTCTGACTTCATTAAAAACGCGTGCCAAGCTGCACGAGCTATCTTAGCTCCAACAAGGACTGGACCTACAAAGCACTGAAATCTCTGGTTGCAAGCCAGCTTAAGTATATACTTCATTTTTAGCATGCAAACGGCCACAGCGACTCGAACGATCGTATATATATGCTGAAGGTTATGGGTGTGCTCAAATGTGCTCTGGAGCAGGGCCAGAGCGCGCGGCGGCTCTCAGCAGCGGGGCTGCATCCCCACTGATGGCTGCAGGATGGAGGGACCCCGTCCACACGGCCTGACGGCTGCTCTGAACACGCTCCGGAGGTTCTGCCCTTGTCACTTGTGTTATCCATCACAGCTCTGCTGGCTGCGTAAGGCAGAGTGACACTGCAAGGTGAGATGATGGAGTGAAAAAATTATTGCGGCTGGCGTGTCCTAGCCTACAGCTTTCGGTCACTTAACTCATCGCGCTCTCATCCTCAGACACGGCAGTATGCGGAGGGCAGGAGGTTCACCCTTCCGCATGCCTCCAGCTCGGCGATTTGCAGCAACAACTCCAATCCAAGGAGGACTGAGAACAGGATGGCTTGCTGCTTTTGGAAGGAGAAAAGGGGGTACATAACCCCGGCAAAAGCAAAAGAAGCGAGTGTAAGAGGAAGGTGTGGGCATTCATGTTGTGCTGTTAATTCATGAAATGCGGCACGCTCTAACTCTGAAGCATGACAAATGGGTTTTTATAGTCAACGTTCTTATTCCTTCCTTCAGGAAAAGCCATTTTGGAGCACTGACAGCAAGGGCATGCTTTGCTGTGATTTATGGAGCAGTGTAACCTATAACGTAATTTGGGATTGACCATTCAACCAGAAGCCACCGAAAACCCAAAGGAATCAGGGATACAGCGAGAGACAAAGGAGGAATCTCCGCATCTGCACGGCCAAACCTTGATGCTCCAGACCCCTCCCTGATCCCACAGGCCCTGTTTCCTACACAGTGCTGGGAAGAACCACTCAAGCTTTCCCCTCCCAGCTCTTCTGGGACCAGCCACGCTCCCCCAGGAGGGCTGATGCAGCCACCCAGCTCTGCAAACCTTCACAGCATGTAAACCCAGCGATAAAGCTGTTCTCTGTCTCACAAAGTCCCTTCGCTGAGCAGGAAAGCCATCCAACCTCACAGGAACCCCACAGCTCCATCATGTACCTTAAGTCCTCATGCAATCCCTAAATCCCCCTGCAAACTCTCCTTGCCTGCTGGAAATAGCTCGAGATGATCATCATTATGCTGCTGGACACAGCGAGACAGAGTCAGAGTGCTGCAGCCTGCCATGCTGGTGGGCAATAAATATTCTACTGAAATCATAACTCGAGCATATTTTAAAGGATAAACCTGCTAGTAATAACTAAGAATCAAAAGAGAAGATTCTGATTTTTATGCCAGAAAGCTAACAAAAATCTTCAGTGCGTTATAAACAAGTATCTATCATTATAAACCAAGTTCAGCATGTAAAAATCCAAAGATGGAGTTTATTGTCTTTAATGGCTGAGAAATGACAAGTGTGTTTGGTTGAAAAGGAATTTAGAGAGAAGTAGTTCTGTACAAGAACCAAAATCCATCTTAAAAAAAAATAAAATCACTGCTGACAGCTTTACAGTAGAACTAAGCCTCCCTGAACTCTCAGAAGTGGGGCTAATCGCGAGGTTCTGGGGAACTTAACACAGAATAGAGATCTGACTATTAGGGGGATCCTCGGGCTCACGTGGGAGCTGCTCACATGCCCTCATGGGAGGGAAACTCACTCCTGAGATGGCCAAGGAGAGCTGAGAGGTTTGGCAATGGCTGATGGAGACCTGAGAGCAACACAGTGCTTCTGGCATGGGGCTGCCTACATCCAGGCACGGTGCTTCCTGCAGTGGGCAAGATGAATGGTGGAAGCCATCCAAGGGGAATCTCTCAGAAACCCTGGACAGCAGCAAAAAATGTGACAAAAAACTTGCCAAATGTTTTAGTGTGCTGCTGAAAGATCAAGGTGGAAAAAGCCTCTGCTCTGGAAGCCCTGGAACAAAGACAGACTTTCCTGGAACGGAGCACATAGCTGTTCAAACATAAACCAGCCATCAAGCAGTGAAGCAAAGACACAACAATCACCATTTCACAGACTGAGAAAAAAAGGAAAGGGGGGAAATGAAGCAAAATCTTTGCCAATGCCAGGTACAATCATCTCTCTGTGTGCAGACTGATTTAAACCGAGGGAAAGAGAGAAAAAAAAGTGGGACGTTAAATGAAAAACTACTTTTAAGTGCAACAAGTGAACACACTGGAAACGCATCCTGGGAGAAGCAGCTTTTCCTAAGCATGACGAGGTACCTTTGGTCATTAAAAAGGTCAACAGAGGCACGAGTGGCTTCCACAGTGCAGCAGAGAAGCGATGCTGGGGAGCGCTCCAACGCGAGGAGATGGCGGCGCGGCTCTGCTGCCTGTCTGCCGTGTTTATGGATGTTCCTGCTAGCCCAGGCACGGTTTGGGAACATGGATCATAACACTGCTTTTATACCCTATAAAAGCACACTGTGAAGTGATGAGAAATGCGGATTGCTGAGTTGGGCCAGGCGAGTCCGTTATGAAGTAGGAGCGTACTTTTCCGTGAGGCATTTTACAATGCAAAGAGTAATTCTTTTCTTGCTGTGAAAAAAAAAAAAATAAAAAATTGGGACCCCTCCAGAGCATGTGTTTCACAAATCTCCAAAAAGTGGAAAACAAGATTCCAAGAGGAGAAGGGCAGGAGGTGCAGTGAGAGCAGTGGCTGGGGCTGGCCTCCCGCACCCAGGGCAGACAGGGACTCTGCTTCCTGAGCTGCTCACCTGCTGTCTGAGCCTGGGGTGGGATAGGGGCACGCACTGGAAGCCAGTTACCTCCTGTGATCCCTCCAGATTTCGTTTAGATGCAACCAAAACAGGAAGTGAGATTAGGGATGTTTCGGACCACCTGCATTTTCTGCTTCCTCAACTCTGTTGAGCTGCCTTCTCGTTCCAAGGTGGGGAATTAGCATCTCAGCACCTCCAACCCCTGACCTCTGTATCTCCACGAAATCAAACACTGGCTAATTTTCATCTAGTTGGACACTGTTTGAAAACAACAGAGGAAGTGGGATCTATCCTAACTTTCTGTGAAATACTCATGCTGGAGAGCTGCCCACTGTGCTGGAAGCGGCTTCCCAGGGCTCAGCACTGCCAGAGCACAAGGAGAGCTGCGCTGCAATGACACACAGCCTGCCAGCTGCACATCTCCACGTTCCTCATGGCAACTCTGGAAGCAGCACTACATCTGTACTGGTATCACTACAGGTGTTTGTCAGGTGGGACAGAAAAAAGCACCACCTGAAGAGGTTGCACCAGTTCCTGCTCCTGCCTTTGTTTCTCCATCTGTACAAAGGACGTAGGACAGTACAGCTCCTTGCTTCTGTTTTTTTCCTGAAGAAATCGCTGGGAATGCTCTGAGGTCTCAGTAGCAAGTCAGCACAGATCACTGCTCACAGAAGACCCCCTGCAGCTAACAATATGACTTTGGAACACCTTGAAAATCCGAACCAGATGAGTGCTGTGCCCATCTACATCAAAAAGCTGCTGTTTTTCCAGCCATCCTGTTGTTAGGTCAGAAAGCCTTCACTTCTGCAGGCATCAAAAGTTTTAGAGAGATTTAGAGAAACCATGCTAATACTCATAGCAGTGAAGATAAACAGCCTAAGCCGAACTGGAAATCTCACTGTTCATAAAGAATGAAATTCACCTCCGTGCTGAGAACAGGCACAAGGCCAATATACCATTTAAGATCCATTTTCAGGGCTTAGTATGACTTAAGTGGTGTGCAGAGCCTGGGCTAGCCTTCGGCACGGAAGGGGATTTCACCCATAATGAACGAACGAGAGCCAACAGCACAACTGCCTGCAGGACCTCTGACAGGCTGATGGCTGCAGGAGCCCCATAATCCAATCGACTCATAACCACCGAGTCCACCTACCCCTCTCCTAAAAATAATGGGTCCAAGACAAAGGAAGTGGAAATTAGATGCCTGTGGTGAATTGCAGAGAGCCAAGGACCTTATAAGATACCCAGTACTTACATCTACACTTAATTAGGAGTGAAACTGCAGACATGAGACCTCAACATGTGGTATTCACATGTGGGCTCAAAAATGCTGTCAAAGAGAGTTTTCTTCTGGTTAAAACGCTGAGGATATGATGCAGAGAGAAGGCCCAGAGACGGCTGACAGACAGCCCCAGCTGTCTACGGGGCCACGTCGTGCTCTGCCAGCCCTACCGCGGGTTGCTGTGGCTCCCAGAGCAGATGCCAGGCTCTGCCCATGCACCCTGTGCAAGTCAGAGCACTGCAGAGAGGTCCCAGGATGCCTTTTGCAAGCACTGATCAAGCAGTGAAACCTAAACAAGGAGAAATCTGAAATTCAGATGTTAGTGTCAAAACTAATAGGAAACAGGACGCAGTTATAATGCACATACAGTGGTCCAAACTCTGTGCTCAGTTACAATGCAGTGAGTCCAACAGGAGTGCAGGGAAAATGCATCCTGTTGCAGATTAATGAGGAATTTTGTCTTGTAGACTTAAAAATAAACTTATAACCTTTTCTGACCCTATGTAAAATCCCAGCAAGATTTTCTCCAGGTATGGGCTGAGGACACAACTGCTTGTTATCACAATATGATCTGAGCTCAGAGATGCCCACAGCAGAGCAGGGGTCTCCTGGTGAAATCCCATTCCACCAAAGCCAATGGGAGCTGTGTCAAGGTGCTCAGCGAGGGCAGGATTTCACACCACATCTGTGAAGGGGCACCATTTGCTGAAGAGAAGCATAAATTAAAACACAAATGCTCTTCTAAGACTATTTGAAACAGATTTTAAAGAAGGTCTGAAACTTAATTAATTGAGTGCAAATATGTGGATGTCATCTTTACACCATTTATGAACAATTCATCACAACTCGTGTTTCTGTGACACTGCAGTGAGTTGGACTAGCTCTCCATGCACAAAAGCAGAGACATCTGCAAATCGGATTTAAAATCTTTTTTTTTTTTAAAGGAAGAAAAAAACAACAAAATGATTAAAAGTTGAAGAAACACTTCCATATGGAAGAATCTTACCCCAACAGGTCACCACAAAGACACTTCAAACACAATAAAACAGGAAGCGCTAAAAAAAGCATAGCAGCTCACAAAAACCCCCACAACCTCTTCCACAGAAAAAAATATATGTCACCCTGGGTAGCTCTGCACAGTTCAGAAAAACCATTTGGCAGAGTAATGTGTCTTTAATCTGCCCAATTTGCTTATTATAGTAAAGGGTTAGAGGAATTTTCAAGCAGTGGCCAAAAATACTACAATGATATCCTCCTCTTGAAAAGTAAACTTACTTAAAATGAATTAATTTCTCCAACTTTGAATATTTCAAAGCTGAAAGTGCCCCCAGCAAACAAAAAGAAAGCTGCTGTTGGTGAAGCACTGCTTGTTTGTTCCAGCCCAGGACCCCAATTGTTTCTCTGAGTCCAACTGCACCCATCTAAGCACCAACCTGCTGAGTGGTTGGGTGTGTGGGCCTTGGAGACCATGGTTAAGAGGAGATGGATATGTAAGTAAAGCACATCTGGAGACACACGCTCTGTTTTCTGTCTACCTTCATACAAACGGGGCACAACACGATTTTAGTTAATGTCATTACTGCCCTTGTCAGCTCCTCCAACCCGAGCCTTTGCTCATTTGAAATCTGACCTTTTGCAAGAGTGCCATGCCAAAATTTCAGGTTACCTACAGTCAGAAATCAGCACACGTGAGCAACTTCCAAACAGCTGTGCTGTGGATGGGAAGCACTGATCCGGGGCTCTCCTCCCAGATGCTGGTGCTATAGAGATGCCCAGAGAAGGCTGACAGAGATAATAATAGGGAAGTGACAGAAATCAAGGCTGCCTGCTCTTGGATATTTAATATCCACGACTTAAAGGACAGAAAGGTGCAAAAAGCCTAATAGCATTTGTAGTCAAAATTAAAACTTTAAAAGAAACTTATACAGGGCAGTAATGTATGCAATGACATCTGGGACTGTAATCAGCAAACTGCTTTCAAGAGCTGCCAAAGCAAACAGCCAAATAACAAATCCACTTTACAGATCATCAATCTGGTCGGGCACTTGCCAAGGTAAATAGTACAAGGCTGAAGTTTGCTTTGCAAACCAGTGAGCTGGGAGTTCAGCACGGCCCGCTTCCAGGACGGCAATGCTGGGGCAGGGTCCTCGTAGGTTTGTGTCCAGGAAAGTTCAACAATTCAATATCCAGCCAGCGACCGGGGTGCAATGGGAGATGAAATATAACCAGTATTAGGGATTAAAAGAAATACAGGAGGTTCAGGTTGTGTTCATAACTCACATAAAGGCGACAACTACTCACGGTGGTACAAGTCAAACTCGGATAATGCAGAGTTTATTGTAACACTGCTCTGCAGATTGGGCAGCATTTCATGGGAACTCCAAACTCAAGACTGAAAAAAATTAGTAGGAAATGAACCTTCTTTTATTTTCAAATGAGATAAAATCTGGCTCCAACTACCATATTTTACATTTTAGGGAAGAGGATATAAAACATCAAACAGTGATTTTTTTTTTTCATTATGAATGCAAGAAAGATAATTTATGGCGGCTGCAAAACATTTATTTAAGAAGTAAAGCCTTCATGTTCTGTATACAATTTATAGGGTTGTAAAAGAAAGAAGTGGAACAACTGCAGCCATAACATGTGCATTTATGAATAATAATTGTAAGCTTGTTTTGTTAAAAACAACTTCTGCTTCAGAGTTCATTCTTCAGTTGTCTGGGAAGGCACAGAATCATTCAGGTTGGAAAAGACCTGTAAGACCATCGAAGTCCTCAAATGCGACCTGGGATTTGTTTAATGTCACGTTCTTGGCTCAAAGAAAAGGGAAGTTTGGTAGAAAATCACCAGGCAGTGCATGTCAGGAGCTGAACACAGTGATTGCAGGATGCATGTGTGATGTTTTTCAACCAGGGAGGGACAGCATACTCCTACTGGAAGTTGCTTCAGCACAAATATTTGATGTTCACGGCAGCCGTGCAGTGTTGCACCACGGACACAGGGCTGCCTGCTGCATGCAGGTTCCCATCGCCTCACCTCACTGCTGGGCAGGAATGAACCACTTCCCTCACTGCAACCAAACCCCTTTGCCTAAGCTCTGTGTTGATAAACATAACCCAAATGTGATGAAACTGGCCCAGTATTTACTTCAAGAAAGGTGACTATTAGCACGGCTGGAAGGTGGCACAGGGCTACCACACATGGGTGCAGGCAATTAAATGCACAGTTGTCCTCTTTTTTTTCTTTTTTCTTTTTTGTTTCAATTTGCCCTTTATTCTGGAGGACAAAATGCAGCAGTGCTGGGCACTGCACTGCTCAGGAGGTGTTGCACAGGGGCTCTGCCTGCACTGGGCCACAACACCCAGAGCAGCAGCAGTCTGCTCCGCGCCCGCGCTCTGATCAGCATCACCTGTTTTTCAGTTATGCCAAGTTCCTCAAACAGTTACTCTAACTTTTTAGCTAATCAAAGCACGATGAAGCATGGGAACAATTTAGGACTGCAGTTTGAAATAAGTAAGTGGATCCCCCACAGGCACAAAAAAATCCTGATGACGAATTGCTCATGCTAATCAAGAGATCCTGCCTTTGCAATGCGTCGTGTCTCAAGAACGTACGTACAGCAGGGCCAACTTCCCACTGGGGACGTATGGCATGGGCAGCTCTGAAGGTCTCAGCTCCCCATGTCAGATACAGCACTCACCCCGTTCACCCCACACCCCAATCCCCACCACTTCCCTTGGTGAGATGCTGGACTGTACTCACGGGGCTATTTGCTACTTCTGGTGAGCTCCCTTCTGTTCCAGTGAATAGCAAAAGCATCTGGTATCACAATGTAAACAGATAGGGCTGCCCCAAACACGGAGCTTTCAGAGGCTTGGCAGGATTGCTGCTCTGCGCTGCGAGGAGCTGCTGGTGGCCAAATATACTGATAAAAAGGATGTGTAACTCCTCAACACTACCCATGATGGAAACAACTGCAGCTCTCACTGGAGGTCAGGACGCACACGAAAACAAGCCTACATGTGTAGCAGATTACAACAAACACATGGCCAAGATGGACTTGACAGATCAAATGTTGGAATCATATGATGACACATGGAAAAGTGGAGTTTTGCAGGGGAAAAAAGCAACTGAGAGCCCATATGTTCAATTAGCAAGATACAAAGCTTTTGTTGTATACCAAAAATAGCAAAGAAAAGTCTGTTGTCATTTTTGGATATCCAGATGTGTTTCATTTCCAGCTTCACATCTCAACGTGTGGACCTGCCTGAAGTTGAAAGAGAGGAAAGTGTGGCAATGGCTGAAGGGTGCAATTACATCAAAACTCTTCCTTCCAAGGAGGGGCGATTACGCTGCCCGCACCTTGTGCTGCGCTGCCAGAGCAAGGACAGCACTGGAAGGATAAAGCACTGGGGCTTTATCCTTAAGTATCGTTCCCCCTCGCATTAAGACCTGCCTCTGTTACTGGTTACTTTGAAGTACCCTGTTTTTTTCAATGGACTGTAAGGAATTGGGATTTTTCTCTCCCGAGCACACTCACAATGGGCAGAAGTGGACGCCAAGTCACGAGCACCACACCAGCTACCTGGCCAGAGCCCATATAAAGAAAACACCCGCCTATAACCAATAAACACAAGTTACTTAGGTAGCACTCAAACAAAACCAGACACTCTCATCTACTGCAGATTTCCCTTTTCTCATATTATCCTTTCACTGTTTATGAACTTAAATTATGTTCAAACCAGGAACATTTGCTGGAGATGTGACTTCCCGGAGGAAGCCCCAGGTGTGCTGCCCAAGCCTGGCAGGATTTTGGTGCAGCAGCCTCTAAGGAAGCAGAGGTGAAGCTGCCCAGGGCAGCAGGGCTCAGGGTGAGATCCAGCTTGCGCTGACGGCTCCATCTTGCAACACACACCCCCCAGGCAGCAATGTGTCTTCCCCAAGTGTGGCTGTGGGGCAGTATTATTATCTCTCATTCCCAAATGGAAAAACTGAAGCAGGCAGATATTAGGTTACGTGCCCAGGATCACCCAAGAAGCCTGTGGCTGTGTGGGGATCAGACCCTCGGCTGGCCGGTACTTGCCCAGCTCCCAACCACACCACCATCCTTCCTGAATGCTTTTATGTAGTTATATTTATCTTTATGTAGGGTCATCTTGGCTCCCGTTATGAAAAGCACATATGGTTTACAGTACTCAAATTGCCTGTGTAAGGGTTAAATATTCAAATATAATATTATTCCTGGCATTTATGGAGAAGTTTCTCGGTGCCGATTCCAAAATCCCATGGCTTCTCTGATGCTGCTGCTCTGTATCACAGATAGCTATAAACGGGCTTGTCACTTCCCTATCTGTGAGCTGATAAAACTGAAGCACTTTATCCAAAGATTTAAAATTAGTCTAAATGATGAGAACGCAGCTGCATGTTTGCATTTGCTAATGCTCTCATTTGAATTTTTTGATCATGGAACTGTTATCAGAGTTACAGGAAGAAGGAAAACCAGAGAATGCTCCTGCAGTGACCTATGCATGTCCAGCATAATCCTATGAGCTCAAGTTCCTCGTGTTAGAGTGCCTTTGTCGTAAATTCTCAAATCATAAAACCCCTGCGGGACTGCAGCGAACAGCTGTAGTACACAAAAGGTTAATCAAAAAATAAATGACACTAACAACCACCAAATGTAAACAAGCACCTCTTACCACGATAATCTCATTGGCACTACTGCAAAAATTATTACTAAAAGAACCACAAACGGCAAAGCCACCAGCACGGATCTGTACTTAGCGATCTATTCTAGGCACTGCCTCCACCTGGGAGTGTGGTTAAATGTTTTATTCCTGATTCAGCTAAACCAGAAATGCTGTGCTTTGTCTTGCAGTCCTGCTGGGCCATCCAGACCACTTGAGAAACCTCGCTGTACCCCAAGCAAGCAGCAGCAGGCATGGTGGCCAAGGGATACCTCAATCCACCGCTGTTTCTACTCTCCACTGCGTGTGTGAGCAACTTAGTTCTCTTCATGTTGTACGGCGTGCTGTACTGCTGTGTGTAAAGACCAGAAAGAAAAAGGAAGATTTATTATCATGTTCTATCTTCCAGGTTAGTAATGACTGACAGACTTTATGTTTGCATCCGATTTTTGTTTCCAACCAATGTAACGTATAAAGAAAGAAGAGGAGCGAGTGATATACCTTGCATTCAGAAAGCAGCAGACAAGCAAACACACACCGGATGGTTGTTGCCAGGATCATGGCTACAACATGGAATCTGCCCAGCAGGTGCCAGGAGCAACGAGATCCCTGCTCCCCAAGCAGCCCAGCAAAGCTCCTTGTCCCTGCACTGCAGACAGCGCCGCTTCCCACCGGGTAACAAAGCGCAGCCCCTGGGGAGGTCTCATTACATGTCATCATGTTTTTCAATTCCTTTAAAAAAGATGCACAAGGAAGGATATCAGCAGGCGTTGTTTGGAGGGCTACTGATAACCACACCACATATGAAGAAACGCCTGGCGTTTCCACCTAATCCGTACCACGTGCAGGACCAAGATACCACGTTGTTTCTGCAAATGTTCAATTAATTATTTTTGAATAGATTGGCCACAAGATCCATCCAGCCAAAACAACACGGAGAAAACACATTCCACAGACTGAAGGCAGTTGGACAAAAAGCCTTCATGCACTCGTTAAACATCGTGTCAGACATTCAGCAGGCACCGTGCTTTTTAAAGATCTGTCTGTTTACTCCATCATTACTAATATTCAAGATACATTTAAAGTAAATAGGTTAGGAAAGCATTTGATCTCATTGCTATGTAGTGCAGAATCCCCGTAGACTAAATTTCCTGGTACAGTGAACTATTCTTAGATTCCTTGAAATCCCGACCTGTTCTCAGCTACTCCAGCGATAGCAGAAGCACTGTTCTGGCAAGACCAAATCACTGTCATGAGCAAAGAATCAGCACAATTTACTTAATAATCTCATCATGACTATGGCTCTAATTCAGCAGAGGTTCAGGAGCTGATTAAGACCACGCTACATGCCTTACTGAATTCATGAGCTAAAGCCCAAGCCAACGTCGCTCTTTGGGATGTGAGCTCCTGCCCATTGCCACAGGCTGCTGTCTGCCCAGCAGCGAGTGCCCGCTGAGCTGTTTGCATGGCTGGGTCTTGGAGTAAAAACCCTGTAAAGCTGCTGGGGTTTAGTGGTAGCAGCAGGAGCATCCGCTCTGGCACCAGAGCCAGTCTGAAAGATTCCCCACGCCATGAGCTTCCCAGCCCTTCCCCTGACTGCCATCCCATTGCGACAGCTCACCACACGGTTCTGCTCATACATGTGTTAAGGAAACGCGTTCCACTTGATGACTGAAACAATGCAAGAAAGGGGAAAAAAAAAAACCCAAACCCACAAACACCAAAAGCTTCCAGAAGCAGAGGGGAAATGAACTGCGGGGTTGAAAGGAGAAGGCAGGGTCAGGGAAGGGCTGGGAGCCTCTTAAACTGGCTTTGCTGCAGGATAAGATGCTCATGTAACTACACCCTTATTAGTGTTATTTTTTTAAAGCTGGATCATTTCAGATCTGCTTTAAAAACATGTCATAAATGAGATCTGCTGCAATGGAACAGTAATATGGGACTGCAGCTGGAGCCAGAATGGAGCTGTGCTAATTTAGGCCAGCTGAAGACCTGAGCTTGTATTACCCAAACTGGTGCATTCTCACCAGTCTGAATGGGGACAAGTTCTTAACTGCCCCTGCACTACTGTTCCCACAAATGTAATACCTGTCTAAAAGATTAATTTTCTTAGTACTAAAGATTAAACAAAACAAACAACCCCCCCTCCCACCTTCGCTAAAGCTACTGTTTTAATTTAGGGTTTCATTTCAAAACAGCTGGAAAATTTCCAGATCCTCCAAGTTTTGCCCAAAAATAGAAAGTACGTTCTGCAACTGATTTTGAAGATCTGTTCTGTTTATTTATTTATTTTCTAATTCTACTATTATCACTATGGCTCTTTAAAAGCATGATGTTTCAAGGTGGTTTCCCCACCAAAACCAGGCAGAGAAGCAGTGACAGCAGGAGCTGGGGTGGCTCTGTCCCTGGGGCAGTGGCACAGCAGTCCTGCTGCTCGGCATGGACACACAGCCTGAGCGCTGCTCCTGTGGTCCTTTGCTACGCATTGACACCTACTGCTTGTTTGTAACCTATGGCCATGACTGAGGAGGAGGGGAGGAGGAATGACACATGCACACACTGTGCTTTTCCTGTAGAAGAGGCACAACCGCAGCCCTGCCTCTGCTACAGCACCCGCCGTGCAGCCTTGGGCAGGTCACTTCATCTCCGAAGCTGTTCTACAGCTGTCTCAGCTGCACAGACAGTTAATACATCCTTGCACTGAACAGCATAACTCACTAATGCCTATAAAACAGTTGGTGCTTTCCACATGCAAGTGTTAGGAGGAGGCGGGGTGTTGCTGCTCTTTCAAGGAAATGTTCTGTGGCAATTACATTGTGAGAGACACCCTGGCTCTGCCAAATGACAATATTAGGAAAGTATGTAGACAAAAGCCAAAAGAGGAAACCTTTTTAATTATAATTCTGGCACTTAAGCAACGACTCCTATTTACAAACCCCAGTGCAAGCTACTCGTGCTCCCTCCGATGGATGCGCACAGCTGGGGCTGCTGGCCTGGGGGGCATGTGGGCACTGTCCTGGCACCCTCCTCAGCCATCTGAGTGCATGCATCTTATAGAAGGAGAAAAATGCAAAGGAGAGGGCAGAGGACTGGACACCCCTGAAGAATGGTGTGGTCGCGGCCCAGCTGGGCTCCTCACTGGTCTTCTTCCTCATGCAGGCCTGTGTTTCTCACCCATCAATGTGACAGCTGGGCCTGCAGGCATTATCAGTCTTTTAGTTCTGTGGGGAACAGCACAGGGCCTGCAGGAAAGGCAAAGATATAAACACAGAGCAGAGCCTTGTTGTATTGCTACAACTCTGCCCAGTGCCCAGGCCTGCCCTGCTCCCCCCAACATGGCAGTGAGGCCTGCTTGCCTTCACAGGAGCCTTCCTGCCTCACAACACAGCGCTGCTGACACGCTCTGCATAAATAATTTATTGTGGAGGCAGATTAAAGTTACAAGGCATTAAATCTCACACTTGCAGCTTCTTGTAAGTGCTCAGAGTTGCCAGGCCTAGGGCTTGTTTGAGTAACACAAAGAGGAAAAATTCACAGTACTCCCATGGTATGAGTTGAAGTAAGCTACTTTTTATTCCAGTTTGGAAAAGGTTAAGTAAAGAGAACCTCAGATCTACAGTACGGGACTGAAGGAACAGGTTGCAAGGAGAGGAGGAAACTCAGCCATACCCACATGAAAGATGTAGATTCTGACACCAAAGAGACTTCCATTTTCTTCTGGTGACTACATTAGATAAAAACACACCTCTGGCATGGTGAAAAAAGATAACAATCCCCACTTCTGCCAACAGGACCCATCCCTTCCATACCGTTTGGCAGAAACCTTTTCATGATACCCACATCACTGGCACTGAGGAGCTTTCCCTGGGACACACACACGCCTCTGCACCATGGTTCACTATGACATCCTCGAGCATCCATGTGTTACAGTGCTAGCACACATCTCTGCCCAGACAGTTTCACAGCCACCACCCACCTCTTTTTTCCTTTAGGCTTTCCGACTGGAGCAGCTTGCTGCACCCAAAGGTCTCCCTGTATGGACACAGATTTTCAGTCCAAGTTCAGACTCGGACATAATGGTCTGACTGATGTTGAATGCAAATACTCGTCACCAAAGCCATACCATGGCAAGCTGTTTCAGCACTTCTCTTTCGCACTTAATAAGATCTTTTTCCAAACGACCATTATCTGTGACAAATCAGAAAATGAAGCTATGCATTCTGAGAAACAATTACAGTGGGGAAGGGAGTTGACATTTTGCAAATTCCTTTGATGAAACCCCAAACCAAGACATTCAGGGACTGTATTTCTCACAGCAGCTATTTCTGCTGAGCAGCACCACACAACGAGATCAGCACCTTGAACACAACACAGAAATGACAATGGAAAATTAGAATCTTTTCGCAAGTTATGAAAAAGAAGCTGACGTCTCAATTAACTTCTTAATGAAAGTGTCCAAAATACCAACCAACCAACACCTAACCAAACCACAGGACGGTGTTCAACTTCCTGTTCCTCTCACAGTTGTCATTAGATGGCACTTTTTTGATTGTGATCTCAGCAGATATACAGACATGAAGCAAACACATGGATTTTAGTCTTAATTCTCCCTTCTAAAAATGGTCTCTGCAAGTTTGGGTGAGGGGCAGACCAGACCCTGCTCCCTATTCCCCGCACAAACAAAGCCATCCTGCATGCAATGTTATCGATGCCGCACTCTTTCATGAACTCCAAATTCACTTATTTTAATAAAACATGCTACTCGAGCCATCTGACATTTATTATCCTTAAGAAACACAAAATGGAAAAGAAACATCTATGACCAGAAACAACCCCTAAACTCACTTTTATTGCCAAGGATCTGAAATCCTTTTTTTTTTTTTGCTAATAACAATGCCTCCCTGCTCCACCTTGCCTTCTGCGATATTGCAGGAAATTCCCAGAAAGAAACTCTAATGTGGATTGCAGCTGTGCAGTTTAAAGCCAAACAAACCTCTGATTTCAGAGGCTCGAGCTGGACTGAACGCTACCTTGACACACTGCAAAGTTGCAAATACTTTCCTGATCGTTCAGAGCGCACTTCTGAGTTAGCAGAGCGAATAAGAGGTGAGAAACACGGCTGCAGCCCCGCAGCACCCAGGTGATGCTCTGGGTATGGATGTTAAGCCTCACTCAATGTGACAGCTCTGTTTTGAATTTGGGAGCCTGGTGGACGTGGACCGGCGAGCAGAGGAGCTGTGTCTTTAAGACTGCAACCCTCTGCCTGTGCCCATATATCAATGCTCCATGCTGCGGTGGCTTTTCTGCCTGCTGCTCAAATTTGTCCAATTAGACACAGCCCCACAGGGTGGAATTCAGTGTGAAATGTGTCTACTGATGTCTGCAAATTAACCACCGTAGACATGCCGCTTTAAGGCCTGTAAGTGACAGGCAGAGAAATGCCTGCCCGGGACAAAAGCAGGAGGACTCGCAGCGTAAAAGCCCGGATCAGCCTGTTAAGGGATTCCCAGACTCAGCTAGGTAAAGTGTGTTAGCCGCCGCGGCACTTCGCACCTCAAGCTGTGCTGTCTCACACCACTGACCCTTCCATGGCGACATAATTCTCAAGAAGAAGCCAGGATTATCTGTCTAAGAGTCTTACGTGTGTCATGTAAGGTCAGGTGCCAACTGCAATGTAAATTAGTAGTTAAGAGTATTGGTAGCTAGACAGATGCTGGGAGCCTCAATTAGAAAGAAAAGTCAGATTATAAGTAATTAAGAGGTACAAAAAATGCTTCAGAGGCTAAATACCTAAACTGCCTCCACTGTATTTTTTTTAATAAAGCACGCATTCCTGAGCTCTTCCAGATTCTGCTTGAAACATCTCTGCAGACTCCAAAGCTGGGCTCCACGCAGACAAAAATCCCCGGCACGCTGGTGTCAGAAGTACCAGAAGGAGAATTATGGAAGCAGGGGGCTTTTATTGGGCAGAGTGCAACACAAGTCATAATTTTTGCTTTGCTGCTGTTGGAAAAGGGTGAGCTTTTTAATCTTCTGCCATAAACAGGGCTAACTGCTTTTCAAATACTTGTATAATTTAATAATTTCTGTTTTAAATATTGCTAAGGAGGAAGAATAACTACTGTATTTACTTTGAGAAGTGCTGCTTCTGCTGCTGTATCTCCGAGATACAATAGTGCATGCAGATACAATAAGCGTATGCACTTACTGTATCTGGTGAGAACCTGGTGACCTCAAAGCACTCTATAAATATGAATTCCTAAAATAACAGCAGCACAGTATGAAAATACAATCATCGGCCCCACTTCAGAGATGAGCAAACCAGCACAGAGTCTAAAAAGATACACCCTGGCATAGGGGTGAGTTTGTAGACGAGCTAAGAATCCTGCCCAGCAAACAGCTCAGGTGCCTGCTTGCACAAGGTATGCAATATTTTATTTATACACAGTCCTTAGGAACTCCTGCCTTTAAAGATTTGCCACCAGACACTTAGCCAACTGAGAAGAGCACTTTAAAGATATGCTTGATTTAGAGCCACTGAGATTTAAGAACCATGCTTAAATGCTCTCCTTAGCATGGAAGAAGTTAAGCATATGCTTAAGTATATTATCAAGCTGAGGGCAAGCGATTACCATGGTGAGAAACCAACTGCAGTGACTGTGGCCCAGCAGTGTTTGCAGGCCTGGACTCTTACACTGCAGAAAGCGTTAAAACACATGGAAAAGCATACACTTAGGTTACTTATCAGGATGCTTTGGCTTTGAAGAAGCCACTCAGTATTTTTAAGTGTTTTTCTTTTTCTTTTTCTTTTTTTTTTTTGAGGCCAAAAGACTGTAATGGGTTCATAAGATCTCCATGAGACTATGGCAGCACCTGCAAAGGACTAAGGAACACTTATGTCAACAGGGAGCTCAGCGCGAAGGCAAACACTTAAAAATCCTGAGAAAATTCTTCCAAAATAGTTCTGTGTTTCAGATTGTAGTGTTTTCAACGTACCCCATTCAGGGGGGATGCAGTTTAAGCCAGCTTCTTGTTATTCCACAAACCACTCTGTATTTTCATAGCCATAAATCATGGAAGCAATTGACAGTTTCCGGACATTGATTAAATGGCAGCTGATCCCTGAAATTCTATTACTATTATTTGCACAACACCTAACGTTCTCAAATGCTCTTAGGTCCTGGACAGCTGTATAAAAATCCTCTGGCCACAGACTTCACTTACGTTTTATTGCCCAGCAAATGGTTATGAGTAAATAAGCACTAACAGAAGAGGGCTGAACTGCAAACACCATGCAGACATAACTAGAGCAGGGTGAAAAGGACCTGTGTAAAATATACCATCAATGCCAGAGAATTATGGATTTTTGATTCTTCCAAATAAAGTATATTCATGGTACAAGCACTCCATGTCCTTCTCACCACAAGGAAGGGCTCTGAACTGTCCCATTATGCCAAAGGGTGTCTAAAGACAGAAGCATCACTCACTGAAATGAATGCATCCTTTTCTGGATTTTTTTCTTTTTTTTTTTCCTGTGCTATTCACTTGGTAGAAAGGAAACTCCTCTCCCTGTAGTGAAGACCTGCAATGTTTTCCCCTCAGCACAACCCCTCAGAGCAAACCTGAAGAAGAAGAACAGGAAAAGCAGTCTGGGGAGTGGGGGTCAGGGGGAGGAGCAGCTGCTGGCGCGCGGGGCTCCGGCTGCAGGAACAAGAAGCTCTTGGTTATCAGTGGTAATGGCGCTAACTGCAGACCCTGCCTTCTGCTCACAAGTTTTGCCATAGGACACAGAGCACAACAAACTTCTTTGTGAATTCGATCACAAGTTGAAGATATATTATCTTATGACGACGAAGCATATCTTATGCAACAAGTAAGAACTGAATACAGGCAAAGGAAAGACTGGAAATGATTGTTAACACGGAGCTTTGGAAAGGTTTCCTGCATATTTCTGTCACCCTTTTGTCCTTTCAGAAGCTGTGTGGATCGTTATGGCAGGGCTGACTATGTTATCTTATGTACTAAATCCGCCTAGATCTGTAGATGATGTCTTAGGGGGTGAAAAAGATTAATAAGGAATCACTCCAATGGCTTTAGGACAGCTAAGAATCTTAACCCATTTAACCTCCCCTAAAACACACAATCAGATCAGAGGAAGTTGTAGGAAACTCATTTCAAAGACTCTAGGCGACACTTTTTAGGTCAGATTTACAAAGCTCATTAGAATGAAGGTCTGTTACTTTAGATTTTAATACTAAGACATACTAAGAAACCCTCTTGCCCCATTTAGGAAACACACAAAGCAAAGAATGCAAATTTTAAAAAGAAACTTAATCTTAATGCATGTGTTCTGCCACCAAATCTGAGTAAAACCTTCCTAGCTTATGTTCTTATAGAAAACAGGAGAAAACACATCAAAAAGGGACAACAAATGCCGATTCATTTACAGATTTTTATCCTTTGAAGTAGCACAGGGGATGCAAAGAGCACACCATTCTTTTCAAATTATATTTTGTCTGGAAGAAACAGCATCATACAGATGTACAACTTACTGATTCTTCTTATCACCATCAGCTTCCTAAAAATTTGTTTTACCCAGAGATGCAAGTGCTGAGGAGCTGAAGCTAGGAAGATGTTCATGTCTCCATGTGCTCTGATGGCATGCACTTGCCCATCCGAGCTGTGTTCATGTGCTGCTATCAAGAAAGGGAAATGAATGACAGTGGTTGAGACTCCTGCTCTGTTTTGTGCAAAAAGAACACAAAAACCGAGGGTGAGCACCACTGATCTTTGTGATAAGACAGAGCATCTTAAGCAGAGAAATTAGGACAGAAAAATGGAAAAAATACAATAGAAGTATGTCATTTTGCAGCCTAATAAGACTGTACCTATCTAGCCAGATTCTGGTCTAAGGGAAGTGGCAAAGTGAACCTGAAATAAAAAGCAAGAGATTATTTAATATCAGAATGACAAGCCATCAAAATTTTGTGGTTAATTAGGAGGAAAAAGTCCTATGTAGAACGAGCAAGATGGCTTGACGAACTTTAGTTTTAATCTTGTGATATCCCCTCATAACAAAAGGCCTCTATGATATATCAAACAAATTTATAAATGTATGATCAATACATTTGACATGTTATTTAATTATGATTCTTCATGACAGAGACAATATGAAAAACTAGTGTCAACATTCTGACAGTGGAATAAATAAATAGATGTAATTATTTCTTATACCGATCCCAGATGAATTGTAATGTATCAGGCCAGGCTGCAGAGCAGAGTTCTAAGGTTTCCTTAATATGATAGAGTTTGATGTAAGGGGTGTCATGTATCCAATATTTTGCTGTTTTATTAGAATAAAAAGCTCTCCGGGGATCGCAAGTTCAAATGGTCACAAGTCTCCCCCTCCACTGCTATTGTGCTTAATGCAAGGATAAGCACTGAAATATGTTTAGAAAAATGCTGGTGCAGCTGTTAGAAGCAAAACATCAGTGCACCCGAACAAACCCCGAATTCTGGGGTTGCTCACAGTTTACCCCTAGATGCCATTTTTGCCCTCAGCCCTCAGCAAACACCAGCCCTGGGCTGAGGACACACGAGGTCCCACTGCACGGAGCTGGGAGCTGTGCCCGGCACTCCTCCCCTCGCACAGACCAGTTGCAGCAGTGGGTCAGGCCGAACGCAGCCAGCACACTTGTGGCCATTATCATACAGACAGGAAAGAATGCACTATCTGTTTTTTTGGCCGAGAGAAATTATAGTTAACATTTAACATGAGGGAACCGACTTCAAAGGAAAGCCAGCTGGATTGGAATAATGGGAGATGAAAATGCTAACACCAGCACAAACTTGCAGGTGGTCATATTTGGCTGAAAATAATACATCTGCAGTAGATGAGCCGGCTGTGAGGCAATGCCTGAGACGATCCTGCTGCAGAGTGGCCGAGCAACTGAGAAAACAGCCCCGTGCTTTGTTACTAGAGAGCTTCAAGGATCTTCTTGCGTTGTTCTTTACTGTGAGTGGACTGGCAAATAAGAAAAACATTCACCAGGCCTCGAGATAAACAACATTCATCATTTCCATGAGAATCCCTACGAAACGCTGCAGAATGATGCATTTCCAATGGACCAATCTCCAACGAAATGCGCCCCGTGCAGCCTCACAGCACGACGCACCTCTGTCCGCAATGAGCTTACTGGAGAATTCACAAACAGCACTCGCAGAACTGGGATGAAAGTACAGACTCACTGTCTCTGTGCAATATAAAAAAGATCAGCAAATTTTAACAAATACGTTTCTTTTCTGTGACTTCGACTTCAATAGCACAGACAAATGGCAAATAAAGGGTGGCAGCGCTCCCTAAGGGAGCAGACTGCAGCTCTATTAAACCCAAATGGAAGCGATTTCCAAGGGCACGGCACTGGGAACGCCTTTTCCCCGGTGGCCACAGATTTAAGGTCTGTTTGCAAGAGGACAGAGCTGCTCAAAGGTCTGAGACCTCACAATCGTTATTTTCACGACGTGATGTGCTGATTATTTCAGTACAAACGCCAGAAATAAAATAGGCCATAGATCTGTTCTTCCTCAGGGTCTGGAACAACCACCTCCAGCAGGAGTTACTGCGATACAAAGAAGTAAATATCCAAATTATTACTGCATTTCTGAACAGTTTTGTAATTCCGTGGCCTCTGCTTCCTCCTCTTTTTTTTTTTTTCTTTCTCTCTAAGACAGAAAACATTTCCTACTCGTCCATTATCAAAAGCCACAGAGAGCTGCCAAATGATCTTTCAGACGTCTCTCACACTGGTAGGAATACACCACGTTCTGTCTGTGAGTTTACCTGCTGATTAAGCAGTAAGTGCTTTGAACTGCTGCCTCCAGCCCCTGCAAAGTCAACAGGATGACGACAAATCCTGCCAGCTTTCTGTGCTACAGAACAAGGCCAGAACGATCTGTCATGGAAGGAAATGAAAACTTCATATGTCTACGGAGTGGGAATTTTAAAAGGAATATGGATAAGGGCTGACATGTAATATTAATATTCCTGCAAAGGGATTTTTAGGCAACGTTGCGTAAAGCATCAGGGTAAGGTTTGGATTTGTTATGCTGCCTGTCTGTAAGTATAAAACACCGTACCCATAGTCGTTAAGTAGATGATGCTAGTTTTAACAAATGAAGCTGGATTAATTTAAAGTATTTAAAGTGATCAGCAGTCCTTAGGTTAAAGAACATATGTCATTTTCTTCTAAGTTTCTTCTCTGATGAAAACACACTGCCAATCCGGGCTCCTCCGCGGCCGGCACGCACGGAGCTACCTGAGCCCTTGGCTACCTGCCTGCGGGCGGCCGTGCCAGCGGGATTAAGGAGCAGCAACCTTCAGCGAGATGGATTGAGGAGGTCAGGAAGACACCAGCAGCCCCGACACGTGTCATGCATCACTGTCTGCTCGCTGCCTCGGCCCCCGCCCGCTGCTCGGAAAATGGCCAAGCGAGTCCAAGCAAGCCCACTTAGGAGACTAATGGGTAAATGCATAAAACTATTAAATGCATGAGAATCCTCTTCACCAAATGGTAAAATGTAATGAAAGTTTAAACTGTTAATTGAATAAACCTCTTAGGGACAGAGTGCATCAACATGGGATGTTTAACAGCTCACCAGTTACCTATACCCAAAGTCCAGGTGTGTGGCTGGGCCTGTCTGCGTGGGGCTCGACCTGTGCTGGCAGCCCCATCTGCAATGCTTAGCCTCAGTGCTGTGACAGCTCCTGCGAGGTGCTTTCCTCCGAGGGATTTTTAAATGCAGAAAAGCTTGAAAACATTTTTACCTCCGCAGACACCTAAAAGCATGAGCCTGCCTGGCACCGCTGCTCCAGGCCATGGCGCTGAGTCAGCCCCAGAGCAGATCCCCAAATCCTCCTCCTGCACAAAGCAGTGGGAGCGCAGCAGAAACCTTCATGAGGTGCTGTGGGTGTGGGTGACTCTGAATGATGTAACACCTCACAGCTGGGCTTTGGTTTTCCAACAACAGGGATTCTTCAGATCCCACATTTCAGCTTCACAGGGCTGACCACCTATTTCTGACACAGATTTCTGTCCTTACCTCTGACATATCAAAGGGCAAAGCCTCATGCTCTAAAGCTCTGGCATTCCCTGTGCAGTGAGTGGCTCCTTGGGAGAGCAGTGCTGCCTCAGGCCTCGTGCTTTATCCTCACAGGAACAGGATTACGGCCTCATAAAACAATTGCAAAGCTACAGTACTATTATCCTTTAAACAGTAAAAGAAGAGAAAAATGATTTACGAAAAATAACATGATCCTTCCTGAACAGAGCCTGAGTAACAGCAATTTCAGAGACGGTAACTAATCTAATGTTGCATTATAACAGCACAAAGAAGTAGATTTGGCCACCGAACCGAAGTCATTAAAGATTAGACCAGCTGGTTTAACAGTTAGGAAATGTTTTTGCCTCTCTGAGCACAGGATACAATGAAAGCCGTTTTATGATTTAATGTCTCTGCTGTAAACAATACGATTTTTTTGATAAATCAATGGCTGACAATGACAGGGCAGAAAACTCACGGAGCTGAAGGCAGCACCGACATCCAAGGCACATCTAACAAGAACAGTCACCTCCATCCCCCAAATCAATCTGCATTAATGCTTAAGTGTTACATGATGATAATCCATAACAAGGCTGTAGTTATACCAAGAGTCTTCCTAATTGTCCTTCACATTAAAGAAGAAAAGAAGGAAGAAAAGCTAGGAGCTATAAACTAAGAAAGAATAATCAAGAATGGTTTTCTTTACAGATCCCTCAGTGTTAGGTGCTAAAATACAGCGACACATTCTCAGGCAGAGCGCCTTCAAGTCGGGATGCAGAGGTTAACTGCTGGCTTTATTGGTGTCTGATCCCCACACCGCTCCTTCCCGGCGCTTTATGGCGGGGTCGCCACCGGGTTGCCTTCAAGTGCAAACATTTTGACCGTGTCATCAAATCTTGTGCAGAGCATCCCAGCCTTTCTGCTGCTGACAAAGAAGTGAAGTGCAGCGGCGTGCTCTGCGGTGTCGGAACGAAGCAGCCAGCCAGCAGACATCTTGCTGCTTTGGAAGAGACTGCAGATACCCAAGTCTGTGTGTCCACAAAGGCAAAGAGTAACCACGAGGCATCTGCTGCCAGCCTTGGACTTCCTCCAAAGCCTTGTGTGCCAAGCACCGATGGAATCTGAATGTATGCATCAGGGCAAGGCATTTCTTTCTTTGCATTACCTTTTGAAGTATTAGCTGTGGGCTATCCAGGGTTCTAGAATATCCGAACATGTGAAAAAACAAGCAGGCAATTCTAGTTGGCAATGCCTAACTGAGAGCAGCATCCCCTAAACAGGACCTTCACTATATGCAGAAGAGTCACAGGAGAGCAGATAAAGAAGTTTCAGACATTGCAAGCTCTGTTGCTAGTCCGGATGGATGTTCTTAGTTCAGACCCAATGTAAGAGGTGCTCTCTTCTTAGGAAAAATTGTAAAGAGGATCAGGAAACTATTTAAATGCCCCCAAAATAGAGCCTCTGGGATGGAAGATCATTAAATAATACCAACCGCTTTGTGGCACTTAAGTCTCCAAAAGGGAATCCAGGAAAACAGCGCTGGACTCAGATCAAGATGCTACGCTGCCATGAGTACACTGGGATATTGTTAATGGGACACAGGGAACTCAAACATAAATAGCGAGTGGGATTTTCCTTGCATTGGCTACAATACATATGTTTGTTCAAGAAAAAAATAGTTGGAGCAAGAAGACATGCACGTCTGGTGTTGAAGAAAAGCCTGTTTGTGTCAGAGACAGTGGAGAAATTGTTCAAGAATAGTTCATCTTTAAATGAAGGTCACCCTAATGATGCTGCCAAGGTCCATGTCAGCTTGGCTTTTGGGCTGTATAAGTGCCAGCAGCACCAGTAAAATCCGCTTTGGTTTGAGGCTCAAACACGGATATCTGACATTTCACTGCGCTTTCAAGAATTGGTTCAGCTTCTTTATTTGTCACCAGTGGTGCCATTGATTCTCATGCTTCCTCAGTTCCCTGTGGACAGGCTGTCAGCCACGCAGAAAAGTGACCAGAGCACAGGGCAATGCCAGGTATGAAAACACCAGTTCACTTCCAGTTAAAAGGAGAGCTTAGGAAGAGCTGCATTTGTCACAATTAGAGGAAAACGCTCCAAGTTTGACTCTGGGTAATAACAAATTAACATAGCGTGGGACAGGGGATTTAGAATGCTTCCTATCTTTGCCTCTGCACCCGTGCTGCTCTGCCTGCAGGCTCCTGGCTGCCCAGCGATGCCGTCCTGCAGCAGCCCATGCTCAGCCCTGGCCGTGCTCCTGCAGCCCTGCAGCTTGTGCAATTGGAGGCAAAGACTCCCTCCGGAAAGGCCGAGTTTCTGCACAGACCTCGTGAACCCACAGACACTTGTAATTCATTACCGACATTTTTCACTCATGACCTCTTTACTTGGAGTTCCTGATTTTCTAATTACACGTTTCTTATTTATCATCATCTGAAGTGCCTCAAAAGCACTGCGAATTCTGACACAACTATGGGCAACATATTTCAGTGAATTATCTGCATCGATTCATATTCTTTCCCCTCTGACACCAGAGGTTTATGCAATTCAGGAATAACAGAGCTGCTAAAATAAATGGCCGAAGGGCAAGCCACTTTCTTTGTCACATTATATATAACGTTTCGGTTCAGCAAAAGAGTAGCTGGAGTATTTTGATTCTCTACTCGTAGTTAATTACAATTAAAAGTAAGACTGTAATTACTTTTATTGTAAACTTTGGCCTTAACTGCTGAGCACAGCAGAACAGAATGAGGTTTGGTTAACCTCAGTGGAAAAAGTAAAGGTTTTCTTCTGAAATAACATGGGCGTTCGGGGGAACGCGTCTGGAAGGGTGAGACAAAAGAAACCCAGAGCCATAATCGCAGCGTCCACTGCTGGGCCCTTCACTTGTAAGGCCAGCAGTGCAGAGCTGCAGTGCCTCTTCAATGCTGCGTGGTGCAGCACACAGCTGAGCTCCGGCAGCCAGAGCTCTGCATCAGGAGAATTCAATACCAAACTTCCCCTATTGCCATGTCTCCCTTTTTATTTATTTTAACAGTTTGCTGCCACTGTTTGCACAGGGAAACCAACTTTCTGGGCCTATTTTGCTTATGGGGATTTAAAGTTGCACGCTGTGGGATGACTCCCAGCTCCTTTTTCCAACTACAATCCTTTATTTCTCTCTCTGAAGACAGCAGAGGCACTTCAAGGCATTCCTAACCGCAGAACGAGCTCTGTCTTGTGCTTACACAGGAGCATCAAAGAGAGCATTCCAGAAAAAGAGGTTTTGATGCCAGGTTGTTCTGTTCCTGAGCAGGCCCATTGAAAGAGGTTGCCCCGGCCACTATTGAAGCCACAGATCTGGCTGGTCAGGAAAGAACAATCCATAGGATGGGGAATAGATCCTGGACGGGTGGCTGTGCCAGACCCAGCCCCGGCGTGCTGCCGAGCCAAGAGCTGGCACTGGAGCTGGGCACGGCTCAATGCCCGCGCTGACTCCCGGCCACAGCTGACAAACACCCCATTGTAGCGGCGTTGCCCTAAGACAGACGGACAGAAGGAAGGAAGGAGGAAAAAAAGGAAGGAACTCTTGAAGACAAAGTTGTTCTTTGGGCAGTAATTACAGATATTTAGAGACTGGAATTGATAGCCATAGGAGGAACTTTGGATTTCGCAGTGTGTAAACACTTCCTGATCTATGATTCAACAGAGAAGATCTTGGAAAACATGGCCAGCCTCAGAATAGGCTCTGTCATAAGCAGGGCATTCGGGATTATTGCTCAGAGAATATCTGAAATTAAACACATTAAACATTCGGCTTCTAGAGAATTAATTTCTTAAACATCCCATTTCTACAGAACTTCTTTTGGTGTGTTTCAAACAAAAATCTTTACAAGCGTTTGTATATAGATTTAGTAATGGTAAGTGTAGGAGGAAAGAAACATAAAATAACGCAAATCCCTGCCCAACAAACGCTGCTAGTACATAAACTTTATAAATACAATGTTGGCAGATTCCGATATATAAAAAGGTAGCTAAAAAAAAGTAAGAGCCATAAATAATGCCAAGTAATAAAGGAGGTGAATGTTTTTGTTATTAGATTCTTTCATTGTATAAATCTGTTTAATAAGCTGGCTAGGAATCATTGATAGAAAACAGACTGCTTGCGGTGTTACAGATCAACCTGTTCTAAATGTTCTTTCCTAAACTCTATGCCAAGCAATACTTTTTACAAATACAATTTAAAAATTGAATGTTCTTTCATCATGCAAAGGGAGCAAATCGCATTAAAAGTCAGAACGCACCTTTTGAAGAATGTGTGACATGTGTCTGTATCAGCAAGGCAGAAAATCTCTGTTTTCTAAACGTTTAAGATGGTTTGCTGTGAGCTCAGAGTAATTAATACCATACATCTGATTCGTCAGATGTGATTAGTGTATGTGTAAAACTCTTGATTTAACAGCCTTATTCCCCAGCATATGTGTATTTTTGGAAAGCCCTATCATATATTTTTCTTCAGAAGTTCATGTAAAAAGTATGCAGTAACATTTCACTGTAATGAAAACTAAATGTTGTGAAATGTTATTGAGGTCAGCGATGGGTTTGTGACGTTAATCTTTGTACACTATTGTTTCTCATTACTGTGTGGTATTTTTGGTTTTCATTATTCCTAGAGGAAAGGACGGAGAAAAATGAGATGCTGTAACCCAAATAAGGAAAAAGGAATAAACTCCAAAATGCAAAAATGAAGATAATAAGAATAAAAAGAAATAACCCGTTAGGATATTACTGCTTAGTAAGTTGCTGAAGTTAAAGACACCAAAGTGTTAAAAAGCAGGCTTTTTTGTGTTATTACCAAACACACACTCTTATCTCTGCTTTCCATTTTTTATTGCTGCGTTAGCCTCTAGAACAGGTGGTTTAAGTGTGCAGCTCTCAATAATCCCACAATCATTTCAGGTTCTGGCCCCCGTCCTGATCTCACTGAGTACAGCTCCAGCAGCTCCGGTTCTGGTGAGCAAAGGGCAGCTGAGCTGCAGTGCTGTGCTGGCTGCCTCCCCAGGGACCGACCACTCTGGGTGTGCAGGGAAACGGCCCTCCTGGGAGCACAGCCCCTCTGACCACCCTGAACAGCAAGGACACAGCCACTGTTTTTATTTCAGGTGCCTGTATCTGCATCCAGCAGTCACACTCCACTGAAACAACAGCAAGAGTGGCTCTGCCTGTGCAGCCCAGCTCAGCTGTCCGAGAAATTCTGATCCACACAGAGCTCAGAGGAGCTCCCACTGCTTCCCTGCGAGGCAGCCATGCACGTCCTCAGGCAGGAGCCATCACCTGGAGCCCACATTGGGAAGATGTATAACTGGTTTCAACACCGCACAGGGGCTGAGCATGCAACAGGCTTTGAGGATTGAATTGACCCCTTTGGCAATTAACAGCCTAATCTCAAATTAGATGGAGATTTATCAAAGGGAACTCTTGAGAAAGAGAAGCAGACAAAAAGGGCAGGCATTTGGCAAAAACGGTACACTCAAAACTCTATCTCGCCCATCAAATTAATGAGGTGTGCACTGAGTACTTGAGGGCTCATGGGAATAGGATGCAGTGACTTTCAGCTCTAAATCACTAGTTTAAATCCAGCCCAGTTCGTCGTGATTGAAAGTAGTTACCATCTGTCACTGCTGTGCCTCCAAGGAGTGCTGGTGGTCTCAGCCCTGCACCCATAGGAGAGCGTGGGCAGTGTGGGCCTTGTGCTGCAGGGCATGGGCTCAGCACTGAGCTGACACAGAGCTCATGGGGCAGCCTTGGCTCCCAGTCCTCCAAGCAGGCGTGGGTCCTCCTGCTGTGGTCCCCCGTGTGGACACGGAGGGTTCAGAGCATTCCATCCACTCCCACCTCACTGCCCTTACCTTACAGATGGGCGTTGTTTGTAACAGTTAGAGGGATGGAAAGATTTCCTGAAGTGTTGTGCACAAACATCATAATATAATCCTTGGAGCTCCAAAGCCAATCCCAACAACTAATCCTGCAGATAAACAAAGCTAAATCTCTATTTGCCTGCAAAAATAATGAGCAAACATTAGGGCTATCAGTGTATTGGAGGCCTCCAATCTTCTATGAAAAGACCTCGACTTTCACCCAGTTTATACTATGAAGCCCTAATCTACGGTAAATTACAAAACCTAATTAAAACGATGCAAACTGAAGAAGGTGGACTCCTCAGAGCAGCCCTGCTACAACTCATAGCTGTGCTAGCCCTCATTTCAAAGAGCTGTTTGCAAACCTCGTGCCTCCCAGCACAGCACTTAAGCCATCTGCCTGGTCTAAGTGCTGCTTCATGCTGCATGGAAAAGATTTATAGCTCAAATCCCTACACTTAGGGTACAGTGCTGTATGTAAAGTCGCCTACAAGATGTTCAGGCTCCCTCTGTAATAACAACATTAAGCACTGTTCTGTCCCAGGAGACACTGAGATGGGCTGAGGGCAAAGAGCTCCTCCACACAGACCTACACACATTCGGAGAGCTCTGGGGCAGCAGCAACAACAGGATGCAATGCCCACGTTGCACTGGTCGGCCATTGAGAATGGGCATCCCTAAGGGAAAAAGGAATCCAGCTGCACAGACAGCACCCCCACAACTGGCGGGCACATTTCAAATCAAATGCCAGAGCAGCAAGAGAATGAGAAAAGAAATGAGAGCAAGCTGCTTCATATTTTGAAGTAGTTGCCAGAGGTCTAGTGAATAATTAAAAAGAAGGTATAACACACTGCAAACCAAATGAAGGTTTCATTGCTTTCCAGGTACTTGCACTATGACTAAACCAAAGCCCAAAGCTGCAGCATCACACGTCCGATCAGATGCGTGGTGCTGGTGACACTCTCAGCTGGGACACCTGAACCCACTGCGTTTGTGTCAGGATGTTTGGCTCATGAGTCCAAGAGCCTCTCTGAAACATGACTGAGCCCAATGAGAAGCAGTGCTGTGCCACCGCCTCAGTGTGTGGCTGTCAGCCTGCTGCTCTTATCAGCATCATTTTTATCTTTTTTTTTTCTTTTTTCTTTTTTAACATCCAATTCCAATGACAACAGTAACTATCCATCAAGTTGCAGTATCAGGGCCAGAACACCACGGGCCGCAGCAGCCATAAAACAACATTTCTGCACCTCACCCTCTGTGCCAGCAAAGTTCGCGCAGCATTCGGACAACAGACTGAGCAGTCCTGACCTGCCAGCACCAAGTGGGTGCAACCCGTCGGGTTTTGGAAGCATCCCTGTGAGTCACCAACCCCCAAGGAACGCTCCTTGACAGCAGTCTGCCCCGACTGCCCATCCAGCCCCAGCCGGAGGCAGCTCCCAGCTCACCACAGAACCCCTCTCGGTAGCACTCAGTCTCTCCGTGTAGCAACAAGCACTTGGGGCGTAAGCAAACACTGGGAGCCGATGACGTGTCAGATATACGAGTGTTTTCTTTATCAGCAAATGTTTGCTGACTGGGACTCCCCTGAGCTGAGGTTTCCTCTTTTTTCTCCTTCAGATTTATTGATCCGAGCTGATAATAGAAATCTGACTTTTTTTCATCGCCAACGGACAGAATCAAAGAAAACTCAGTGAGGAAATTAGTGCCGGTGGAACACCGTTTGCCTTAAAAAATTAAGGGTGGAAAGTGTATTCAGGAAATTACACGTCAAAACTAGTGAAAACATGTTGAAGTGGACATTAATGGATGCTTAAATCATCCTGAAATACAAATATGTGTTACTATGAGAACATAAACACAGTTGGAGAATAGAGTGGTAAAGAAACTGCTCCTGCCTTCTATTATCAAACGAAGCCTAAACATTCAGTTAAATTACATTCTGAATTATTCTAAACATATGGAAATCATGGAATAAAGAGCCTTTATTTTCACTTCAAATTGTACTAAATGCAAACTGAGGATCCTTCCGCATAGTCTAATTATTTAAAAACAAACAAGCAAACCCCCCAACTTGCTTTTAATGAATCCAACAGCAAAACAGCACAAAATCAAACCTCTTTTGGGATTGCAGGAGCCTCCTGTTCCAACCACCCCAACTTCCTAGCCTCAAACTCCAGTGCACGTTTCCCCTGCTGCAGAATGAAAGGATCAGCCAAAAAGGTGAGCAGCAATTCCCAAACAGACTGCAGTCCTACAGAAGGACCAGAATGGGGCTTACATGAAAGAATTCAGAAGTTGTTTCTTTTAAACTGTGCCTCAGTCCGACTACCCTGACTGTTAGGTAAGAAAAGGACTGTTAGTAGGTGGTGGGATCCAGTCTGCACTGCGGAGTTATACGGTGCACAAAGACAATCCACAGCTTAGCTGCATGACATGAAAAGATCTACGTGTATTTACAGAGATGTTATCTGGGGTTTTGTAGATCTGGCAGTTAGAGATCAAATGGAAGGAGTTTGTTGCAGAGATCCGAGTTCACAATTGTTCTTCCTTTGCAGGAGGACACAAAGGTTGAGCAGAGCGGGAGCAGAGCCCTGCGCAGCTCGCACAGCACAGTAGAAGGGAAGCACAAAGCAAATCCCTATTTGCTAATCTGGTAAATGTTATAAAAAGGTGAAAAAAATAACTCCTGATATTTGCCATATTTGCCTGGTTTATCTCACTTCAAAGATCGAGGGGGAGGGGAAGGAATTTCAAAGATGTCGGGGAAGCTATTTTTAAAAGCAGTCATGGGACTGTGAAATAAGATGTACGTTTTGTGGAAAAAGTGTTACGGCATCTCTGGCTGTCCTGCATCTCAAAACCAGATTCCTTCTAGAAATTACTACGGAGAATTAATGATGAGCGACCGTGAGACTGAAAAACACCCGATCAAGAAATGAGACAAAGAAGTTGGGCACATGATGAGCATTAAATGTCACGCTGTCAGGACGGACCAATGTCCTCTGGGCTCTGTCACCTCGTCCCTGTGCGCTCACACCTGACTGCAGCCCGGAGAGCAGTGCGAAGCAGGAGAGGAGAATTAGGGAGAGACTCAAGGAGGGACAAGAGAGGTCGCTGAGTGGCCCTGGGAGGCTCAGGGCCTTCCTGCTCTGTGCTGGAGCTGGGGATGCTGCATGGAGCACCCTGCCTGCCACGCTTTGCTGCCATGCAGCCAGCGGGAAGCTCCTGTACTTCAAAGGGAACTGAGCGAGGCCAATGTCAAGAGCTTTCAGAAGTCCCACCCTTAAATCCTCAGCACTCGTAACTCTTCCTGAAGGGAAGCAGACAGCCCCACGGACATTCCCAGGCACCAGAGAGCTCGGTTCAAGGGGCTGCATCCAGATGAGCCCCAACAGGCCAGTCTGCTGAGCAAACGAGGCTGATCCGGCCCAGTTGTCAAAGCTGGGCAGGTCTGGGCGTGAGAAGCACCTGGGGAGGCGACAGGGAGGGCAAAGCAGGAGGACTGGGTGGCTGGGAACGGAGCACGAAGGCCTGGCTGCACTGCCCCACATGCAGCATCCTGACCCACACATCACAAGTGTTGGGCTCTGCACCCGCTGTGCCGGCAGTGGTGCCGGGGGTCCCTTCGTGCTGCCAAACCCAGATCAGTGTTTAAGTCGCAGGTTCAACTTGAGAATGAGGGCATTTTTTTCCTCGTCTGATCAAGGTCAAAACTATTAAAATACCCTTAGGTTCTCAGTCTAGTGAAATGAACTGGTAATACATTTGGCAAGTTAATCTGTGGATTGCCTTCTCACATGAGACCAGCTGTTGTGTTTCTAAGTACAAGCAGTATTTACCTCCGATAATGAAATGACTGAATATAATATTAAAAAAAAAAACAACACAAAACAAAACAAAAAAGTGTTCCCTTGCCTACTGCACAGCCCTGGGTTACATTTACAGTTCTAATAAACTGATTTGTCAAAACCGTCACAATCAAGGATGATCATCTGGATACCAGATGAACTAAAATACATGTAATTAGAAGTTGTCCGTTTGTTCTCTTTTATTCCCCACATATCTCTCCTCTGTTTGCAAATACGTGTGCATGTTTATGTGCAACTGACCATTTAACTGTGGGCTTGAAATCTAGCCTATTTATTAGCACTTTTACTGTAGTATAACTCGAGCGAGTTCTTTCTTCACAGTGCGTGTGTGCAAAACAGGAACCTGGGCATGTTACTTCAGTGCTGTAATGCACAGCGTGTGCAACAGGCACCGTATGTGTACGAACAGATGAGCACAGATGTAGCACTGCATACACACAGGGACACACCTACTGCTCAGTGTAATACACTTTCAAAAACAAATGCAGATTCAGCTCAAGCCATTAAACTTCCTAGTTCACTTCATCTGCTAAAGAGCAGAGGTTGCCTTTTTTCTCTGTACCTGCCACTGCACCAGCTGTGCCCATCACCTCCAACACCAGGTGAGCTGATGCTCTGCCTCTTGTTCCTTATCTTCTGTCCTTTGAAGGAGGATGTTACAGTGCCCTGGAGGTCTGCTGGCAGAAGTTCATAATGGCTTCACGTTCTTTTTCCCAAGATTTGAATACAAGCAATATTTCATATCGTGATAGTTAAATATGTATGGTCCAGAGCAATGTGAACAGACACACTCCCTGCCCAGCAGAACCTCTGACAGAAAACAGAGAGCAGGACATAGGAAAAATGATAAAGGAGGATGTGGGAGAGATTATCAGTGACAGCCCGGGAGGAAGGACTTCCTGGAAGATGGGTGATTTAAGAAGGGATCCAAACGAAGGGACAGCGCGATGGGAGGGCAGCTGCAAACCTGCAGGAACGGGGACGTGTGAGTGGGTAAGGAAGGCTGAGGGGGAGAACAGAACGAAGAAAGCTGTTAAAGCAAAACAGTGAGCAGAGAGCATCCTGGCAGGATGTGTCACCAGAACCTATCAAACGAGCTCTAAGTGCAGGACCCACTGCCTCCCCGCAACTGCATTATTACCTCCCCAAAAAATCACAATGAATTCCATGTCAGATCTGTTTCAGACTCCTAATAGCGTTGGCTTGAGACAACTCTCATCAATGATTTTATGTTAGGCCACACATCTTTTTTTATTTTTTTACTGATAAGGAAGATGTCTCTATTCAGCATCTGCGCAGTCATCTGCACTATCAGGTTGGTTTATAACATCCTGTTCAGATTAGCCATGAAGATTTCAGTGGCCACTGAGAAACACAGGGATACTGTTGTAGTTCCTGAACTGTATGAACAGTCGACTGTTCAGCACAAAAGTATTTGATGATGATGATAACTTCCAGAGCTGTATAGCAGCTTTTATTCATAGACCCCAAAGCTCGTAAGAAGGAGTCACACCACTGCAATCTCATTTCTCACAGAGGGAGTGTTGTGCCCCATAAAGACACCTTCCGTGAGGCAGCAGCTCACAACTAAAGCTTTCCTTCTTTCATTCCTCTTCCATAATCACAAGTATGTGCAAAGCCACGTCACTGTTTACCGGAGGAAGGCAGGCAGTGCACATGGCATTTCTTACAGACAGTGAATAAAGGCAGCTGGATGACGTTCCGGTGCAGGAGCAGCTCCTTCGAGGTGTTTGGGATATGCCTAATTACAGAGCTGCTGCCATTGCTCTGAGATGCATCTGCCCGATATTTAAACCACAAGTTGCTCATCTCCTCATTCTGACTTGCAACTATGTGCTGCAACAGCAGGAATCACAGTGCAAGCACTAAGGAAGCTGGCTTTGCAGACACTGGAATCACACATCATCATAAACCGATCTGAAGAAAATTCCACTGACTGCTAACAACAGATGAGAAAACAAGCAAAAACTTCAGAAAAGTATTTTTAAACTTAAGATCCCAGACCAGAAGCTCAAAATGGCCCTATATCATTTAATCAGATGAGGGAGTCCTGTCTCCACTGAAGCCAGCGATGGTTTTGCCAGAGATTTCAATGCATCCACGATTTTACTGTCTGAAGTGCAACGGAGCTAACAAAACTCACACTTGTCACTGAAGATCTGGAGATTTTATTCTAGCAAAACTCCCAGTACTCACGTAAAGGCCTTTTGATCTGGCTCTGAAGCCAGTTAGTAAAACTGTAATTCATTCCACCACAGCTTTGCTACCTGGAGAGAAGTAGCTGCTTTGAGGTTACGCACAGTAAGTCACCATCGTATATGATTTCACACTGCCGTGTGCTGTGCCAAGCAAAACGCTGCCTTCCCATGCAGCTCATCGGAGACTGGGGCTTCCAATCCTCCTCCGCACCGATGCCAGAGCTTTCAGGCAGAGCATTACGATGCTTCTGGATCTGGTTGCATTGTGGCACACGCTGCACAGACAAACGTATTAGATGGTGACAGGCACAGAACGGATGATATGCAGGCTAATCTGGAGGGGGAAATGACGGTGAATTAAAGGAAAACTTTAATCGCAGAGAGGAAGTGCTAAGGGCACTCAAAACACCTCTGAGCACTAAAATCTGCAGTTCTGGCAAAAAAAAAAAGTCCTTGCTGAGAGATTATAAATCTTCTTTCAAATGGAATGATTTAGTGATGGTTATCGAGAAGAAAAGAAAGACTACCAGTACAAAGAATGTAAGGATAGGGCAGGAGCTTCAAAGCCATCGCTCCGCAGGGACGGAGTGCAACAAAACCCTTCAGAAATCCAGCTGAAAAGAGAACAACGCTTGGTGCAATCTGAAATAACAATTTTGTATTTTTTTCCCTCTATTTGTTAACTATGTGGAATCAAGAGGGCAATAGGTAGCATCAGATGAAGGCTTCCTAAATCCAGCTGCAGAAGAACTACGCTGTGCCAGGAGAAAGCCCAGTGTTAATGCCAGATGGAAATGTGGGATCACAGCATTTCAGTGGGAGGAACACGAGGCTCACCTTGCCCTGCTTTGCTCTGGGCACCCACCTGTGCCGGCAGAGCCATGGACGCAGCTTCTGAATGTTTCTTAAAAGGTCAGCGGAGAAGATGAGATCATTTCCTTTGGCGCATGAGCCCACATGGGATGGATGCTGCCTTAGGGCATTCATAAACACCTGTGATTTCTTTCCAGTTACAACTAATAGTTCACATTTACTGTCTCCCTCTGGTCACTTCTAAACACTTTATGGAGGTAGTGTTATTTCCCAGCTTGTAAGAGGGGAAAGAGAGTTCAGTTATAAAGTAAAAGAATCATAAATAAAACTCTGGTCGTCTGCAAGCCAATTCTGCTTTCTGGCCACTAGATCTCATTTTTTCCAGTGAGTTTTTTAGCTGCCCATAGAAACAATAGACTAAAATTCTGATTTTATGCATGTGTCCCCCGCACCTTCCCGGTATCGAAGAACGTCGTGTTTACACACAGATTGGGTCTGGAAAGGAAATCTTCTAGTTAGAAGAGATTCTCTTTCGGGCCGTGAGTGGGCAGGCAAAGGGAGGCCAACAGCAAAGCTGTGCAGCATGGAGCCGAGCAGGAAGGGCTCCGGACGCAGCGCCTACAAGCTGGCTTCAGCACGGCTACTGAGTTTCAATGAATAGAAAGATCTTTTCCATACACGAATCCCAGGTTTCTTCCTACACCTTCGTATATATTTAGCTCATTAGGAAGATCCTTTCCAGAGGTGCTAAAGCAGAAAAGCAGGAAGGAATACTTCAAGGCTTCCAGATAAACTGCAAGGCTGAGCTCCCCAAACTTCTCCGGACTTCAAAGCCTTTCAGATATTGTTTAATCAATGATAGAGCTAGAAGGCCAGCTGTGTTCTTCTGTTTGTTCTTAAATGCTAATCCAAGTTTACCAAAATTGAGGGATTTTGCATCTGGGGAATTTGGACTCAGGCCCGTGTCTCTGGTAACCTGTCCTTGGCCTCTCCTTCTGTCTCCTTGTCACGTTCCACCCCTCTCTCTGCTATCCCTGGTGCATTTTTAGCACCACTTTCCCTTTCGGTTGGATCAATAATTGCTTTGTCATGCTTCATGACAAGACCTCTCTCTTTCTGGGCTGCCATGCAAGTCCACAGTGTATTTCGACACGGATGACACTTAAAAACAGCATATGAAAACTCTTTAGGCCATTCCTTACTAAAATCTCACCATCCATTCCAGTCCTCTGCAGCCTCCTGTACTGTCTTAGGCATGAAAATAATGAAGAACTTACAAGCTGATTATATTCAAAGCTGAAATGGATCCCTGGAAAACTGAAGGTTTTTGGGTTTTGGAGACCTTTGTACACACTGAGTTCTTCCCAAGGTTGAACCTGTACCAATCTTTGCTCTGCTCTGCTACATCTCTTCTGTTTCTTTGTGTTTTACCATTTCCTGTTTTACCTTCTGTGGGAGCCTGAGCAGAAACAAAGTAGCATGAGCAGAAAAATAAAGAAGAAACTGTGCTGGGAAAACTATCACTTGGGGGCATAATGCAGTTTGGAGCTGGCACTGCCCAGGAACAATGAATGCTGTTTGGCCTCTTTCTGTGCAGCAGGAAATAACCTTCGGGAGCCCATCACCTGCTGAGAAAAACAACATAGGTAAAACTGGGGCTGAATTTTCCAAATGGTGATGGTTTGCCTGCTGCCCAGCAGGCAGGAGCTGTGCAGGCCGCACCACGCCTGGCCGGCACGCTGCTCTGGCAGATGGGCTCCTGCAGCCGCCGCGGCCTGTTCTCAGGGTGCTCATCTCAGAGGAAGGAAATTGAGATTCCACCCCAAATCCCAGCACATAGTTTTGAGGATTCCCACATCTTCCAAGGATTAAGTCACCACATGTATAGTCTAAAGTGCCCAGAGGCCCTATAGCAAGGCTCCGTTTTAGAAGGCTGTGTAGGAAGAACCGCTAAGAGCCTAAATCCTTTGTAGTCTGCCCCACAGACATGCTCAAGAAGAGATTTCAAGAGGAAGAATGGGATACAGTTCTGACAATGGGGTGAAAAAAGGATGGCAATGACCTAACAGGAGCATGTCCTTTGGCTGACTGACCGAGGGACCTCAGTGCCAGACACAGCCTGTCCCTACCTATGGAGAAACCCACGAGTGGATCTCTGGCACAACAGTGCCTTGGTGCTACGCAGAGACAAATCCTGCTGGAAGTGTGGGGTTAAACAAAGGCGACTGCCTCCTGTTTGAAAAAATGGGAACATGCTAAGTGAGAATGATGCCTGGGCCTGCAATAAATCTCATCAACCTGAAGGGAGCTACCAAGAACAACATGAAGAACAACACAAAAGAAATGTGAATGTGCTGATCTGGGAGATGCTCTGATTCTCAGTTAGTTCCAAACTCTGCTACTAGGCCTACTGTCCATATTCATGTCTCATAGAGAAAATACTCTCTTTCCTACCCAGATCCACTGACTCAGCAGGACTTCTGGTGATGGAAAGGGAAGGAAGACCGAGGACTACTACACAGCTTGACTCAAAGCCCTATGAGCTTGCTAAAATATATTCCTTCTTATATTCTAATAGTTTCCAAGATGTGGGTACATCTAAATCATCTTCTAGAAAGCAGAAAGGCAAAAGCACAGAAGAACACAATATTATTTTAACAAGTGGAAGACAAGAAATCAAGATTCATCCCTACTTTAAAATGAAAGCTGCTCTTTTTAACCAGGGATGAAACATCCAGCATTTCTAGAGCATCCCAACACACTTCTCCCACTCAACCACCCACACGGCCAAGCCTGACGTGCTGCCTGGGCCACCAGAGCTCCCCGAGCCACAGGCAGCACAGGGCAGGTCTGCAGGAAGCAGCCGATGCTCCCACAGCACGATCCCGCTAGTAATCCCAACAAGATAATCACAGATGTTGTGACCCACTTAAAAATGAGTTCATTTTCCAGATATCCAATTTCAGTGGCTCTTTAGCACATTACTCCCCTGAAGGTTTATGGGCAAATGAGTGTTCAGCTTATTCTCCAACATTTTCTGCAGTAGTAATGCTGTGCTATAGTAAGTGTGAAATTAGTACATAATCTTTAAGCCATCTTGTTTTCAGGATGATAGATACTTGCTTTGCTAACAGCTCCAGCCTCCTTGTGCTGCTGCATTCCCTTAGTGCCAAAGCAGCAAGTTACACTTCCCATTACCTTGCCAGACACAAATATGGGAGGGAGACAATGACAACAAGCAGAACCCAACCGTTTGTGCACACAGAAGATAGGACTTCTTCCATCATTCACTTCAGTTCACTTCTCTTTTGCATGGGATGCAGCGATGCAGCACAACAGAGAGACTAAAGAATTTCAGAAGGAACACTCAAGAATCTACGTAGCAAAAGAAGCAAGAAGACAGATTTTTTTTTTTTAATCAAGTCCTTTTATCCTTTTTCTTACATAAATCCATGTAAACATTGGAGATATGTGTGGTGCCAAAGCTGACAGCCTCTGGTAAGCCCAAAGCACGCGGAGTGCAGGAAGCATTCCTGCTCCAAGGCCACGCTGCCCCCAGCGAGGCAAGTAAATCTACAGGTTTGTGCCCCTGCAGCCATTGCTCGTCCCGCACCATCTAGCACATGGCCACAGGAGAGCTCTGGTGCAGCTCTCTGGGTTGTACATCTCAGGCAGAAGCTGCTGCAGGGCGATGTGTCGTTCTGCCATCATGAAGGCAGGAGGAACAGCTGGAAGAAGGCTCATGGGTGGGAGCACTCGATTCTTGCACCCTTCAAGTGCTTTCACTGAACTGAACGGGACAGAGGATAAAGCCACAGACATGTAATAAAAACAACCCAAAACCAAACCAAACAAACAAAAACCCCACTGCATTCAAAAGGAGCAAACCACACCAAATTACCAGCGGAGTGTTTACAAGATGGCATAGGTGAAAGGAAGTGTCAGCAAAGACAACCGTACCTCTCCATGCACCGGAGCTCGTTTTTCACATATCCGTGCCAGTGTCACCAGGTGCCCATTGTGAAGTCAATTCAAAGCAGTGCTGAGGCTGACAGTGGCAGCCTGGATTTCCTAATTCTACCTACACTTCTATTTTTTTCAAAAAATACAATTGGGATGGAATTTTTTAATAACAAAAGGAATTCCAAACACTTACCGTAACTATTTTGATTCTGCTTCTAGTACGGATAAATTAAAAATGGAAGATCTGCTTGTTTGGGGGATTCTTACAGTACTAGCTACTTCTTCCCCCTGTTGGGAACCAATGGGAACCTATGTACTATTCCTGAAACGTCCTTCACGTGATATTTCCGCTGTCTATTTAGAAAAGATCAGCTTTCCTCTAATTACTCAGTAAAACCAATTATATTTCTTCAATTCATGCCCTCCCACGCAGTGTGCTTCTGTATGACAGCAATCTCTGTAAGAAGAACTGATAAAAATGTTTAGTTCTAAATTAACATTACCTTCTGCTACGAAACAGGTGATCTTGCCTTCACAACTGACTTGCTACTAGGAGTCAAAATACAAGGTACTGTTGGGTTTTGATCATGAATGAGAATAAATGTCTTCTCTAAGTCGTGCCATGGCCCTGGCTGACACTGCTGCTCCTTGAAAGTTCACCTAGCCAGCTGCCGATCACTTCCAAATCACAGCTCTGGCTACAGACAGCCAGATGCTTTCCTTACATTCGAGCAGGCGTAAAGTTTCTCCCAAATTTGTTTAAAGGATGCAAATTTAACAGTTCTACCTCAACTAGTGAAGCAGCAAAGCTTTGCAAAATGCATCTGGAAGCTCTACACACTCTAACATTCCCATTCCCAAACGATTCCAGCTCATGACCGATTTGGGTTTGCGCAGACACAAACCATGCCAGCTGTGGCACACCAAAGCTTGCAACTGTTAAATGTTTTCCTCTTTGCCTTAGATGGATTAATGCCTAGCACCTCTCAGGACTTGCTTCACAGTCATGGACATAAAGAAGAGCGAAGAGCACAACATCTTCAGCAAATGCTGAGCTACAGCACCAAGCAAAGCCAACAGCTGCTTTGCTTGAAGAATGGTGACTGGTTAAACCACCACGTTCAGGAAGGGCAAGAAAACGGGACTTTTTTCCTTTCAAAGTGCATTTCACTTCTTCATTTACTGTTAAAATTTCCTCACTGGAGCCCTTTCCCAGCTTGAAATGGCGTTTATGGCAGCGTGTGCTTACAGCAGCAAACACCCTCAGAAGTACGAGCTCCCGTGCTTCATAGCTAGCGCTTTACTCACTCTCTTTCCAACCCGAACCACAGGACTGGGCATCAGCTCCCGCTTCTCCCAGAACCGCTCTCAGAGAGGAGGAGGGAAGGACCGAAGGCAGGGCCCTGGCCGTGTCCCCCGCTGTCTGTGTGTGGTACAGGCCCAGCCCCGTCCGCCCCACAGCGCAAAGCCGCAGGGCTGGGGCAGGTTCTGCTTTTTCCGAAACGATCTCACCAGCTGCAGCACATTACTTGTGGCAACTTTTCTTGGATCTTAAATGGGTTTTGAAGCCATGCTGTCAGCTGCCTTCATGTCACCCCACTATATTATGATTGAATCTCCTGTTCCTTTTATAGAGTTGTTCTCTCCTAATAAAACACTAACTGCTGGTCTGAAAGCCGGCTTCAGGACCACTGCTTATGGTCTCATGATAACCTCCTGCTCTCTTCCTTTCTCAGCTAAAAACTACACTTGTGAAACGCTAAGCACCGAGGCTGTACTCTTAAATATTCATGCAGCCGGCCCCAGAAATTTGCTGTGTTTATACAAATTCTTGACCCCACCCCCATTTCTAGTTATTTTAAGAGCTCATACTTTCGAACTGGGCAATATTCCTGAACACATGAAAGAACACACAGAGTACAAACAGCTATAAATGAATATCTGCAATTCATTGCGGCAGCCGCCTACAAAGGTGATACCTTCAAGCTGTTTGTCAGAATAAACCAGCAAAAAAGCTGTTAGTTGTCAACTTTTGGACAAGATGCATTGCAAAACAATACTCATTTTCCCTGGCAAATGCAAAACCACATTTTATAGGTGTGAACTACGTCCAAACTTCAAAACTGGATCCTAAATGAACTGTGAACGGATAGGAAAACACTCTGGGTATGGTTGCAAAGAAGCAAATGACTTTAAATGTACAGAATTAAAATAATCACAGTTTATTTTTAATACGTTTAAAGACTAAAAATATTTTCACCTTCCATTCTACTGCATTTGAATAGAATCCATCAACAAAAGCTTATAAATCTGTAATTCTTAATGGGTTTCATGCCAATGTTGTGCTTAAAGTCAGGAGACTAAAAGAAAAACTACATTCCTGGGGCATAATGATGTACAGCAAAAAAGAAATGCTTCGCTGAAATCTAACTTGACAACATTTGTTGTTGGGATTTCTAGGACTTTCATCAGGGATGTTTCTGAAAGAATCTCGTCTCGCAGAAATTGTTTTTGTCGTGGTAACAGACTTGACTATTAATGAGAAGACAGTAAGAAGCTTTAGTGTCCTAATGGATACTAAATGACCTGGAGGATCTGAAACACTTATGTGCAAAAAAAACACATACGTGCAATTCCTTTGGCTTCAAGTATTTGCTAGCTGGGACGCAACGCATTAAGGAAGATAACGAAAGTCATGTGGAGAAATGACAGCACCTGATGTATAAACAAGCACAATAACTTGGCACGTTACAAAACGGAGTACGCCACTCCATGCCATTTTCAGAAATCAGAGGAAAATCAGGTCATAGCAGCGGGTCAATACGCAGCGCCCGGGAACCTCCGTATGTCCTCGAGACGGCGGGGCTGCGAGCAAGAGCTGACATTTGACACAGATACAGCTGTTTGAAATATGTCTTCATCACAATCAGATGGAGATGAGGACGGAATAAAATTCAGCCGGGCTGAATGCAAAGCTGAAAAAACCTCATCTGAAACCAGATGCGGCAGAACGTGCAAAAGCGAGGATGCAAATTTCATTTTGCAAACCTGGAAGGAAATCCCGGCGAGCGCTCGCCGCTCCGCCTCAGCCGAGGAGCTCGTCAAAATTGACGGCCATAAATATTTGGAAGGAAGAAAACCCGGTAAAGTCTATTCATTTTACTTTCTGAAACGGTGCAAAAATGTTACCTACTCCCTGTGCAGTTATTAGTCTCAGTAATGTAACATAACAGATACTTTCTAAATCCTTTTAGGCCTTCTCCCCCTCGCTGGAAAGATCATCATTTTTTTATTTCAAAGTGGATTTAATAAAGAAAAGGAGTGCTGTTAAAGTAATACGTGAGGCTTTGACATTAAGCAGCGCAACCCTGCAGAGTCGGCAAGAACAGGGTCTCTAATCTCCCGTGATTTATGGAGGGCTCTTCCTTCATCTCCGCGCTCAGGGAGGGCCGCGGAGGCCAGAGACAGGCTGGCGGCCCTGCTGCCGCGGGCCAGCCCGCAGGCCCGGCCTTAACCGCTTCGCTGCTGGCCCGGCCCCCATTAAAGGGCTCCCTATTTATTTGTATTTATAGAACAAAGTGAGCTCAGAGTTAAGTAATGCCTACGGAGGTAAATGTTTATGTCTGTCATCAGAAATTTATAAGCAGAGAGGGAGAAGCTAATAGGCAGAAAGCAAAGACCAAAACTGTGGAGTGTTTGATGCTCATCTAAGTAAGCTCTGAAAAGCTCCAAGTAGAAACACATCTTAATTAAAAACTTACAAATATATACAGTTAATTTTAAAGCTAAATAACTGAATTACAGATACCAGACAGCCTATTACCCACTGGAGAAGAATGTTTGCCTTACGCTGCCTGAATGTTACACAAAAGTTCAAAGAATATGTTTCCAAACACAAACGCAAGAAGCTATTAAGCTCTTGTCACAAGACAGAAAGATCTCGTTTTAATGGATTTCAAATTCATCATTTTCTAGGGAAACGACCACTCACTTGGCATTGTGAAACCTCGCAAACCTCCGTTACCGATGTAAAACACTGAAACCAGTTCTAATGTGATCTGGACTACAGGAGATTCGCGTAACCACCAGTGAGGGCTGAGGGGATCACATGTTTGAACTCAGAGCCTCGGTGAGACCATGCTTAGGGACTTGGGCACATTTCCCCTCACAAGTGGCCGTGCTGAGGCCAATGGAGCTCACAGCCCATTCCTGTAAAGCCAGGTGACTGCTGTCCCTGCAGGCTCCATGGACGTCTGTACCACTGACAGCTCCTCACTGACCTACCGCCCTTCTGTTCTGCACCTTCACTGGGCCTTGCACAGCGAGATCCTGGCTGGATGAGCACTTCCAGGAAAACAGAGATATAAATAAAATGGGAGCAAACAAGTCCTAAAGGGTAGTGATGGACAAACAAAGCAAGAGCAGTCCTGCAGCCCTCAGGGAACCCTCAGCAGCCCCGTATTCTCGGGAACACAGCCCTAATTGGTTTCAGTGGAAATTATATGAACATGCCAATCAAATTTGGACCCATCTGAGATGCTGTGGGTTTAATTAAGCCGCCTTCTACATACAAACTAGAGGGAACTAGATTTACAGAATGTCTTTTCCTTTCCCCAGATTTCTGGCAATCTCAATATGGCAAGACTTCATGCAAGAACAAGAAAAATCAGGCTAAAATTCGTCATATTTTCAGTGGGTTTTGACCTTCCTAGTTGGGGAAACACGATGCCGTGCAGAACTGTTCTGCGCTCTTCCAGACCCACAAAGGGTACAGTGGGATCTTTTAGCTGCCACTACCTGCACTGGAAACTTTCTGGCCAATGCAAGCTGCCCTTGAAAGCTGAACCCTGCACAAACATGTGCTGGAGATTTAAGTTTTTATATTCATGGTAAATTACCTTACATTGTCTTCCCTAAAAGGTTGGGAAATGGAAGTATTGACATACTAATTTAACATTCATTAGCCAGCATATTGCAACCTATACAAAAATATTGGCAATCAAGATGCATTATTTCAAAGTTTGCTGAATTTTCCTTTGAGTGATTGAGTTCATCCCTTACCCTTCCTCTTGCCAACTCTGCACTTGTCTCAGCGACAGACCTGGAGACGAAAGTCACTGCTGCATGGACAGGCTGCGCTCAGCTCCGAGGGCTTCTCCCTTGGGCAGGATGCTCAGGCTGGGGGATGTCTGGAAGAGCCTGGAAGCATCCGTCACCTGGTGTAATGGTGCCTAATGGCAACTTAATCAAAGTACAAATGGCAGTCACTATGCACTCTAGTTGCTGATTCTAGGACAGCTGACCCACACCACAGGTGGCTGGATGAGGCCTCATCATGTCACCCAGCCCCACGTGCTGTGTGAAGCTTCTGGGGAAGGAAGGGTGCTTGAGCTGCCCCATGGGCCCGGCCCTTTCTCTCCTGTCTCCAGGCACAAGCATGTGCCTACAAAAGGAGTGGAAACTTGGCAGGCTGGAAAGAAGAGTGCAGTCAAGGGTCGGGAGCGGAGCCCAAGTGCTCCCGTCCTGCCCTGTGGGAATTGCACCAAAAAGGTAAGGAGTCGGGAACGTGCTGCCTTTTCCATGGAGCCTCCCAGCACTGTCCCTGGTGCACGAGTTGGTCCTGCACGAGGCTGGGTGCTACGATCCACGCCATCTCCTCCAGAGACCACCTCCAGAGAGCTCTGGTTTCATTTCCCAGCCCTAAAAATGGCTGGGGCCACAGCTATTTCTTCAGTGCTCAAATTCTCTGCAGCTGCAGGGTCACTACATCCTGTCATGGCCATAAGCAGCACAACGCTGTGGAATGGGCTGATGGACAGATTCAGACCCTTCATAAGCTCAGAAAATGGGGCAGTAGTTAAAAGTTTTAAAAACATGCAATTTTAGAAAACACAGTGCTTTAGAAATTCTGATCCTTGGATGTCTCTGTGGAGAGGGATCTGAAACACGAATTTCAAGTCTACAAACCTGAAGCAGAAAAGAGAAGGCACTTAAGTTTTCTTCTGCATTACGCTGTTTATGTGAAATAGTATGCAGAGCAGGTAACTGACCTTTACATCGTCAGGTCCTGATGCTCAGCAGGCCTATGACAAAGTGATCTGGCTGTAAACAAGTCTTATCAGGGCGCCCACAACTAACTGCTGTAACCAGAGAATGTAAATCACTCCAGCCCAGCAGACAGACGTGTGATCCCAATTTGCACCTCATCCAAGTCAACTAGAGCAACATTATTTACACAGCCCGGACCTCGGCTGTACCTGCTGCCAGATGAATCCTCACATTTCATGTAAGCGTAAAAGTAGTTCATATTAAGAGTGGGGGAAAAACAGTCTTGTTGGCTTCTAGGTCGCCCTGGTAAGCAGCCCACTAGGTTTTCAGCAGGTGAACAACATGCGAGGCGGCCTTTCTCTCCCCTCTCAAAAATCAATTTTTTACTTCCTAATAGACAAACTCTGCAGAGTGAGGGAATATTACCTGAGAAGCCACAACTTCCCTCAAGGCTCCTGAAGCAGCAATAATCTTATTTTTCTTGTACAGCTCCTGGCATACATGAACCTAGTGTTAAGCTGGTGCCTAAGGACGCCACTCCAAAACAAATATGAAATGCAAATAACTTATTTAAACTGTAATGCAATCACATTTCTTTTTATAGTAAACATAAATCTCCTTCTTTATTATAATCACATCTTATCACATACAAAGTAATTTAATACAAGATCTACCTTCCTACACATTATTGCATTAGGGAAAACAAACTTTTTCAGTGTGTTTATTTCGAGCAGAATCTTCAGGAAGCACTGTGGCTCTGGAAGGAAGGACTGTGTCCTTCCAGATGTGTAACTCGGAAGAAATTCCTTAGCCCCCATTAGGCAGACTGGCTAAATGTCCTATGGTCAGAGCTACCTGTTAGTGAAAAAGCTTCTGAGCAAGCGGAGCAATCTAAGAGGTGGTGTGAGAGCCTGAAACAAGAAAACTGACACTCTTCCAGGAGACGGAAACAGACACCCAAAGCACATCTCTTTCACTAGTACAGCTGCTGTAAACAGGCTACGAGCAGAAGAGTTTCAAATCAACCTAGAATGAGAAGGGTAAGCAGCAACAAACTGGCTTGCTGGAAGGAGCACCTCACTCCCAGTAAGAATGAGTCACGACCAACTCCTGACACCATCACGACCCGAGCCCAGGCTCTGCGGAGCTGCTGTGATCTGCCACTGGTTTGTGAGGAGGGGAAGCTCTGGGAGCAGAAGAGTCCAATCTCGCCCTGTGAGACGGCTCTGCCAGCTGCCACCAGCCAAAGCAAGCAAACAGGGAGTGCTGAGAGAGAGTGGGGAGCGGAAAGCAAAGCCCTGCACTACCGCAGGCATCCAGCCGCCCTGCGCGATGGCCGGTGCTGGCTTGTGGTTACCTGCCCTGCTCCTCGTTGCACAACAGGAGACTCCAACAACTCCTAGCCACTGTGGCACCACGGTTTAGTATGCTATTAGGAACATAGTTTGCAGCCCACATAATAAACACTTTATCCAACTTCGTAAAACAAGCCCTAAGGCAAAATGAGTGTAAACACATGCACAGAACAACAGAGATGTGGACAAATAGTTGACAACGCAAGTATCGAAATTTGCCAAGTGTCGTTCTGAAAAGCCCATGACTTTCTAAAACAAGCTATGCTTTTTATCTTTGGTTTACCAAAGATTATATGCAGCAGCTAATATAGTATCAAAGCTTAAACCTCAAGTCACTGCAATCTCCTATCCATCAAAACATTTCCCATGGTTTTATTAGCACTAACAATGAAGTCAATGGGAGAAGAATCTGGCCAAAACACAAACAGATCTCACACACCATATTTTGCACAAAATGAGCAAAAGACTCTTGTAAAGAGGACAGTAACACCTAGCTGGGAGCCACACACGTTGTCTGTATATTACCCCCTTCCTCCCCCAGAGAAGACTGAAAAAAAGAAGCTAAAAAGAACATGCAATGCAGGAGAGCAAAACAAATCCACCCCTCCTTCACAGAAAAGCCAGAGATTAGATGTGCAGATATAAGCAGGCTAAAGCCCAGCATGTCTGCCACCAGTACCAAGAAGAGAGAAGCAGAACTTCCTTCCAGTTAAGGGTTAGGGTTCTGAAAACCAGCTGGTGATTTGTCACCACAGCTCCCATTCCCATCTCCTGAAACCAAATTTAACAGCTCAAGAAGTGATTTAGAGAGGACACAGTTAACTTCGTTGTTAAGCAGAAGGATGTTTTTTATGCACCAAATTTAACAGCACTGGAGAACCCATCTGATTTTCTCTCTGCTTCTTTACCTGACCTGTGACTCCGCAGCAGCACTGATGACTAACAGCACTGTGATGCCAAGCAAGAGGTACCTAAGCACTCACTGAAAGAGAAGTTGTTCTGGCCAACAGTGATCCAAAGAGAGAAAGGTTCAAACAAGCCCAGACTCTACTCCTCTGCTTCTCTGCATTTCTGCTCTAAGCCCAAGACCAATCACCAAATGTTTTCTGTCAGGACCTGGTCCTGGGCAAGCTGCTCCAAGTGGCCCTGCTTGAGCAGGGGCTGGACAGGTGGACCCTCAGGTCCCAGTGTCAGCCACACTGATCAGAAGGACACACAATGTCAGCAGGCAAGGACTAAGCTGAGCTGCTAATAATTTGATATCAAAGAAGTAGTAATCATCCTTCTCTCACTCCTAAAGATGCAACAGAAAAATAACGCCTAGGAAGCTTAAATGATAAAGCTTTATTTTTGTGCAATGGGGGGTAAAAAGGTGAACCCAAGAGCTAAAAGGAGAATATTTGGAGCACTATCACTGTTCATGTCAAGTTATTTCTATACACTACAATTAACTTCTGATCTATTCATCTTGCCTTTTTATAATGTGGCTTTTCCTGAGATATAGGCTCCACTTTTCATCAATAGAAGAATGAATCATAATCTCTGGCTTTTAACTAGAGTTAACTCTCAAAGCAAAAGCTCTTCCCAGCAAAATCAGGTGTGTGAGGATCAGCTGTGCAAGTCACAGCAAGTAATCTCTGCTGCTGTTCTGCAATAAAGGGATTCCTTCTGCACTGCGGATCCCCAAAGAAACACGGTGTATAACACCAAGCTGCTTGAGATTCACATCTACTCGCAATGCCTCTGAGACTCCAAAGTCTTCCTTTTAAAGTCTTAACTGCAGCACATTGTAGCGAAACGACTCCAAACCTGTTTGCAGTGTTTGTTCTTCCCTCCTGCACCCTTGGATGGCAGCATTCGGAACGCCGCAGGCTGACAACATTTTAAGGAGTTTATCTGAAACATGCATTTCTCTTTCAATTAACAGCACTGGCACATTTAGAAAGCGTAAATCCACACCACATCACAGCCCTCTGACCAGCTTCAGATATATCTAAAGAAGGAGGCTGCAATGCCAGCGAGACGCAGCCTGTCTAACAGCAGAACGCAGCCTTTGGGAAGGAAGCAGCAGGAAACACAAATAAGATCTTGTATCACTGCGCAGCTGCATAGCCAACTGATAGCCCAATTTCCTTAGGAATATCCCTCCTGGATACGGCCTGAACTGAATCAGAAGATTCGTGTTCTTTTGTAACGACTCCAATGTTTGGTAGATTTAATTCCCCTCCATGAAAGGGTGTGTGTATGTGTTCTCAACACACATGAGTAAGTGTATTATACACTTACATAAAAGTGATTTAAACAACATTCATTATCTTTAGAATCAGTAATTCTTCAGCTCAACTTCGTTAGGTTCTCGGGAAGCTAAAGTTTGTCTCACATGTTGTGAAAATGCAGCGCAACAGCTGCGGACACTGGGAATCCCACAAACAAGTTTTAATTTCCAGCACAGTTATGAAGCCATAAGTCTCCTGAACGCTGCTGCCTGGCAGTCCCACCCTGCTGCGACTTCTGTGCTTGGATGTTTATAGTATCCATAGCCAGAAGCTGCTTGATGGAGCTTATACTTGTCTAATTACAGCTTAGCAATTATAAGCAGAAATCCGGAGTATAAAAATGAAACATTCTGGATAGTTACAGAGTGCATCTTCTCAGCACGGAATCCAAGTCCTTCAAGCCTCCTCCGCTGTGCTCCAACGTCACAGACGGTGCCACGTTTTGGATGAGACCAATGCCACCAGCAGCAGGCTGCAGAACACCATCTTGTAATTCCAAACTTTATTTACAATTGCGACTGCACAGTTTATTCATAGCAAGAAGTGCTTTGAACTTCTAAATGGCCAGGCGGAACAAAATGGTGGAAGTTTCCCCTTTGAATTTGTCAGAGTTTACAGGCTGTCGGTTTAGAAATCGCGTTTCTTCGCTAGATGAAGAGGAGAGGCTGCCTGAGGACATTGTTTATTAAAGCCTTTTGTTCAATTTACAAATTGAAACAAATAATTGTGGAGACATTTGCAGCTATGGAAAAAACGTGTTTACAAAGTGGAATAAAATACAGACTAAATACATTTGGATTATACTAGATCAAAACATACGAGTTTCTAACATAGCATAAAAGAACGGTCACCACCACGAGGACAGAAGGAAAGGCGCCACTGAGTCATGCTTTGTGTAACCATCGGGGCACTTAAAAGATGCTGCAGCCGCACACCCATAGCGCTCAGCATGCGAGGCTGCACAGCGGGCAGCCCTGAGTGCATGAATGGCTCTTGCTCAGGTTTTGCTTGGGTTTGGTTCAGTCTTCCTCGTGCGGTTTTGCTGCAGGACCGGGCTCAGAAAGGGAAAAGCCCCTCAACCCAGCTCACCTCTCCCTTCCATGAGTGTGTTCCCCTTAGCGGCCCCAAGACTGCCATTGCTTGGATGGTGCTTCTGCCGTCTCACACAACTCAGCAGAGTTACTGTGTCCAGAATGCACTTCTCAAAAAACGCCACCGCCTGCCTGAGCCGACATCCCAGCTCAACATCTTCAAAAATCACAGACTGCCTTGGCAGCTGTTTCAGAAAGGACCTCGTATTTGGCACGGAACGAGGGGCAATTATATCAAGAAATCTAGAAGAGCCCCACCAAGGCAGTGGAATTATGTCAGTGGAAAAATGGCATGAGAGAGATGAAGTTCTGTTCCAAAATGTCAGCTCTGAAAGGCTTATGTAAACAACTATTTCCTACTATTTCCTATTTTCTTAATTAATAGGTGATAGAATCAAGCTCTGTCTGTAACACTAACTGGAATTTCCAATAAAAGATATCTATCACCATTTAAAAAACATGAGGAACAGAACTAATCAACCACATTCTTCTGGCAGTTTACAAACCAAGTCCAAAGGAGAACAGCCATTACCGCAAACTGAACGCGATGACTAAGGAGAGCTTTTGTAGCGCAGGAGTATTTTCTTAACATCAGTAAAATATGTTAACTAATATTATATTTAGTTAGTTGAACTCCTCCAGGGATTAAAGGCCCGCTGTGCCTAACAAAACTTTGTCTTGAAGCAGACCAGCAAATGTTATTTTAGTACAGAGTATTTGATAGCTAATCATGCTATAAAACCATAAAATAAAGTTGTGTTTATTGGTACAATTAATCCCTCCATAGCCCACAAGGCTACATAAGAAAATGGGGGGATGAGGGAGTTCGGGCTGCAGGGATCGGGTGAGAAATGACTAACAGCAATGGGGAAAGACTGGGACTCAAACAGTGGATGTGGAACTATCATATTTAACATTTTAAAATATTATTATTCCAGTTGCAACCAAGAACACATCTCCATCAAGGAGTGGGAGAGAGGGAAGAGGAAATGCTTCATGAAGAAGGGAATTCGCTCCCAAGCAGAGCTGAAAGCGTGCTTAAAGATTTACGGCAGCCAGAGCAGCACCAGCACATGAGCACCCAGAGAGGTCACAGCACAGACAGACACCACGCTGCCCCTGCTCAAATAAATACAGCCCTCAGATAACGCAAACTGAAAGCCATTCCCACCGTTTGCATTTGTTGAAATGTTTTCCAGCTAAGAATAATTTGGAGTAAAGCGCAAAACACTTTGTGATGGAAGAAACATATGCCTGAAATGTAGCTAGCATGTTAATTGTGGTTAATACGTGGATCAAATCGGGAACGTAAACAACACCAACACTCAGAGCCTATGCACTGACTTCCTATGTTCATTTTTACAGCTTTGGCATTAATAACCTCCAATTGCTTATGATTGCCAAAGGCTTCTCCTGCACTTCAAATACAGGTTATTCTGTACTAATGGAGAGCAAATGCTTCTATGTCAAAATGTCGTGTCTTCATCTTGGAACAAAAATAAGCACCTGGGGAAGATAAGCAGAAAACTGTGCAAGTTTTCATGAAGTGCAGTGTTACAGTGCTTTGCACCAGCACAACCAGCCAGGAGAAGCATGACGAGGTGCACTGCGAATGCCTTCTGAAAGCCTTTGGGAACTACATAAACCTCCAGTGATTTACATACTGATCCACGGACTGAGAATTGCCTGTGGTGTAACAGAGCATTCCTGCAGAGCCAGCAGCCCAGGGCTGAGCTGGGGGACACCTCCCAGGCCTCAACCCTCCCTGCCTGGTGGCTCTTATGTAGATTTTGCAGCAAAAGTGATTTGCATTTCTGATGGTAATTAACTACATATAAATCATTCTCTCATATCTAAGGAGTGCCTATCATCCTGATGTCAAAAAGGAGAAACTGATGATAAACAACATATAATGTGTTTTTTTATTCTTCAACTCCAAACTGGATTAAATTCATGCAAGTTCTGTTGGCCCCACCTCCTGTTCCCAAATGGGCTTTGTGATCACTGCTGTCTGTTCCCACAGCACACCAGAGTGCTCTGTAAGCACAGAACAGAATGCACACAGCCCCCGTGTCCCGATCTGCAGGTTAGAAACCAGAGGTGGTGGCAATGACACCCACCTGCCCAAAGGAAGGCCACAGCAGGAATGGCCATGGTCCTGGGAGCTGCTGCTGATACTGACCTGCTGATGAAGCCAGTACCAGAGACAGTTAATATGCAGGAAGAACTGGTACACAGTGATTATTCTATAACAAATCGTGTAATGGAACCATTGCATTATTTCAAAAGATAAAAAAAAAAAAGAACTTGTGGGATGGAAATAAACACAACTTTTTAAATGAACCTAGTAACATGAAAGTAATGAGTTTGGAAAACAGATGTGGACAAAGGAAAGAAAAGGCTACAGTACCCTCCATGCAATCTGGGAAGGAATGATAAAAAAAATTTACAAGCTGTTTTGAGTCCCGAATCAAAAGGGTAATCAAGGCAGGCTGAGCTGTGAGTGGGAAGGGTACGGCACCCTGCAGCAGAGACTAAGCAGAACACCTCGCCCTTCTTTACTGTATGGCGAGGCCTTCCTGCAGTGCTGGAGCTCCAGCCTAATCCTGGCAGCTACCAGCTCACACTGTGTGCTGTAAGGCCTCACCACCCCTTCTTTCCCCTGCACTGGTTTGATCTTTTGCCTTCTGCTAAAGCAGCCAACTGCTAGTGTACTTCTGTCACAGAGAAACGCTGGGGCAAGAGGTGAAAGAAAGGGAAAAAAATCAAATCAAAAGGTAATGTAATAGCCTAAAGAAAGATACCTCATTACAAGGCAAGTACACACACAGATTGTTTCCATGATGCCCAGTTGCCTCTCCTGTTAATCATGATTTATGGTAACATCGATGCAAGAGACCCATCGGTTAGCAAAACCATGTTACTCTGTACAAAGTGGCTTCTCAAAATGGCACTGTGAGAAAGCTCTCCTCTGCAGTTGTTTTACTTTGCTTCTGAAAGCTTTCAAATTGAACTGCTAAAGTTCAGCCAGCATCTAATTTTAACCGTGAGTTCCAGGAGAGAGCAAAGCTGGTGGGAAGATTACAGAGTTCCTTGAAGCTCTGACCTACAACAGGAAGAGAGTTGTCAGCCTTCATGTCTCTCACTCCAAATCCCAAGGGAAACAACACTGGCAGAATGTTTTATAACACGTTCCCACTGTAAAAATCTGTATTTGAGAAATATGATGCTTGCTCACTCCTTCTCCTAGACCTTTGGTGTGTCAGTAAAAACAGATGACCTTAAATGAGTAATTTTAGTTTTGCCTTTGCGCTGCAGTTGGGACACTCACAGTTGATGGGGGTCTGTTTATGGAATCACAGGGAACTGATACTACACAAGAGCAACCCATGCACCCACACCTTTAAAATACCAGCAAGGAGCTGGCACCTTGTAGCAGGGTAATAACACCTTTCTTCCTGCCTTCTCAGGTGAACTGCACAACTTGAGAGATACCCATGCAGAAGGCTGCAGTCTGTGATTGTCATAAGGAAGGCTTCTGTCAAAGAGCCAAAAAGCAGCATCTGTTAAAAAGCTCAGGAAAGAGAAATTAAAAACAAAGTAATTGGGCTATGATATGTCAGCTAGAGAAATCAGATATGTTTTCCCTCCCTGTCATGCATTTCACCAGCCCAGGCCCACCAATACCACAGGTCTGAAGGATCAGGATTTCAGGTGTTGCGAAACAGTACAAAGCAAAGCCAGAACACCGCTGAGAAACCAAACACGCTCCCATTCTGCCAGTAGAGAACTTCTTTCCTGACAGTAATGAAGGTGTGGTGACAAATAGCCAATAACAGGACCGGATATGAATAATAAATACTGGGAAACTGTTATTCCAGTAATGGGACTTCAAGTGCAGGGACAGCTGAAGGAATTTGGTCACCCTGGAAACTGGAACAACTTAAAAAATTTTTTTCCTCTCGTTTTCACTTCTCAGCACTTCGGTCCCTGGGAACAATCCCTGGAGCCCCAGCTGAAGCACAGTGGGGAGCAGCAGTGCCTACCTGCAGCTGGGAGCAGCCCCAGCCCCCACAGCCGGTGGGCACAGGATGACAACAGTGCCATAGACCACCCCAACTCCTCACCAGGGCTCATTTTAATGTTGTGGACTCTCTAGTCTCAAACCAGCAGGGCAAGGCCTCACGAGGCTTCTGCAATGCCTAACAGCTTTGTGGCTCAGTGCTGGCTCGGCAGTTGGTACGCATGCACGGCCACGGGGTGAGCGAGGACGAGAGCAGCTTCCTGAACTTCCTCCTCCATTCCTTCGGATAATGAAAAACAGAAACACCATTCTGGGACTCAGAGGCGTTCCGAATGATCCAACAGTTGTTACAGATCTCATGTTATCTGCTGCTGACCCGAAATTGAGACGTCTGTTAGTCAGGGATGATGATTTTTGCGCTCATGAATAATTAGTTTTTGCTGGTTTAAGGAAAAAAAAAAAACTTATCTTCTAATCAGAATCTAAATGAAAAATAGCTAAAAGCTATTCCCTAACATCTGCCGGCATAGATAGATTTACAAATAAAAATGAAGAGGTATAGTCTCATCTCAGGGAATTACGTGTTCAAATCCTCACGTATGGAGATGAGAATGTAAGTGTTAACGTTCAGAGTCCCCGGCTGCATAGCCCAGGCATTAGGATGGCTTAATGAGTCACTGTCTGAAACCAACAGCAAGCTGAAGTTCCTCTCTCACATACACACACGCACACATTTAATTTTGTGTATAATTACTCAGTTCTGAGTAATGGCAATTTATTAGTTTTTTCCCATCAAACACACAAGTTGCTAATGTACAACATGTTGGGATTACACGATGCTCCTTCCGAAGAAGGCTGCAGTCATTAGCTACTAAGTGTTAAACGTAACCATTCCTTTTATTCCCCTCATCACTGTGTGAAAATATTTTCGAAGTGAAGTTAGTGGCAGATTTTTTGAACCAGGGGATCCAAACATGAGGGTGAGAGAGTAGTTCAACATCCATGATTACAGCCTGTACAAATGATCAGCAATTACTTATGGTCAAAGCACAGCCAAAAGACAGCTCTATCGTAAGGGAGCAATTGAGGAACAATAACTTTTGTTTTGTATTTAGTACAAAATATACTGCTATAGCATTTCAGAAAAAATAAAAGCTTGTCTGCCATAGTAACCAACTCAGCTCCTGATGGGCTTCATAGGCAGCTGGCTGCAACATAAAGAGCAGGAAACGTGGGCAACAAAACACTGAAGAAAGACACCGTGTGCTGGGCCAGGAGTGCATTAGCTTTGACCTTTTCCTTATATAACATGGCCACGAGGAAAGACAAATGCAACCCAATTAGGGGGTTCAGAGCTGCTCCCATATCACAGTGCTCAGAGTGCCTTGGGAGGCACCAATGTCAGGGAGATGGCAAGTCGGCAGATCCATCTCCTGCACACGGTTTGAGGCTTTGTTTGAGAATGAGGTTTGTCCCTAAACCTGTACGACTTAGAGAAACCTTGTACTTGTTGGCAGGATTAATTAACTACGCTGTTTTCCCTCATTAGTGTTGCAAGACGGCACCAAGATCACAGAGGAAATGCATGGGGATGAGGAGCATTCACACGGCCACGCTCAGCAGGGGACTGACAGCAGCCCCATGGGCACAGCAGGGCCCCACCAGCGCCTGCGGGGAGCAGGAGCCGCCGGCACCTCGCTGGGACATCGCAGCCACAGAGCTGCACGCACGACCATCGCGTGGCTCCTGGATTCTGATGGGCAGTGCTGTGACAAGGCCACCTCTCCCATCCTTCCCTCCAGCCCCTGCATGTCCAACACGGGCAGCACGCAGAGCCCCCAGCTCCTGCGCTGAGGCAGACCCTGCGCAGCGGCTCGGCGCACAGCGAGGCCCGGCTGCGGCAGCAGGCCCGGCTACCAGCGGCGAGCGGCCGCCCCATTCCCATGCCTCTTTTATTTACCCACTTCTATTTTAGAACGCAGCCCGTTCCCTGGCCCTCCCCGGAGCCCTGGGTTATGTGAACGCGCGGGTGCCAAGCGGGGAGGCGTGGCGCGGCCGTGACATCTCCTGACGTACTGTGTGGTCAAGGAGCCGGGGCTGGGGGGCCTGAACGAGGGCCAAGCCTTGCACTTCAGCTTCCTGACCTGGCAGCCATTCAGAGGGACCCTGCTAAGTGCTATTTCCTAAATACACTAGCTTTTCATAACAATCTTACCACATTGCTTTCCTTTACAAGCTCTCTTAAAAGAGAACTGGACTCCTTCTGGTTAATCTACACAGACTGCATTTGGAAGCCATCAGAAACTGAACTCTAAACAAAACGTTATTAATGTGTTGTAATCTGCCCTCAATGTTCCAGATGAAAAGAAAATGTTTTATAGTTTTGGAGTATACATTTTAATTGCCTTTTAAGAGTGCATATACTTTTAGTGCTCTCTGTTATAAAACTGCAGTATCTGTTTCTTGATAACTGTTGAATGATCTCAGCTATTTTTATTAGGTTTTCTCCCCCACCCCGGTCCCCTTCCTTAAGCTACCACCACTGTAAGGCTTTTTCAGACCCTTTCTGATACTGGGCTGGCAAACAGTTTGAGCCTAAGATAAACTCCATTATAAACAACTTCTTTACAACATCCCCTCACCGTAAAAACACTTGGATCCAGAAAATTAGTTCTCTAAATGAACTTAGAATCCTGCTACTTTTGGTAACGGCCTGATCCAAATAAAGGCTGAACCGAGTCCTGCCCTGCCCAGCTCGCTCTCATCGCCGCTGGGATCTCCTGGCTCAGGGGCACAACCCACCAGGGCTCAGGCCGTGCCCCTGTGCGGCCAAAGCCCCGCGCAGGGATCCCCAGCAGTGGGACCTGATGGGGTTCCGAGTCTCCAAGCTGCCATGGGGAGGTGTGGGGAGCAGGGAGTGGGTCTGGGTGTCAGCACAGCCCTGCCGCCGGGGACTGAGGTCTCTGAGGGATCACAGAGCCACCTGGCACACTTTCCAAGTGTCCCTTATTAGGAAAGTACTTGATAAAAATAAATACAAATCCAAGGTCATAGAACCAAATGTGGGTTTTGTTGGTCATAAAGCTGTAGTTTCAACAAATGATGGGAACCATTAAAGATGCTGTTTCAGGAAAAACCAGGCATCTGGACATCACTTACTGCATTTGTACCAACAACGTGCTGCAGGGGGGCAGGTCTCAGCAGCCAGTTCCAGATACGTGCACCTGGAAATACCTAAGCCTGCTCCCCCACTATTCCACTCTTACACACCTTCAGTATCAGACTCAGGACAATTAACTTTCTCAATCCCCAACATTAACCAACTCTTCGTGCTGTGTGTCTGACACCTCCCCAGCACCTTTCTGACACGCAAGATGCTATTACTTGATACAAGGCAGGCAGGATATTTCTCGGTTGGAACTGTATGCAGTGCTTGGAGCACATCCACTTCTCCAAGTTTCCCTCTTATGCAATTAAAATATTTTAAATGGCAAAGCCCCTCTCTCATGTTGGACCGGGATTCACATACTGCATGTAAACTGCAGTTTATCGTTGTTCTTTGAGTTCTTTTTATCTCCAAAATTATCAGTGCTTGTAATTTTTTATGTTGTTTTTAAAAATATTTTTCAGTATGCAGATGTGCTTGTGAAGATTAATGGACTGGGAACGCTGAAATCTTGTATTAATCAACTACAGAGAAGGCAACTGCTAAGCAAAATTTTCCACAGTGCTGCACACATGAGTTTAACCAGCAGCAGCACGGGCTGCACAGAGGACATCCCTCATCTCGGAGGACTCCTCCTGAGCTGCTTTAATGCAGGTTTTGCAGAGATATCTCTCATGGACGACTGGCTGCTGTGTCCTACCTGAACACGAAGCAAGTCTCACCACCAGCACATAGGCTCCTGTTCACCACTCAGTGAGCCAGCTGGGTTTTGGGCATGGTGCTGGCAGGAGCCAGCCAGCAGTGCCAGCTGTGCCAGCAGTGCCAGCTGTGCCAGCAGGGCTGTGCCCCCAACCAGCAGAGCATTCCCACCCCCACCAGCAGTGCTTCAATGCACATGACGTGTGATGAGGAGCTCGCTGTCTGCAGCACGATGACGCAGACAGACCCCACCCCAAACAATGACTGAAATTCAGCCTGTGTGCGTGCATACATTTAATTAATGACTACGTTAACTGCACCAATTTTGTTGCTAATTGGATCCGTTTAAACCTGCTACATGAGAGTAACTTGGCAGGCAAAAATGTTACCATAATTACAAAAAGAAATGGTTTCTTGAATTAAGTAATTCCACCAATTAAGTAATTCTGCCATGTGTGAAGCAAACCCTACCTTTGCCATTTGTGTGTTTCTGACTCATTTTCAGCACTGTGCTACTCCTCGCTTCTGCTGCGTACAAAATCCAGCACCATTACTCACTGCAGTCATTTCTGAGGGTGGGTCTATTCACGCTGGTTAAATAACTGAATGGAAGTGGTGGAAAGAGAAGTTCTGTGAAAAGGTCCTGATAAAAGGAACACTTACTGAAGCTTGCAGACGTTGCTTTTGGTACAAACCTTTGAGGTTTGCGAAGTCTGATTACAGTTTAAAGACTAGCAAGTCTTGCCTCAAACATCTGTACTTGGAATGACTACAGAAGACAGAACTTCACTCCAGAAGCACAAATGTTCAAATAGCTCTGCATCTGCCAAAACCAGGCAGGGTTGGGCATCTCACAAGCAAACCTTGCTTTCACTGGTCACGTTACACAGTGTGGGCAATGACAAAGCTACAACGGGCTCTTCTCACCAGCAGGTAATAACAAGGTCAGCTGAAACCACTCCGAGGAGTAAGTGGGAATGAATAAAAAGGCAAAGAAAATACTTCCAATTTTTAGTTTCCTGTAACAGATGGAAATTATATAATTATTTTAAAAGTTAAAACAAAACAAAACCACAAACAATTCTTGACAAGCTGCACATTAGTACTGATTGAGCACTTCCTATAGGCAGCACCAATCCTCCAGCGTTCTCTTCTGGAAAGAAATCACAGAGCTCCATGTGAAGCAAAGGAAAGCAGAGAGATTATGCAGTGATCTCTGCATCACACGGTTCCATGGCCAGGTTCTCACTGCCGCCATGTCCGTCATACAAGATTTCATGGAAAACTGTGGACGTCAAATAACGTTCCACCTCTTGTTAGTAGTAAGAGGCCATCTCAGTGTATAATGCTGACATCAGGCAGAAGCAGATAAACCACAAAACACTGCAGTTTGTAAAAGAGCACTGCTTGGGAAATAACCTTTAGAGCCACTGGAAAAATCCCGAGTTCAACCAACTTTATTTCCAGTACAAAAGCAACGTGATTTTTCCCATCAGAAATCAGATGAAGTCAATTAAGATCTGCCAGTGATGGGAATTCTTAACTTGTGGCATAAATAGCATCTCCATCTGATAACTGTCTAAAGAAATGCTGCTGAGGAGCTCTTCTCACCTTGACTCATACACCATTAACTTTCTTTTCTTTCTCTGCGATTTAATCTGAATTGTTTTAAGGTTAAGGTGAATATTGATTCAAAATAAGACCACAACGAGGGTGGGAACTATAAATCAGAAAGAGCCCTGTGATGGCAGCTGGCTCTGCCCTGCCTCCTCTCTGCACTCCTTCCATGATCCTACCACACCAATGAGGAGGAAAAGAGATCAATTACATAAGACCACAGATGAGAAAAGTGGAGATGGAATAACTTCTGAATACAATGTTGGCTATGCTAAGTGAGATCCAAGTCAGCTCTTAATTAGTGATTTAAAAAATACTTGAAAAGCAAGGCTGCTGGAGTGAAACAGGCTCATGCAGAGATAGGATGTTACTCTCATTTATCCGCAGATCATTCCTGCTGACTTCTTTCTGGCAGCTGAAAATACATTCAGACTATCTGAGGACAGGTTCCAAAATTTAAGATCCCCTCTGTCAACAGCTAGGTGATCATCTCGTCTGCAATACCTAGATGGATCAGCTAACCTTCCTTTTTTGTTTTAGTATCAATGATATTTTCTTGATGACTATTCCAGGTACTACAGATATTTGTGTATAGGCTGTAAACCTGGGTCTCTTAAATCAGACAAGCACTATTTCAATCATCTCACTGTGGCGTGAGTCTTTCCAATGCAGAAAAAAAAAACCCAAAAAAACGCAAGGGCAGCAGAAGTAATAAATAAGGATTCCTGGCCAGAAACCAAATGCTGTCATGCAGAAGACTAACTGGGGTATCCCTACTTCTCACCAATGGCACAGCTAAGAGCTAAGCAAAAGGCAGATCACTGGGGGAGCATGGAGCAACAAGCAGACTGCTTCTCACAACTGGGAGAAGAAGCCCCTGATAAACGCAGAAGGTAACCTCCGAAAGAGACAAAATTCAAACATCTGCCCTCAGAATCTGGACTTCTGTGCCTCTTTCAGTGTTACCTCCTGCAGGCTCACAGCTTCCCAATGCCAGGACTCTCAGGGCAAGCGCTGCTGCTCTGAGGTCTGGGCACTCAGAGACCCGCTGACCCAGCCCAGCTCCTGGGCCCGCAGCACAGCAATGCTCCTTCTGAATACAGCCATGTTTTGAAAGGTCATGTTGTAAAGTCACTCGATTAAAATAGTAATAAAAGAGTAAACATTAACTCACAGTTTTTCCTTAGGTCTTTCTTATTTCCAGTTGGTATCATTTCTCCCAGACTGAGTTGCAGCTTTTGAATCTGCAAGTTTATCTTGATTAAAAATCTTAACTTCTCAGTTTTCAGCATAAGGAAACTCATGTCCTTCCATTCAAAAATACCTGCTCCTTGCTCTCCTAACTCCCAAGGTATTCTGACTGCAGCAATCATGGACTACCCGTATTATTGCCACTGCAAAAGTACCCTGAAACATGGTTAAGCAGTCGCAGTACAGAAAACACTTTTCCTCACTCACTTTCCTGGCACGGCCTGGTGCACATCATGCAGCTGGTGGGATCCTGCAAACACACTGAGTTGTCTGATCGCTCAAGCTTCAATCACTTTTACCCAACAAGACTTTGCACAGATTGCAAACACAAAATGCTGTCTTTAAAGAGAAACTGAGACCATGCAATGAGCAAAAAAAACCATTGGACACAGATCTGGACAGCCGTGCATTGGCCCTGCAGACACTGCTTTGCTCCTGGTTAAAGATAAGAATGCTTTGTTTCATTTTAGGAAGGAACTTTCATTTTCTGATTGTCAACCAGATCTCTGTATTACATGATCAGAAAGCCAAAGTTCAGTTTAGTGAGTAATTTATCAAAACCAATCTACTTCTGGAAGATGAGGAAGGAAAAAGAAGCTTGGAATGGCTTTGATTGAAATTTAATTTCTATGAGCACACGCCATGCCACCCAACCCGGCCACAGAGGACAGCCATGGGGAGAGGCAACCCTGTAGGGCCAAGGGGAGGTCAGGGAAAAGTTTGCTGATGGTGTGAAGCCGATGCAAGGCAGCTCTCCATCTGCTCTGCAAGGTAAAAACTGCCATGGACCATCCAGATCCTACATGGGCACAGGCGTTTTTCATAGTGACAGGCAATTCAGGAAAGGAAATGCAAACAAAACCCATCACTACTGTCAAAAAGCAGCAAGATAAAGGAGATCAAATAACAAATTGCTTGTTGCATTCTTGTTTTTTATCTCAGAGAAATGCTGGAGGGTAACAAATGTCCCCTGCAAGTGTCACAGTGCGCATCTGCGTGCTGGCGGAGCGGCTCGAGGCTGCCCCACGACATACAGAGCACAGAGAACTCCTTAATTGTGTCTGCTGGCCTGGAACAGGATGTCTAAGCAGAAACTGTAATATTTGGCACGTAGTTTGCTGTATTCAAAGAGTTAAGCTATGTCCTATAAAGATAAAAATCTCCACTTTTATTATTTTGTAAGGCTGCCTAACAAATGAGGATCCAGCTGTAATTGTAACATTCCAAGCTGTGAAGGCGCCAAGTTTTACTAACTATAATTTAACTGGTCCAGTTGATGCAGTCCAAATTCTTGTTTGGATAATCAACCTTTGTTTAAATATGTACAAAAAAAAGAGCATAGGCCAGCACTAGCCTCTGGGCATGTCATGTGAGCTTATTACCCCGAAGCTTGCAGTAGCAGACACTCATGCACAAGAGGAGGATTATTTTGCTAGTATTACTGTTACGGTAACGTATAATCAGACCTTCTTCCCCCTGCTCCCCCACCCCTTTTCTCCTCTTTTTTTCCCCCTCCACAATTCACAAGTCTTCTTTCCAAGTTCAAATAAAGTTTAAAGGTGAAAAGGTCGAGAAAGTTTCATGACTGGCTGTTGAAAGAGGGAGAAATAAGCAGGGTCTCCAAGTTTGCGTACACTAAAAGCTCAACAATTTCATATTTTGCTGCAATTCATAACTGTACAAATCCCTTTTGTTCAATCTGTTTGGACTGAAATTAAACACTTGTTAATAATTTATAACTTAATATAATTAGAAAATAACACTAACTGTCAAGCAACTATATTCAATGCATAAAGCAACTTGAGTGGCTTATTAGCTTATTTGTCAGAGCAACAATTTCTATATATTTCAGCTCATTTCTACTGGGAAGAGCAGTTAGGGAGCCACCCAGCTTGCTTGGAAATCATTTATCCGCCAGCTGGGAGCAATTCCCAAATTGCTGCACCTCACCCACATCCAAGTGATGCTGGCTCACTTCAAAAGCAGCTGAAGGGTGACTTTGGGAGGTGCCTGAGCAGGAGGGAGCAGGGATGGCCAAAGCACAGACAAAAAACGCATCTCACAGCAGAACACTGCACATCGTTTGCTATAAATTCTGTGTCTGAACAGAAGAGAATCAGTGCCTGGCCAACAAGCTGGCAGTCAAAAAGAGCCACTTAGAACAGAAAATTCTTCATTCCTCACATATGCTGGTAATGCACCTTGGCTCAGAAAAGCACCGTGGCCAGGCACAGGGGGATGTGCTGATGCTGAAGGTGCTGCCTTCCTCATAGCTAAACACAAACAGGAAATGCTGCTTGCTGTTGTCTGCCTTTGTTTTTTGCTTCCCTGATGAGTAAAACCAAATTCTAAAATATTACAGGCTGCAGTTGTACTGGAAAGCAGAATGTCTGCCAATGCCAGGCAGTTTGGGTACTTCCATTAAATATCAAAATATAAGAATAGTCTCCACATCTTACATGACCCCTAAGTCATTAATATTATTGAAGAAATCTATGGCATTCAGGTGGAACAAAGCAACTTCAACTGTGAATACTGAGCTAGAACCCCAACTGATGCATGTGATCTCCCTACCATCGTGTCAACATTCACCAGATGCAGAATCGAGTCCAGCTGAGATAAAAGTTGCCTTTTCAACGTTCTTTATAACTGATAAGCTAACAGCTATGACCCTCTGACATCGAAGATCACTTTTATCTTTTCTTAATTGCTTTTCTCTACCTGTGAGTAGCTATGCCAATTCCACTGTCAGCAAACATCAGATTTAAGTATAAAAAACAAGGAAGTTCAGATTAAAAATTAGTATCTGGTCTCAATTCAACTGAGTCTGTCCAGATCCTGACAATGTACACCGACTTGAAGTCAGCAGAGCCAGAACAACTTCTGTTAGTGAGGGGCGTGCTCTCTTGTTTTCATCTCTTTATCTGATTTCATTTCTAATTTACTTACTGAACAGGTCTCCTGCATTTTCCTCCCTTTCAACTCTTTCTCCTCCTCCTCCTGGTTTCTTCTGTCCTAACTCCTGTCATCTGAAGGCTGCTCAGGTCTGATCACAGAGCAGCCACATCCCCCACCCAAAGTCACCAGGGATCACCTCTCTTCCTCCTCACACGTTGCTCCTCTCCCTAAGCTGTCTGGTTGCCATGTTTTGCTGGTATTTACTGTCCACCTTTCTGAAATACTTCAAGGAAGGAGATTAGGACTTCACAAATGGTGCCTAATGAGGAACCAGATGATGTCCTTCTGGCTAATTAGTGCGGGTCCCTTTAATTCTTCTTCCTTTAATTCTTTAATCATCAGTTTAGTAGGAAAGGTTTCCTTTTTTTTTTTTTTTTAACAGAATCTTCTAAAACACATGGAAGAAGATATGAATCGATAACACTGACCTGTAACATATTTTTACTTGAGAAAGGATTACAGGACTGGATCTTAACATTATATTCCTAAAACCATTTCTTGTTCCCCTGCCTTTATAGTTCCAAAAAAAAAAAAAAAAAAAAAGTGCATTTTGGAGACAAAGGCCTTATCCTCTTAAATGCTGCAGATCTCATGCCAATCTCCCAATATAAAGCAGCCTGCAGACTTATACCCAAGAGGAATGCTCTCGGAAAGATTAGATTTTCCACCACAAAATCAAACCCTCGTGTGATGAGCCATCAGCTTCAGCACCACCGTCCTCCTCAGTGCTTCTTCACCACAGGGAAACAAGCATCCCACATCCTCTGCTCCACACTGGGACTGGTTTTGTCCCTCCTCTGTTGTTGCCAGCCTGTTTTTCCATGTGTAAAATTTCCACAATTCCACACGTATCTAAAACTAGGGAGGAATGGCAACTGAAATCTGTGTATTTATCTATTTTTTTTTCCCTTATTCTGTATAATTTTGCAATATAGGAAATGGCACACGTAGCACTTAGTGAACAGAACTCCTTCTCATTTATGGTGTTACACAGATAAAAGCAATATGAGTGATACTGAACGGAGAGAACACTCCTGGATGGAAGAGCCTTTTAAATCAGGGTATTTTTTTTAGAGTTGCTTCTCACAGATGTGTGCTTCTAATAGCAATAATATGTTATGGGGGTTAATTTTACTAAGAATCTAGCAGCTCAATAAAGAAGGGAGGAAACTTTCCCAAAGTACCATTTGGTAGAAAGGTATTTTATCAATCATCCCCCATATTAGAAAGCACAGATTTTCAGGACATTTCAAAATCCTTTGCCAGTAATCAAGTAGGACATGCAAGGAAAGGAGAGAAACATAGACTTAATACAATGTAACTGCTGAGGATTAAATTTTAACACCAGCAAAGCCACACACAAAAAGAATGAATTCAAGAGTGGGAAGATTAAACCTGCATGTAGTCAGCTCAGACTGGTATGCCACGGATGGAAACTTTCTGGACAACGCACAGTTTAAATTCTAGGTAGGATGTACTATGATTAAATACTCTTACCATTTTTGACTACAGACCTTTTTTCCTACGGGCTACTGCAGCACAAAAGTCTCCTCTTGCAAACATATAACTACTAAAAAAGGGCAGGTAAAAGCCATTTAGCTTTCCAGCAAAGACGTATAAAAGCAAAACAGCTAATGGACATCCAGAGTAGTGAAATCATTTCTGCAAAATCCATTAGTTACTGAAAGTTGTGCAGGGCTCGGTTTTACAGTAAAACCTGTAAAAACTCAGTATCCAGTTTCTCTATTGGGACACCGAGGTGCGAAGATCCAAATGACGCTGGCACTGAATGTGTATATTTGAACCTTTTGAACTCCATCTGCCCTTCATAAATTACTTTACCACCAGGCTTTAACACGTTTCTAGCCTACTGTGCTGCAAAAGTAAAGACTCATTAAAATAACTGCAAATGCAACTAACTTCATCACGCTTCCAGTGGAATTTGTCTTTGTTCACAAAGATGCACCGCTCCCTCCAAGCTGCAGAAGGAGAAAGCAGCTTCCTGCTCCTCTGCTGAAATAACATCTGCCTTCACTAGTGAAAACAAAGCACCAGACCCTGCTCCCCAAACTCAAAACCACTTAAGGTGAATGAAAATTGCACCGCACAGAAAAAAAAGAGACCGTTGCTCCTTTCCATCTGGAAACACTGTCAAATGGGAGCAAACGCCACGAAACTCCTAACTGATACAAGAACATAACTCTGCATCTCGCGTGCTCGGCACCAACAAGCAGCAGTGCTCTGCTCAACGCAGGGTAAAGCACCAGAGGTGACGACAGAGCCCAAGGAGCAGCACCCAGACCCAGCTCCAGCATCGCCCTGAGGTGAGGAGCTGTTTTGCTACTTTCCAGGTGCTGCTTTGCCACGCAGCGGGGAGAGCAGCGCCCAAACTGTGCTGCAGAGCTGCGCCTCGGCCCAATGCCTTCATGTCACTCGCATCTGTAAAAGCTGCATTTTTAAACACATGCAGCTCGTGGATCTCTACCTAAAACCTGGTGCTGGGTACTCGGCAAGCACACGAGCAGCCAGCCTTCCCCCGGCAAGCTGACAGCGTTGCAGGGAGCTGCAGACAAGCAGGCAGCCCAGCTGTGGGAGCACAGCGCGAGCTTCCTGCTGCTGGACACAGCACACAGTGAGCAGATTCCTCATCGTTATTTTTGAGACTGTCAGCATGTTTGTAGACAGTCAATCATAGGGATTTAGGAGAAAAACGATGACTTTATTTGAAGTCCAGGAAGGACAGGAAGGCTGGCTCGCAAATGAGACACTGCATTGTCATAAGCAAAACAATCTGCAAAAAAGATGTTGCCTTCTACACCTCTCCTGCCTCACAGAGAGCTCAGCATTCAGAGCCGTGCGCCTGCCAAGTCCTCTGCACAGAACTCTCCAGCTCCAGCTCCTGCTCTATGCTCAGAAGGATCCCCCCGTCCTGCCTGTGCTGTGGGTTTCTCCCTTAAAAACGAGGGAAGTGCCCATCTTCCTCTCAGCAGAAAGCTGAGGAATAATTGATGTCCCAGTGTGCTTCTGAGAGGTCACACATTACCAACATCCCGCTCTTCTCTTTGGATCGAGATGTTGCTGTGCTGTGTCTGGACTCCACACTTCAGTCCCTTCCGAGCAGCACAGTGCCGTGGTGCTGAGCCTGGGTCACCTCGGGTCTCCTGCACTGAACGCGCCCTGGGGTTGGGTGAGCACAGCGAGTCCAAAAGCAGAGCACATGCCCCTGGTGCACAACATGCTCTGACTCGCAGAACAACACAAATGTACGAGAAAAAAGGATTGCTGATTATTTTTGGTAATGGATGGCTTTTAGAGGGACAGAATACACTTATGCGTTTCTTTAAGCCCCAAACAGCAAGTGATTTCGGACAATGGGCTCGTGTGAAGTGCGACCTGCCTGCAGAAAGGCTCAGAAGGAGCGCAGGGGCTGAGCTCTCTGCACACTGAAGGCAGCCCAGCAAAACTGCCTGTGCTGACACCACTGGGATCAGACTGGATCTGCGTGGGGCCACCACCTCTGCAGCGTGTGAGGAGAGGACCCAAAGGTTTGCAGCTCTTTATTCCCTTCCCCAAGCATGGATAGTTCTGCTTCCCTTGCTCAAAAATGAGCTGTCCTTATTTGCAGACCTCCCAGGTTTGCCAGCGAACCTCCAGAGGGTCCCTCTGGAAGGTGTAACACAGCTCAGTTCAGCTGGGGGAGGCAGATATAAAAACATCCAAACACCAGAAGGCTCGTCAGATCTGTTTAAATATATTATCAAAATAAAGGTGGTTTCAAGTAATCCAAGTATCTCACAGTCATACACAGGATTTACAGTCACTGCACCTCAGGATAGGAAGTACCTGCATTTCTGATACAAACCCAACATCAGACAAGGAACCCAAACCAAATCACAGCAACAACCCTCCCCCCAAACCCAACACACACAATTCAGCCATTTCAGAAAGAAAATGCATGCACAGCCACATCTGTATCCCTCAGAACTGGTCAGTTTTGGAGGTGCAAGCAGCATCGATCGGGGACACGGACTGATCTCAGCTCCAGTTCAGCTGCTGGCACCTCCAGAACAGCAGAGATCAGCCCTGCCTGATGCCAGCGTTACGTCACATCGTTACATAATGGGTAGCAAAATGGTAATTTACAAGAAGGCAAATCCAGAGCTTCTTTCTTAGAAGCCAGCGATATCGTACAATGCATTATATAATGGTGCCATAAACAAACCGATTATTATTTTATCTTGTGTCGTTTTTGTTTGTATTTCGTTTCACTAGCTGGTCATCGTAGAGACAAGGAAAAATAGGCTGCTAGTGAAGTCCGAGCTCACACCAGCAGAGCTCAGGTTTTCAGATGAAACAAGAAGCTGATTACACATGCACCACGTATACCAGTCGCTAAGCGCTCCTGGATTGGAGGGATAAGATACTCTCTTTGCTTATTACTGCCTTCTTGATCCAAAGAGATTTAAGCAACTGTTTTCAATTAGATGTTTTTAAGCTAGTAAAACTCCATCCATAAAGACATATTTATAGAACAACTTAAAACTAGAAGAATTAAAATGACTACAAAACTGATGAATTCCATTCCCCCATCCCCCAGAATCATTTACTGACCATTAACGAGCAAAAAGCACTGCAATTTTAAGAATTAATCCACTGTCGCAAAATTAAATCAGATACACTAGTAGGGATAATGGCAAACTGGTGGCTCCAGCGTTGTCAGTTTACGGGTGATACAAGTTCAAGTCGTCTGTGCTAGTGGCCACTCTGTTGGAACAAACATGAACATAAAAGGTAACATTAAAAGTGCAGCAGCACCAACGGGAAGCAGTTCTGTCACGGAGGACGCGGGCTTGTGAAAAGCAGCACAGGGAAATATTGCATTGAATAAATGATCTGCCTGCTTCTGAGACCGCCAGACATCAGCGCATGGGAACAAAGGAAGATGAGGAGAGAAGAGCAAATGAGGGAAATGAAGTTCATTTCCCTTAAATTCCTGAACACAAGTCCAGCGGTGCGGCTTTGCCACACGACTGCTTTCGTCTCCGCCAACCTATGACGAACACTCTGAGATTTACAGAAACAAAACAGAGCTCTGAGAGTTTTCATCTGACAGCTGCTTAAACAAAATTTGCCTAAAAACCTTTGCAGCACGTTCCACAGTACCTGCAGGAGGAGCTGCCTTCTGCTCCGTGCCTGGGGAACGGGGAAGGGGCAGTGCCAGCTGAGCACACACCCAGCACCCCGTGTTCTGCAGCCCCAGGCCTGGCCCTGCCTGCTGAGATGCCACCAGGTGGGCTCATCGTGTGCTTCTGAGGGGCATCCGCACCAGCCACCTCCTGAATGAATGTGGCTCTGACTGCCAATTGTTTCTGACCTTTCAAAAAGAACTGTGTTTTTGTGCTAAGAAACAAGATGAAAACTGTGCTGCTTTTGTTAGTGGGGAGCTCAGCAAAAGCAAGGCCCAACGCCTCGAGTTCACACACGTGTTGTTCTGCACGGCAGAGCTCCTGTAAGAAAAAGCTGCAGGATGAATCCAAAAGCAAAGTTCCATACAATTATATCCAAATTGGCAGAGTGAGACCATAAAACAGAGGAGAACATAAAAGCAAGTGAAATTACACGAACAGTGAAGCACTGAACAATTCTGCCTAAGGCGCAATGCTAATACAAGAGTAGCTTCAAAGCAGCAACCGAACCAACAGCAGTGACAAACAACGTGCATAATAACGGCCTCAGAGCAGCACTTGCTTCATCCCCGAGCTGAGAGCAAGCCCCTCAGACACGAGCGTGGAGGGCTGGGAAAGGGAGGGGAGCACGGAGCGGGGGGCACGTGGTGCACCTTGTCACACTGACACCAGGCACAGCGCCCGTATGGAGCAGGGCTGCGCCGAGGGAAGGCTGCTACACGCTGTGTTGACACGCAGTGCATGCTGCACACAACACTGCTGGCTAACCTAATGCTGAAAGTAAGGCTTCAGATGTGCTGTCGGATACATACTGCTAACTCTGTAGTCACAAACAGGAGGTAGAAGCATCTTAGAAATTGCTGTTTCAATACACGCCTTTAGAATTTAAAATAGATAATCCCCAAGCATTATCTGCTCTTGATCGTAAGTTAGCTTAAACCTTTTTTCTTTATTTCACACATTGAAAAAAGTACATAAACCAAATTACAGCATTTTGGCTAGCGATTTCTTTAAACAAACAGGGCTGAGACATTGCACAAAAAGAACCCCACCCCATCAGGGTGTCTTTTTTTGTTAATTATTATATATAATAAATCTCTTCGCCAGGAAGATGACTCAGGGAAAAACCCTGTGGAAGGCGTGTGCTACTGACAAATTATTTTTATTAATTAAGTTAGAGAAACAAACCCCACGGGAGCAGTGTGTGGTGCTGGGAGGCACAGCGACGTGAAGTCGGAGCTCCCTGCTGCCTTGGCCTCCAGGATGCGATTCCAGGAACAGGGGGTTATCTGTCCCTTAACAGAAGGATTTGGTCCTCTGAACAGCTGCTTCGGACTTAATAAAACACCGTAAAAGCCACTGCCTTTACTGCATTAAAACCTGAAATAATGGGTATTAAGGAGAAGTAGCTTTTATAATACACTGGTATTTAAGCGCTTTGGCTTGGGGTCAGGTTGTTGAACGCAGAGTAGATGGGAGAATACAGGGAAGAAAGGCATTTATTCACAGCAATTTTAACAGACCTTGGGACCTTCCTTTTTCAGTTTCAGCAGCTGAGAAGTTCAGGTTCTGCTCTGCACTGAGGATGTCAGACTGAGCCCGTTTCGCAGGGCCAGCAGATGGACGTCCCACCCGTGCACCCCATGCACAGAGCATCAGCAGCACCTCCCTGCCCACCCCATGCTGCAAGAGGAAACAGAGCCTGCAAGGTGGGGTTTGCTGCTGCCCACTTCTTCCTTTAAACATGCAGTAGATGGAGCAATACATAAGATTTTCATCATACTCTGCAACTGCCTTGTATAAGCCAGAATTCTCTTTGAACAGCAACACTTCTTACTTCTATCCCTGTGTCTGGCCTGGCTCCTCCCGTGGCCATGGGCTCCCTTCCTGCTCGCCCACTCACCTGCACAGGTTTCTGTAGCTTCTTGTTGAACCCAAACTCATTTCCTTTTATGGCAAATTCTGAAATACCTTCGATATGCGCATGCAATGAAAGGCAGCTGATGCTCACAGCTGGGGTGTGTTTTTTCATGCAGTGTTAGTTACTTCTGTTACAGAGGACAGAAACAAAACAGGAAGATGGGTATTTTTCTTACAGCCTATATATTTTGGGTAAATTTTTCTTTTCATGACACAGAATACATGCACTTTTGGGACTGTAATATCCCGCAGAGTGTTTTCCACCAAGAATGCAAAAAGAAACACTTTTTCAGAAGAACTCATGGAAACTGGTAAATAGAAGACACAAGCCCTCATTGAAAAGCTATAATTTTTTAATTAAATTTACGTGTCAGTGGATCTTTTGAGCTTCGTCTGTGTGTTTTTTATAACGTACATTTCCAGTGCTCTTTCCCATGGGTATCACGCTCTGCTTCTAAACTGGGAGTACTCGACATGAAGTGTGATAAAGGGTACATTATAGTCATATTAAGCAAAACAGGGAGGAGAAAGCTTCTCCACAGCCCAAAGCAAGCCGTGCGCAGAGCCTCATTTCTGGTAACAAGCAGAGCAGAGCAGCCGGCCAGCAAGAAACTGCTGCTCTCCTATCAATGCTTTGTCTTGAGGAATAGCGTGTGGTTTTATTCCTTCTTGTTTTCTGCTAGAAGGAAAGAAGGTTGCTTTCTTCGAAACGATTAACTCTTGATCTGCGGCATCACGAGGAACGTGCCGTAAGTAAGAAAGCAGAGCAGAAAGCTGTGTGCTGTGCACCACGAGAGCAGCCAGCAGGACTGCTCCTTCAGGCCGAGTGCGGCGCAGCGGGGCTCCCCGAGCTGCTGCCCTCTCGCTGCCTTCATATCCATGCTGTCAGCCCTGGCAGCTCACACGAAGGATGCAGGAACTTGCTTAAGTTGCACGGTCTGCACGGTGCCCGGCCCAAACGAGAAGTGCTTGTCAACAGTGCTGCAGCCACACAAACAAGCGGCAGCTGGATGGGAAAAGGAGGGCATGTCAGCTCAGAGCGGCAGAAAAGGTTTTTCACGGCAGCTATTTGCAACCCTCCAAGGAGATACAGAGGCTGCCCATTAAAACCCTGTTAAAACACTTCTGATGTTGTCAGCAGTGGAGAGCTGAAATAGCACAGTGATCACTGAGATGCTATCTGCCTCAAGCAGTTCAGTGCTACTGTCAATAGTATGAGCAAGAAGGTACAAGATGAGCAACAACCTAATTCCTACATCAAAATTTCATAAACTCCCTGAGCTGGTAAACACTGGAGATGTGGGCAAGCACAGGACAGTCAAGAAATCACCCAGAAAGGATGACCTTTGGTCTGGAATCCATCCTGAAAGCTCCGAACCTTTAGGTTAATTTACACGTGGAAAGCAGTGCTGTGTGGAACGGCTCTCCATGCACTCAGGGACAAGCCTGCATGTCCAAAGCCCGACAATAAAGCCTAGCAAAGCTTTTTGGTATAAACACTTCCAAATACCCCACCCGTACCCATGCTGTTCCTTCCCACCTCTCTGCTTGCATTTTGGAGAGCACTGACTCACTGCCATCCCTTGGGGTGCCCCTTGCAAATCCAATCCTGCTGGGCAGACACTGTGCCACCCCTCCTCCAGGAGCGCTGATGCTGCACACCCTGAGCAGGGTCACTCACTGCCCCACACTCCTGAGCGCTGAGCACAGTGAGTAATGGCTGCAGAAACAGGGCCAGGGTGGACAGTTATTTATAATACAGTAGCCCATGAGTAAGTGCTTAGCTATGAATTTACTGTTCTGGCTACAATTTCATGAGAAAACAAACACAGCCAGCTTTCAGTTTTCCAGTTTTAAAAGCTCTACACCCACGAAAAATGAGTAATAATAATTTGGGAAGGATTGGTGTAGCTATTTATAAAGCAACCATGACAGAACTCATGTGCATCCCAGCTAAATGCAAGATAATCTTGGATGCTTTAGTTCCTTAGTCCTCAGAATTGTGATGGAACTTGGTGAAACTCCGAGACCGATCATCTTAAACCAGGATCAGATGCTTCCCCCTCTTTATGCAATAAATATTCACCGCAGAGAGCCAAAAGACAGAGCTTGCTGGAAATGAAGCAAAGAATCAGACCATCATCTGTTCTGCAGTCCTGTTCAGAGGTCAGAATATCCGTCTGCTTTGTAACATGAAGAGCCAGTACTTGCTGTCTCAAAGAACAAGTTTCTGCCAAGCGTACTCCAGATTTGCATACAGATGCTGCATACATAGGAATAATTTTAAATTATTCCTACCAGCCCAGATGGAGGCAAAGGTTATTTCTAGAAACGCATTACCTTCACTCAAAGTGGTAATAATATATTTGGGCATAAAAATCCAACCAACCAGGCAACCAAAGGACAGGATGACCAAGCTCACCACTCTTCTCAATTTCCTCCCCAGAACCGCACCACCGCCCAGAGCACCCTGCAGCACTACAGCATTTCTTCTGATCCCCACACTGCAGGTCATGACTTACTGGTGCATTCTGAGGACCTGCTCATCCACTGCAGCCTGGATGGCATGACAAAGCAAGAGACTGCAGCTTGCCATTGTGTACCTGAAGGCCAGCCTTTCACCCCACAAGGACACGCGGCTCACATTCATTTGTGAAAGAAGCAGACGCTCGGAAAAAGGAAGAAATAATAATTCAACAGGACTGTAATTCACTTCTCAATTGCAAACACAGAAGGGATGAGTTCTTACGAAATCTTTAAAACCAGCTGCTGGTTTTACTATGTGTTGTGTTGCCAGTTTGGAGATCCAAGGGGTGTATTTTCACCTTGATTTACAAAGAGTCATACATGCAACTCCGCTCTCCAATTTTCCCGCAGGGAGTCTGTGTTGGCTGCACTGCCTCAGTGCTGCTGAACTCCTGCAGCTGGCCTTACCCCCCTTGGTAGACAGAGCTGAGTTCAGGGAGAGCATCTGAAAAGCCTAATGAGGCACTTCTGCAAATCTTAAGCATCCTGTACATTCTCACAGGCCTTTATGACTTTAGAAAGATGTGTTTTCCTCCTCCTTACGTAAATATTACTGAAGAACAATTCAGAGCCATGACAGCCTTATTCTCCTATGTCTCCTTAGCCTGAAGTTAACTACCTGCCTTTGCACAACCTTTTCTCTTCTATGAGCCAAACACCGGGGCACCGTGCAACCAGAGCACAAAGAAGAGAATGACAACAACTTGAGATGAGTGTAACTTTTACAAGAGTTGCATATCCCTCACAACCCAGACAGTCAATAACCCGGCACAAATTAACTCCAGCAAATAATAGGTGTGTTGACCCTAAATTCATGAGGCAATAAAACCTTCCAGCAGCCCGTTGTTTTAAAATACTCAGGCACTTCACGAAGACAATATAGTTTTTGTTTGTGGGCAAGAAGATCACTAATTAGGAAAGCTTTTAAAAAAGTTTTTAGTATCATTAGCGAGAAGTAACAGCAAAATAAATTGACTTTCAACATTTGACACCAAGCTTGAAAAGAAGAAAGGCATGAACACCTCAAAGGTGCTCAACCAGCGTGTGGACTGCACTGCACAGACCTCCACATCCACAGAACAAAATTGAATTTCCTCCCTTTCTTATTTCATTTTGTGCTAGAGACGCATTGCTGTGAATGCAGATCTGTCGTATGGTGGAGTCACAGTGATGTGTGAACCAAATGGGTTCATCTCTTCAGCTCCACAACAACGAAAACAGCCCACAAAGCAGCAATCCGTTCGTCCAAATCGGTGCCACAACAGCACAGCTCAGGTGAAGTTGCTGTTCTGCCCTCTGGTAGGCTCTGCTCTGAATTCCTATGTCTTTCCAGAAAACACATTTTCTAATAATTTTAAGAGTCTGTTTAAAAATGGCAGCTTTTGAAATCACCTCTCAAGAAAAAAGTGGCCTAAGATATTTGATGGCTTCTGAAGAAAACTCCCTCTTCTCTTTCTTCGGAATGCTTGCTAAAAGACACCGTAATTAGCCTGCCAAAAAATCATTACATGCTAAGGAGCGCATATAATGAAACTGTCAACCACCTACTGAACTATGAAACATTTGTATCTGCCTCACATTAAACTGATTTAATAAATACCACATAGCACAGCAAAAGCCGTGGTCACGTTACTGGGAGGCAGTGAGGCCAGGCTGGGCGCAGGGCTGTGAGACGTGCTGGCAATGGGAGCAGGCTGAGGGCGAGGTGTTGCTGTGATCCCAACACCACGGGCTGACGGAACGCAGTCCTGTGGTTTTTAAAAAGAAAAAGCGGAATTAAAAATTTAAAAAGGAAGCTATACAGAAACTGGAATGAAATATTAACAACAGACATCAAATTTTGGGAAATGAACTGAGACAATTAAAATGCACTTGTAACTGTAAACGCTCGGTAAATCAAACCCATGTTCTTGGGTAGATTGCCTGCTCTAAGCGAAAGATGTACTCTCCTCTTAGCCTTTGCTTCAAGCTTTCCTTCCATGAGAAGTCAAGTAATTATCTTGCCAGGGGAAGAAATTTTCCTCTTCAATACCTTTACATTTGTGTAAAGCAAAATTATACGGCGTGCTGATGTCAGCCCCAAAGGGAAAGCACTCTGGCTGCACAGCACACCCCTGCCGAGACCACCTTAAATCCACCCCGCGCCGCCGGGCTGCGGAGCTGCACGCCCCGACTGCAGCAGGGCCCAGCGCCTGCCTGCTGGGATGAGCTTTATTCACAGGAAATATGAAGAGAAAATTCACGCTCAGCTGCTTAATGAGAGCTGACATCGCATCTCCAGAGAGAAGGAAACTTTGGATGTCAGGCAGGTTAGCATAGGGCAAGCAGACGGTCAATAAAATATTCAATAAAGTACTCTGATATGATAGATCTAATATTGTGGAAAAAGCCAGAAGTCTTTTTTTTTAATAAGAAAACAAGTTTAAAATGGTGGTTAAAATGGTCTATGCAATATTAACCTCCTAAAACTCGCAGACCGAGTTTTGAAGTAGAAGGTACAAACAAATAGAAGGGTGAATGTGCAAAGCAAGGATGGCTTTTGCAGATGTGCAGAGCAGGTACTTCAGAAGAAGTGCACATACTGGTTTTTTTTAATAAAATCTCTCCACAATCATTTTGTAATTACTTTTTTCAAATTAAGGAAAAGAAGAAAAGAGCCTGTATGACAGCACTGAGTTCATGGAGCTCGGCGATCACTATCTGACTCCCTGTGCGCTGCAACCCTGGCAGCAGGGCTGACAGAGGGCTCACCAGGGACATGTTCCTCCTCTGCAGCCCCACAGAGCCCTTCTGCTTGTCCCAGCAGGATTCCCACAGGGCTTCCTCTCTGTGCAGCACTCCATGGTAGCTCCTTCACGTCCTGCTTTGGTGACTTCTTAAACATCCCCCCCAGCCGCAATGGCCTGAAGTGCTCGGTAAGAAAACCCTGAAGGATAAAGAAATCAACAGGCCAGATGCAAATCTCCACAATCATTCTTATGAAGCTGAATCTCTTGAGTTCACATAAAAAGAAAATTAAATCAGGCCCTGGAGTGGGTTGGGAAGAAATACAGCAGGAGATGGATAAAGGTAATGGCGCTCCATTCGGGTGACGCAGACCCACTCGGGTGCCCTCAGCCCTGTGCCCCCAGCTCTCCCTGCAGGGGAACGACGCCGTATTGCTGAGAACCTCTGAAAGCCCTGCAGCACCTCCCGCCTCCAGGCTGCAGGAAACACCGCCGTCCCCGCAGCATCACCACAGACGTCACCACAGAACACGGCAGCGCAGGCCTGCGAATCACGGCGCAGGCTGCGGCATGTTTAATTAATAGGGATAAAATCCTTCACCTCACTGAAGGCAGGAAAGCAACATCTCACTGTCACGTTACATGGCTGCCTGCTCCCCCAGAGGCAGCCGGGCGGCCGGCACAGCCCAGCAGCCCCAGGCTCGGCCCTGCTCAGCCCCGGGAGGGCTGCCACGCACGGCTCCATCCCTGGGCCCGTCCCAACTCCTGCGGCGATATTTTTATCATAATTTATTTAAACAAGATCTGAGCCACGTAGGGTGTGAGGTCACGGCCTTAAGTTGTACCAGGGGATGCTCAGGTTGGATATCAGGAACAATTTCTTCTCAGGAAGAGCGGTGATGCAGTGGCACAGCTGCCCAGGTTGTGGGGGGGTCCCCATTGCCAGAGCTTTTCCAGAGCTGAGATGTGTGGCACTGAGGGCTGTGCTCAGTGGGCATGGTGGGATGGGTTGGGGGTGGGGGTCTGAGAGGTCTTTTCTGACCTGAATGATTCTGTGATTCTGTGAGAGTGAAACTGAATTCTTTTTTGATTCAGCCATTTTAATAAGGAGTAACTACCAAACTTTTCTCCTTGGTTCTACCTGGCATTCCTTATTTAAAAGCTACAGTCGTATTTTTTAAAATGTTTACTTTCATACAGCACTGAAGCAAATGTAGCCCGCTAGCTTCTTCTGCTTTAACCAGTATCAGCTCTACAAGCTACAGTCTCTTGATGAAGGAGAAAAGATGAGGATATGAATCTGTCAAGTTTGGAATATTTTTTCTCTACAGCTCTGTTAAATGACTGAAGACAATAATGCTTCAGTATATTCTGAGAATAGCTCATTTGTTCTTTATTTCAGTGCCACAGAAAAGATTATTTGCAACTATTCACTTCCTTACAAAATATTCAGATTCTTCAATGAAAACAGTTTCCCACATTGTGTAGCCACCCACGCAGCTACATTTGAAAGTGAATGAAAAGCTGTGCTCAACGATGCCGAATGTCAACCTCTTACTGTTCTCCAGCCCTACTGAGCCACTCTTCTTCCGCATCTGCCCAAGGAGAAGTGTTGAACACAAGCTGGATTTTGTTGACTGAGTACAAATGAAGGCAACAAAGGCATCAGATGACTGTGACTGAAGCGATTTCTGATGACTGTAATCTGTGTCTAAAGTTGTTTCGTTTCTGGCAAACTAAAAGCAAATTTAAGCTGGTTAGGAATTAATTATAACGTATAACAGATCATAAGTAGTAATGGGATAGAAAACATTCTCCCTTCTACTTTAAGCTACTGGTGTAAGCTCTGACCAGTTCAAAGGCGATCAGAAGCCAGCAGCACTTACTGACCAGTTAGCGGTCTAGGTGAAGCAGCCTGGTGGTTTAAGTCCACTCCCTAATCATGTGTACCAGCACCATCTTAATTAGCACTCACGGCAGCCATCCCAGCAGAGCAGGGACACCGGCTGCCAGGCACGAAGCTCAGTGCACACGAACCAAATCCCTCAATGAACGTCGATTCCAATCTGTGTGTCTTTCAACACAGCAAACAACTTGAAATTCAGCTATTTATCTTACAGTGAAGGGCCCAGCCCACGCGTGCTGTTGACCTTGGGGTGAGAGATGCCTCCAAAATGAACACTGCACAGGTAGCTCCTCTGTAGAACAGCAAGATCTCCTACTTGCTAACTCATATTTAAATGCCTTTAAACCTGAAATGCAGCTCCAATCTTGTCCTCTCTTGAATGAGCATAATTGCTCCTTAGTGTGAACTCGCCTGCAGGTTGGTACTGACACAGCCTTGAACATTCAGAGCTCCACCACGTGCCTGCTGTGCATCTGGCAGCCCAGCAAGCAGCCTGGCCTCCCCAGCAAACAGGGCAGAAACTGCCCAGAATACACAGGAATACATCCACAGCGTTCAGGTAACCTGAACACAACAACCCGCCCTACCTCACAAGTGGAGAAAGGCACTGTGCAATTGCACCGTCCTTCTGCAAGTCCCTCCTGAGCACAACACCACGACCTGTCGTCAGCTCTTCAAAAACTCCAGTGCTGCTTCCCCTGTGTTTCTCAAACCCTATTCAGGCATTTCTGCAATCTGAACCCCAATGAGGTGTGAAGGCTTAGGCCAACATACCACTTTTCCCTTCCCGTCATCCCACGTGTCTGCAGAACTGGATCCGTCCATCCCTCGCTCTGCCCAGCTGTTGGGATCAGCGTGCTGCATCTCCACAACCTGCTGCTCTGCCAGAGTGCACATCTGCCCTGCACACATCTGCACCGCAGCATCGCCTCCCGGCTCCTTTAAGAGAGGGCTGAGAGATGTCAGTACATGGAAGAAATGCAGGGAGAAAAAAAAGAAAGAGTTGCTCTTCTTTAAGAGCTGGCTGGAATGGAGAGCTATCTTCATAAATAGACAGGAAACAGAAAAGACTAATGTTGGGCAGATGACAGATCTCTGAATTCAGTTAACTGGCCTTCAAGATATGAACTGTTCTATTAAACATAGAGGCATTATGTTGGTCATCCACTTTAAGCCCAAGAGTGATTAAAATGCTGGCAGAAAATAAAAACTGGCTATTGAAGAGCTTGCCCCGAGGTCCTAATTTCAAATCAAATTTTACAGCGCCGCACAGGAACAATGGCAGCCCAGTACTCTAAGTCTTCTTTTTGTCACTTTGTACAAAGAAACCCCCTCAAACTCTCTCAAAGAACAATGGCCCCTCTAGATTCACAACAACGCCAAGAATGGGCTCAAACCATACAAAAACACATTTTAAAAATACATTTTACACTGCCCTTGACATTTGAGATAAATAGAAGCCAATGCATTGAAATTCCAAGTATTTTTTATATCCTTTCACAATGTGAATTTTTTATTTTCCCCAATCTACTTGATCTTTGACATTCTGGCCTCTGCTAAAGAAGGACACAGCAGAGCAGTCAAAGAAATTAATTATGCAGATAATTGCATTTTATTAAAATGATTACCGTAGCAGAGAATCAACAAATGACAGCTACACGAACCTGGCCCCCAGAAGAAATCAAGAGGACACAAACAGTTCATTTTTAATTGAAAAACTTCTCAGCTATTAACATTTAATTATCTGTTACTGATATACGGCACCATTTTAATTAGCATTTTTCTATACATCAGGTTTGCCTTTTGGTCAGAACTCTTTTCAGAAGTTCTGCCGAGCCGCCTCACGTTCCTACAGCACGGGCTTGTTTGAATTTGGCAGCCTGGATACAGACAGTTGTTTCCTAGTGAACAGCACACAAGACCATATGTTTCAACGTTTAAGCAATTTAGAATCAGAGGTATAATTCTGAGTGTCCTTAGCAGAAATTGTATGTTAAATACCCAAAGGATCTGAGCTGTACAAGAGATACAGCCTTTTTTAGCACTTTTCCCATAGCAACAAAACCACTCTACGCTACTTATATCATATCCTCGAACCACAAGCACGCTGCGAGCGCTGGGAGCCGACTGGAGCCGGCAGCCATCCACGTCCAGGATGCTGGGCCACAAATGTCCTCCCTTCCCCACACCTATCTCCATCCACACCCACCCCTACACCTTCAGTAGGGTTTGCACCCCGTCTCCTGATTTGCAGACATCCGTTTTGTATGAAGACAGAAGGCTGTGGGGTGAGCTCACTGCAGCATTTCAGTACCTAAAGGGAGCCTACAAACAGGAGGGGAATCAACTCTTTGAAAGGGTAGAGAACTGCAGGACGAGGGGAAATGGTTTTAAGTTGAGGGAGGGGAGATTTAGGTTGGATGTCAGGGGGAAATTCTTTACAGAGAGTGGTGAGGTGCTGGAACAGCTGCCCAGAGAGGCTGTGGATGCCCCGTCCCTGGAGGTGTTCAAGGCCAGGTTGGATGGGGCCCTGGGCAGCCTGGTCTAGCATTAAATGGGGAGGTTGGTGGCCCTGCATGTGGCAGGAGGGTTGGAGACTCGTGATGCTTGAGGTCCCTTCCAACCCTGGCCATTCTGTGATTCTGTGAAAGCCAAGACCAACGTGCTGCTTGTGTTGCCCTCCTCATTTCTGGGACAATTAACAGAACCAGCATCCTGGGGTCAAAGCAAGGTGCAGCCAATGTCTGTCTCCAAAGGGCTATGCCCTCATGATGCTCCTTTAATGAACTTTAATGTTCCACTTCCCTCAAACGGGACCAGAACGGTGCAGAACACCGACCTGCCATGGGAGAAGCCCATGGGACAGAGAGATGCTCTGAGGCTGTGAGTACCACAGGAATCCGCAAACTTCTACCATTTCCTGATCTTTCTGTCCCACATCACAGTCACTTACTCTTGGATCTTTCAAACCACCACTTTACAGACAACTAGAACAGCAAACAGTTGGAATGTGCCATGCAGGATGCAAGCATGCCCTGCTGCTGCTGGCAGCCAGGAGCTGGCAGTGCTCGTGCTCTGCCCTGCCTGCTGCAATGCACTCTGCAGTACTTTTTTTTATTTTAATTTTCCATCCCATATTAAGTAAGAAAACCAGAGACAGTGCTCAAAAACACTTCCCGACAGCTTTCATTAAAAAACTGCCATTAAGTAACAAGTATTACATTACTAATTACAGTGTCTGGATGTAAAATTTGTTCTCAAAATATTTGTCAGTAGGTGCTTTAGTTTGGTGAATGTTCTGTCTTTCTGTCATTTCCACTTGGTACCTGGTACAGAAATTCACTGCAAATGCATGAGTGATTCTGAGTGATTAAAACAAGCAAGCAAAACCTCCAGAAGTAATTCCATTTGTGGGCATTTCCTTTAACAGCATTAATAATCTAATGCATTTAAAAGGAAGATTTAGAACTACAATTCACTTGTATTTCATAGGATTAAAAATGCAATATATGTAATAAATTCACAGTATCTAAACGCAAACACATCTAGGCATTCTGACAGTACCTGTATTTGTTGGGAATTACTGCAGTATGGAGACCTTTGTAGGTCATTCAGACTTTGTTTCAATCTACTTCCATGATACAGAATTCCAAGGAAACTTTTATTGTTCAGATAAGTGTACATGAAAATCTGCATTCAGCTGGACGTGGGTTTGGAATACGCTGATAGGACAGACAGCTGAGCGCAGGTTTCTCATCAGTACCTTCGTAGTACAATAATCCATCTTTTGTGGCCCATACGCCCAGTACAACCTCTTCTGTAAACTTCTTTACCTCCTGTACCACCCCTAACAAGTTCACAATAAAATGTTTAACAAAACGGCTCATGTTATTTCCTTACTCTGAAATACCACAGCGTGAGAACACCCAAAGGGATTTCGTATGCTGGAATCTTGTATCACAGCACACGTCTCCTCTGCTGGAACTAGGAGCATTCTGAGTAGAAAACAATAGGTTAAATGAAGACATGCTTTAAAGGAGAGAGGGAATGGAGGGCACAGCAGCACCAGCACTGGGCACGGAGGAGCCCTGCGTGTGCCCTTCCCAACCAGCACACAGCGTTCTCACCTCCCCTTCAGCAGAAATCCCACCCTGACTGAGGAACGCTGTCCTCCAAACAAGCACAGTTCCACGAAACGTATCTCCACTGCAAAAACATTTCATAAAAACATTCCCATCCCATTCTGATTTTAATTTGCACTCCGTTTTCACTCAGTCAACGCAAAGAAGCACTGCAGACAGCAGTGGGATTTCTCCCTGCACAGCGCATTGCTTTGCAAGTGCCCAGAGAGCAGCATGAAGTCATGGCGACTTCTGGGCACACCAGGCAAAATCAGCATGTATGAAAATTAAGGTCTAACTAACTAAATAAAATGCTCGACTCCCTGGCTACATCTAATAGTAAGACTAAATAAAGTCCTTACCAGAAAAAAAGGCACACCGAGGGAAAAAAAGATTGTTATTTTTAACACTGATAATTTTGTTTAAAAGAAGATTCCTTCCTGTGTTTCATCATTTTACGTTATGTACTAATATAGAAACTAATGTGGGAAAAAAAAGTTCAGAAAAATCCAGGCCCAAAATACTATGGAAAAAAAGAAGCACCAAATGTAAAGGTCCCGCAATATTTGGTATCTTTAGATTTTTCTGCGCTGGTTCACATGACCCCCGCCTTATTTTTAGAAAGGCAGCAGCTCCCTCTTGGACACGGTGCAATACCTTGTACCCAAATGCTGCTTTGCACAAATAAACCACAGAAAGTGTTGACTTAAAAATAAAACATTGGAAAAGGAGAAAGTTTTTTTTTCTCTGCGAAAATTTCCGGAAAAGCTGTAAACAAAGGCAGGTTTGGCTCGGCGGTGGAGCGGCTCTGTTGAGCTGTTGAGGATGGAGAACATATCAAACCTCACAGAGTGAGGAAATGTTTGTAAAACAGTTAGTAAATCACAGGCAGCAAGGTCACCGTGTTTAACAGCGGGAATGACACTCTGCCAAAACCCCAGCTGTGAAAGGGCGCACACACACGCGGGCTCCTGTCTCACTTATTCCTCTTCAGATCCGATTTTCCGTTTTTTAAAAACAACTTTTTCTTTAGAAGGAGCAAAAATCTACAGGATTTCAAACTGGGGGCGTCTGCCAGGACTGACACATCCATCCATCACAGCGTCAAGAGCCGGGGTTGTTTTACCCAATGGAGGTGAGCTGGATCCCAGTGTGTGCTCAGCTGTGCACCCACACTCACACACAGGGAAGAAAAGCAGCAACGTGTGTCTCTGAGAAGTGGCACAGACAGAAGGTGAAACTACACGTTTTTCAGGACGCACGCTGCAAACCCATGTAGGCATACGGGGAGAGTAATTCATCTTATGCCAAAAAACCCAGGAATTATTATTTCAAGTTGAAGAGTTGTCATGAAATCACTTCATAATATGGAGAGATTTATAAATGACTCACCTGCTACTGTGGAAATCAAACATCCTGCGGTGTGTCACTGGCAGGCAGCACATAGCAGAGGAAGTACTTAAGCACATACTTGACTCCAGCTCCTCGCATGTTTGAAGTTAAGCATGTATGTAAGTGCTTTGTTGGACTGCGGCCTATATGCTGGATAGCCATGATATAAAGAAAAAAGATGCCTTCCAAATTAATTCTATATTAAGTGTCTATTATAATGTTGGGCTTTAAATCACAGTTTACGATGAGGTTTTAAATGGCCTCATTCCTCCACTCACTGCATTATGCATCAGTGTGAGTCAGAATGGGGGACAAAGCCTTGCTCTCCTGGGCCGTCCAACTGACTGCACCCACATGGCACTGCTCCCTCCTTCAGGCACAGGACAGCCATGCTGCACTCATACAGCCACAGGTGGTAGGGGATTAAACAGGAAATTATTTTATCCAGGCATGTTAAACACATGACACCACGCCATTAGAGTTTAACACCAACACAGAACACGTTCTTGCTTCATATAGCAGGAAAAACCAGGAATACAGAAGGAATGATGTGAGAATTGGCCAAAACAGATGTTTCAGCATCAGAGATTTGTGTGTTGGGGCATCAGTAACCCTGGGGGGCATGCAGGCTCCTTCCTACAAGAAGGAATGCCTTAAGCCATAGTATCTTCACTGGTTTTGTGCTTCAAAACCAAAGGTAGGAAGAAAAGCTATCCTTCGTACAAATATGGAAAAGCACCCACGAAAAACCATGAGTGAAGCTTCACTCATGTAAGGAAAAAGTAAGTTAAAAGCAAGGGAATAAAATTGAGGGCAACTACCATACATGTATGTTTATGGCAAGGCTCATCGTATTCACAGCCACAGAAGTCTGGCTGACCACAACTACCAGGAGCTCTGTCAACCAGTGCATCAGCAGGAAGGGAAAATTCATTCCAGAGGAAATTAAATAAAAAATCCCAAGTCAGGATGGTCAGTTTATAATTATGTAAACTTGAAAGGGAGTTTAAGCACAGTAGTGTAACTTCAATCACTTTTACCCATCTCTGTTTTAAGCAGAGACTCCTTAAAGAGAAAATCCTACAGTGAAATGATGGCCCTGACTATTAATTAACCAGTTCTGTGTGTTGCACATGTCCATGCGGCCAATCTTCTGGAAAGGAATTAGTGTTCCATTTTATGGATTCTTCTTTGCTCATTACATGAACTTTTCAGCACGTCAGCTACTGTACAGTTTATTTTTCAGTCTTTTCTTCTTCTTTGGTATTCCACATTCAAGTTCTGTTCAGTAATATGGGTCAGTTGTTCTTTGCTGAGCAGTTCAATGAGATTAAATCAACAATACGTTTTAAACTGCCGGTACATAAGTTAAAATTTACCTCCCTTAATCCATGCAATGTGCTCTAGAGTGGTACTCCAAGAACCAGAGATGTTAATTAACAGACAATACGTTTACCATTTAATTACCAAAAGTTCAAAGGAAAGCTCTTGTTATAACGTTGCCACCTCCTGTTTAATGCACAACCCCTCCTTCCACTTCTGCATGGGACATCTGTGCCTGTGCCATCGCTGAAACACTCAGCAGCCCGTTCCAATCCACACAGTCTTAGTCTGCACGAACAGGAATTTATTTATTACCAATGCAGTTAAAACTGAACAGATAAACGCTTCAGAAGGAGCTGACAGGGTCCAGAAATTCACAAGACCCTGTTGTTACAGGTGGGTGCTCCTCTTTTCACCAGCGCAGGAAGCTTCCCTTCAGATACAAAAGCAGCGTTGCCTGCTGGTTTTTCTAAGCACCAGTTACAAGGGATAACAATTACCACTGCCCCTCCTTGTTTACCCCCCCCCCACAAAATGTGCAAGGCAGACTGAGTCCTGAGAAAGATATTTATTTGACTTGGATTCTGGACCTGAAATTATTCAAGTACATCTCCTGGATGTTACCAATACTTCCTACTGGTTACTTCACTCAACAGTGCTTGAAACACTTTACATTTTCTCTCACCTTGCTCTCTGCTTCTGTTCAACACTGTGAGTAACCAAATTTACACCAGTGAGTTTTAATATCTGTTCAAACTGCTGCTTGTGAGGGTTTCCAGCCATACTGCCATGTAATACTGCCATGCTCAAACAGCATCTCTCTTATGGCTACTAAGATTTACAGACAACAAATATTCCAGAAGCTTATCTGACTTGTTATTTTGTAAGCAGAGAGATGCTTCAATGCAGATGGCCTAATTGCTGCTGCAACGTTTGAAGGAAATGCATCCCTTGCTCTTTTCACCCGGTGCACCACCACCCACTGCCTTCAAATTCTTGTCCTATTTAGACTCCCTCGACCCCGGCCAGCTCTGCAGTCTCTGAAGTTTGATTCGCAGAATTGAAACTTGAAAAAATTGAAATTAACTTTGTCAAGACAGAAACCAAACAGCAGCCTTCAGAGGAAATGTCGCTGCTCGCCCTTTAAATTATTGTTTTCTTTCTCCCCGCTGAGCTTTTCTGCTGAGCTCACTGCTTTGCAGGTAGAGCCTGGCTCAAGTTTCCCCCTCTAAAATTAACCCGTGGTATCTGGTCTTTGCAAGCACTTCTTCAGAAAGACAAGAGTTAAGAGAGAAAAGTCAGAAGTCTGAAGCTAGAAACTACAGAAGGAAATCAAGCAGCTTATTAATACCTATATTAGTTTTTCTTCTTACAATTCCTGTTAATCCTTTACGTTACTAAAACCTTCAAAGTAATCTGATTTTAGTACGTGTTCAATTAAACTGTAAGAGTCTCCAAGTACATTTTTCATTAAAAGTCAAATGACTATTTCTGAGTAAAAATGCTGCCAGACAATCTTCATTTCTTCAGTAACTACTTCAGTGGTCGCTGCGAAGCACCTCCAGCCCTCTGACACCCTCTGCCCACGTCTGCCTGACATCAGCACTCTGCTCTCACCCAGGCTGGCCTTATCTCCAGCTCAGACTGCTGGCCCCGGCCGGGCCGGGTGGTGTTTCCAATTTCCTTATATAACAAGGCTCTAATGTTGGGCAGGAAGTGGGCAGATACTGAGAAATCAGGGAGGATAAAAGGCACTAGACCCATAACCCCTGGGGTCAAGAGGGTATGACTTCAGGGCCTAGCAGTAAGGTGGAAGGATGTGTTCAGGTAGTCTTAAATTACCTTGTTTTACTGGTCTTTTCCAAGAGGAAGAGTGATAAGATCAAGAGCAGAAGATCATATCGCATACACGAATATACTCACAGGGCTAACACGAACATTGCTTCCTTTTCTAACTGTAAGTAGTTTCAGTCAACTTTCTGGAGATGAAAAATATTCTCCCCTACAACGTAGCTGTGATTTCACATTTGGAAGAACTGCAATGCAGAAAAGCCATCCAAAAGCTCTCAGCCTGCCTGGGAGCAATTACAGAAGCAAAGGATGAACGTGTAGGACCATAAGGCAGTTCTGTTTTCCAAAGACTGGCAGGTGTAGGCACAAGTACAATGAATTGTATGTGCATAACAGAGCTTTGGCCATACGCACTGCATTTAACATGTCTGCAGCAGAAAGAACAGAAATCCTCTCCCCATCACTGATGAAGCAGTGAAGTCCCTGTTTTCAACATGTGTGCTTGAGTCATGACTTCATGATTGGCAAAGCTCCTGATGGCCATGGGGATGTAGGAGCCACCATCACAGAACACCAGCTGCAGCACCTGCCTGACACCACCACGTGGATGGCAATGACACTGAAGGAAAGAATGTTTAATGACCCCAACCCCCCAACTTTTTAAAGACTAGAACTAAGAATTTCTCAATCTTATGAAGAAGATGGTAAATAACTGAAATTATGGTACCATCTGAAGAAAGAAGACTCTGAATTTCCAAGGAAATTCCACCTTTGTGGACAGGGTTTTGAACAGATCTCTGCTTAAGATTTGCCTTTGGCTTGACAGATGAGAACGTGCTGAGAGCAGAACTACAGGTAAAAGCAAATTACAGCAACGTGCTGCAACCATCAGTTAGAAGTCAGAGGCAAAGCCAACCTAACCTTTGTCTTCTCTTCCCTTGGATCTGAATATATTCAGTGCATTTGGTACACGGAGACATGAACGGAGCATAAATCTTCACATGATTCTTCAATCTGTCTACAAATGAGCATGTCATTACACATAAAGTATTCTATACAATATATGTGCTTCCCTTTCAAACAGCTAAGGAGTGTATCAGACACCATGGTAAACACAGAAAACCGAGCGTGAATACCAATAAATGCAAGCCTTCCGTCTCGGAAACTCTTCACTTATTTGATTAAGTTAGGTGAAAAACAGAGCAGTCATGCTTGTAGCTTTTCTTCCTTTTTCCTTTCCTCCACTCTTTTTATTCCTAATGCGAATCGGAAGTCTATGTGGAGCAGCCTGGCTAGCCCCAGCCTAACCTCCCCATCTGGAAGGGAACTAACCAGCCTTGGGGCTACTTCCAACCCTTCCCAGCTGTTGGGTTCGGGTTTTTTGTTTTTGCGGGCTTGAGAAAGCATATTTATATAAATGATTGCCATATCCTTTGCCAGCTGTTGACCCTGCTCTTGTCCCGGTTGGGGCATGTTTTTCATTTTTAGCGGCCACAGACTGGAACTGACCCTGACAGAGTCAGCACGCTATGCAAACAGCTTCACGCGCTCTCGCCGGAGCAGACGAGACAATGGGTGCCCAGTGTGAGCCGCCGACCGGTGTTTCCCTCTGGGCGACTGTCACAGGGCCCAGGGCTGGAAGCACCGCTTTGGAAAAATAAATGCAGAGATTCACAGCGCTGTCGGGAGGCTTCCTGCCCCGTCCAGCAGCAGCAGGGGCTCAGACAGTGCTCCTCTCAGCCCAAAGGCCAACAGGAACGCAGGCCGAAGGCGCCTTCTCTGGGCCTCATCTCACGTCAGGTAGCAGAAAGTTTCCTGCACTGAGCTGACATAACTTTGCAGAGCTGTGTTCCTCAACCTGCGTTTCCTCCTGCGGAATGAGGAGCTGATGAGCCTTCACCAAAACCTTAGATAAAAATAGTAGTTAAATCATCCACTAAAATAATAACAATAAAAAAATCAATAGCGACCTACAGCAATAAAGTTTTCAGATCAATACATCTGACAAGGAAAACTGCTTTCTGTGTATCCCAAAGCACCGTGGAACACATGCAGGATGCTGAACGCTCCCTTCCCTCCCGGTCACCTGTAGCTGTGCAGGAGCTCTGAGCTTATGGAGAAGTTCTGTGTGAGAGGGGAACGCTCCCCACAAATGCTCCTAAAGAAACGCAGCTCCTCGCTCCGACCGTCCCCTCATTATCTAACACTGCTGAAGTTAAATGGGACACAGACAATGAACCGCAGCCCTTACAACTTTCATAAGCATTATCAGGTTTTTTGATAATAAGTAGAGGTGGCATATGTGTTCTGTTTAGTATGCAGGAGAGCCTCATTTTATTCTCAATGCACAGATTTAATTAAAAATAAATTTACTGTTAACGCTTAAAGTGGTGCCAAGATTATCCAAACAGAAGGTTTATGATACTTAATAATTGATAAGAGGAGGGAAGTTCACAGATTGCGACTGATTATTATTTAGTGGGTCTGTTTGCAAAGGTGAAGGTGGCACTGCAGCCAGCCAAAAGGAAAAAAACCCTTTCTGTTATCAGCTGTGTGCTCACAAAAATGTGCCTCCAGCAAACACTTTCCAGAAGCATTTGGAAGGAAGCAGATTACAGATCACGACAGATTCACTGTTACTTCGAGTAATAGAGGGCATTCCACATGTTTTCTAACACATCAGTCTCAGTGCAGGTCTGCCCAAAGGAGCTTTATTTACACACGTACTTTTGTTATTACTGTAATTTTTAATACCAGCACGCACAGATCAGCTTCTGTAAGGCAGCGATTCTCAGCTTGGATTTCAAACCAGCTTTAGCACGATGTGCCAGAAATTTCCACAAGTGCTGAGAGAATTAACTGATGGGATCTTTGAAGCCTCTCTATCCCAGATTAACTAATGAAAAATCTGTGAAATCACAGTTCAATCTTCTTTTTTCTGTGCCTAGCTGTGTTTGCAGCGGTTGGGATGACAAGATGCTCCCAAGCCATCTGGTCCCTCGCGCAGGATTTGATTCAGAAAATTAATAGCAACACCATGGGTGTGCACACACTGCCACAATCCAGCAGTGCAGTCCTGTTACACAACGGGATGTGTGAGGGCTGCTGCCTGGTGCTGCTGTCAGCCGTGCCTCCATCACAGCTGCCCAAACTGCAGGGAGAAACACCCGACCTGGGCACCCCCGTCAGAACAAAAAGGGAAAAATATTTTCCTACTTTCATGTATTATGCAAATGTAATATCTGTAAGTAATGTGGCTTTGTCCTCTTGTCAGTGCTATCCAGCATTTATCGGCCTACAAATGCCATTTTTTCTTTCCTACTGCACACTTCTCACACACGAGCAAAGGATGCATGAGAGGCAGACAGGACGTTCTGTGCACAGCCCTAATTCAGAACACCGAAAGGACAGGACAGGGGCTGCAAAGCAACTTCAGTGAGAGTAACTCAGAAAACCCACGATTCTGCATGGAAAAGGAAAAGCAGGCAAGCTGTTTGGCAGGAGCACTGCTTGCCAGAAGCGACTTAGGGTTAAAAGAAACTTCCATGAATTATCTATGTTAGATAAATTGTGTATTAAAATGTTACTTTAAAAGATTATTTTAGTTTGGTTCAAGATGAACATCTTACTATATTTTACATAATTCAGAGCTCATTCCCATTAAAATTCATTAGATCTGTGTATTCAAATCCACAAGGTATCTTTGGAAACACTAAGCTAATGTGTTTAACTGCAACTGTAAATTTTCAGCTTTCTTGAAAGGGTTCCTAACAGAGTATTTTGGTGCAGCAGCAGTGCACGGCAGGGAGGCAATGGGAGCACTGAGAGGGGGACGGAGCAGGGGGACTGCAGGCAGGTACATTAACAGCCAGAGCAAAGAGATGTTCAGGGCTGTACACGATTCAAAACATGGTGTAAGTTGTAAATACAGGGAACGTTAATGGGAACAGTTTTGTCCCTTTTAACAGCACTGATGGATTTCAATACTGTTGTAACACGCTGCAACACATATGTGAAATCCTGGACAGCTTTTCAGTTATGAATTTTAAACTGGCTTCCAGAAAGCAGAGTATATAAAGAATATAATAAAAAAATCACTTTGGCTTTTGAGCATTAAAAGCAAAAGCTTCTCCAAAGGGCAGGAAGGTGAGGGCTCTGGGACGAATAGCCTTCTCCCTCACACCTGGCAGCTGCAGTGTGTGTGCTCAGTGAGGAGCAGCGAGCTGTGCTGCAGGACGGAGCCGTAATGCAGGATGGAGCTGTAATGCAGGATGAAGCTGTAATGCAGGATGGAGCAGTGCTGCAGGACGGAGCTGTAATGCAGGATGGAGCTGTAATGCAGGATGGAGCAGTGCTGCAGGATGGAACTGTAATACAGGATGGAGCTGCAATGCAGGATGGAGCAGTGCTGCAGGTTGGAGCAGTGCTGCACGCTGTCCCCATAGGGCACAGAGCAGCACCCCAGGGAGCTGCTTCTCAGCAGCAGGTCCTGCAAGGTGCTGCATTGTGTGCCCATCTTCCTCCTGCACACCGTGACTCCAGGTTCTTCTCGAGAGCCCTGGTCTGTGTGTTCCCGAAAGCCCTGACAGAAGTGGAAAACCCTCTGAGTGCGAAAGAGAAGCTGTGCACTTTTCTCAGTGCCTCCTCTACCTCGGTGGCCGCAGTTCACATTTCAGACCCCGCTGCCACCAATCTTTTCTATTCTGTGACACGTCGGCTCGGCCTGACCCGGCTCCAGCCAAAGCCAATGGAAAACTCCCACTGCTTCCAAGCAGGAGGAAATTCAGCCCTAAGAGTTTAAAATTTAGTGCAAAGCTCAGGAAGCCCCAAGAACAGATGAAGATACAAAATCTCAGACTCTTTTTACCCCTCCCCTACAGCAACACCCAAACTCAAATCCTAGGAAGTATCTTACAGCCAAATTACCCCGAAGTTTCACAAAGTCCCAAAGGCCCCGGCATGCACAGGGCTGCAATGCCTCTGCCAGCCCTGGGTTAACAGCCGATGACCCTTCCCATTCCTAACCCCGAGCGCTGACCTCCTGACCCACCCCTGGTGCCGGTGTTTATAAGCATGTTGCCACTGGTGTAAATAAAAAAGGAACACAATGTGCTGAAATTGTTACTGGTGATGACAACCGACACACATTTTACACTGCCAGTGGGCAAAAACATCAATAAATAACTCCAAATCTGTTGTTAATGTGTTTAGAGCTTCTTGCACCGATCGTGTCATTTTCGCTGGTTTTCCTCTTTTCCTCTACACGGATCTTTATGGGACAAACAGAAGGCTTCCAACAAGGAAACCAGCCAAAAATAAGTCAGCCCGTGGATAAGGGTTAGTGGTAGCACTGCACAGCAGCCGGAATTTCCACCTTCCAACAGACTCCAAAGCAGTGTGAAAACCCACCACAACGCACAGCAAGCTGAATGGCACACTCTGAAAATCCTGCAGGTAAGAAAAGCACACGGCTCCTGGTGCAACACAGCGCAGGGCTGTGAGAGCTGCTGTCGTCCTGCAGCCCGCAGGGATCCACAAGAAGCCAACTGTATGATAAATTACCTTTTTGGAAGACTCTAAAAACTCCCAATGTAAAAATAGCGGAGGAGACAAAAAGGACAGCCCCTAACTGCTCACTTTTAGTTTTAAAACTAAGTCCTATATCTCGTTTTGATTCCTAACTCAATAATCTGTTTCTAGAAGAACATCAGAACGTAAGAAGTTCCCCAAGTGCTATTATCAGCCGTACGCTGGGCCTGATGCCTGGCTGGTTCTGCTGCTAACATGCTGAATCTTTTTCATTTTAATGGTGAACAGATAAAATCTATGTTTTGTTGTTTGCTGCGTCTACAATTCAATGAGACAAAAGGTACACGAGTGTGTCTGCAAAATGAACAAGTTATAAAAATGATTATAGTAGATGTAACAGCCTATAAAACATGATCAAATAATGGTCATCTTTCTTTCTCAAGAAGAAAAATTTGATTACATGTAATTGCAAAATCTAATTTATATTCTCCTACTTCCAATTTAAATTTCCACTTTTATGAAATATTCTCTGCTTCAAAGTTGTGCATGTGTAAAAGATGCTTTGACATGCTTCTAATTGATTCGTTTTACACTATCGAAAGGATAACAGTGATTTGGAAAAGAATTTTTTTCTGTCTTGCACACATCTCTCATTTGCCCATCTTAATTCAATTAAAGGAAGTAAGGACGGTTTGACCGATGAATGAACCATATTTTAACTGAGGACATTTCTATGTAAACTGGAGTAAACCAACCACTAATTCTCAGCCAGTTACTTCCGATCTGCAACTTTTATTTTGAAAGGTCACAGCATGGTCACAGAAAAGAAAGAGGATATTAAATGCTGGCAAGTATTTTATAATGGTGCAAAACTATTCTACAAAATGCTGGCAAGTGTTCCATGGCAGTGCAGAACTCCAGGCTGGTATCAAAAGCCAAAGGCTTTAAACTCAAAAGCAATTTATGTGCAGACGTTCTGTGTTTAGCCCTAGCTCAGCGTAGCTGGAAGTTAAACGCAACCCCTCTTTGCATGCAGTACCAAAATGCTTTGTGTAAAGACAAGGTGCAATGTATGGGGTGTGCTCTGCAGCTGTCCTGGGTCAGCACCTGCATGTCTCCTCACTAATCAATACTTACGAGTTCTGCTGTGAACTGCAGGAAAACCTTCATGTTCGAGTTGCAGCCTCCACGCTGACCTGGAATACCCAGGAATACCAGTATATATATTTAAAGGCAGCAAAGAGGTTAAAAGTGGAACAGAAGCAAGAATCTTCAGCTTCAATGCTTAATTTAAACACGCTCTATTATTTTCCTAGGATCTAGTGGAGATGGTGTCATCCACCTTGTACACATCAAGAAAGTTGTGAAGATAATGAGGGCATCTGTTTCCACATCAAGGAGGAAAGTTCTCCATCCTCAGCCTCTCCCCACATGTGAGCACTGGAAAGCAGGGGGAGGAATCACAGCACAGACCTGACCAGCCCCATGCAGGCAGGCAGGGTGCGGGGAGTGCTGGCTGATGTCAGCACCTCCTGTGAAGTACCGCCAGACAGAGATGACGATTTGAGGAGAAATATGAATGAACAGAATAGGCTGCCTATCATCTGCAGAATCAAACCCTTTGCACCTTTTGGACGCTGCACTTAACCTCCCTGCTTAACAGGAGAGGTGCTACAGTAGATAACAGAGGAGAGAATGTTACAGTAACGATCATTTTTTAGGCAATACTTGCTGACAGCATGCTGAAATGAGGATAAACACATGCCTACTGTCTCAAAACAGCAGCAAAGGCTGAACTTTTATTAAATAAACATGGCAACAACCTCACAGAAGCCCAGGGGCGAGATGCTCTGGCAGCAGTGAGGTGAGGATGATGAGGAATGCCCTTGTTGCAAAGGCTGCCTGAACCCAGCTGGTCACAGAGCACAAGGGCTGGAGGCTGAATGCCTGCTGCAGAGCGGGGCACATCAACAACAATTGCTCACCTGTGGAACAGCCACATCACAGATGAAAAAGAACTGAACGTGCTAACCCTGTCTATCAGGAAGGCCCCAAACCTGTCCTGTTCATGGTCACTGCAGATCCCTGACAGTACGTCCCGCTCCCACCTGACAGTACATCACCAGCACAACAGCTCCGCTTTGCTTCAAAAACACAGCTGAAGTTTGTGTCATTTTTCTCTGCCTGCGAGCTCCTTGGATGCCAGAGGTCCTCCAGCAAGCTGGGGGGGCACAGAGCAGAGCCAGGGGCACTTCCAACCGGCCACCAGAGAAATGCACAAATTCCGAGTGGGAGAGGCACACAGCTGCTCTGTTTTTCAGATACAAGAAGGGAATAAAAGACACACAGCATTCTCCCAGAACACTTTTTTTGAAAGATGACTGTCTCACCTCAGCCAAGGGTGGTGGTTTTGTTCCTTTTGGAGCAGTGGTTTTAGTTACTCGTCCTTTTAACAAATACTGAGGGTAGAAGTGAACGCAACCAATTTTCATCGGATTGGTATTTGTAGTTCTTCAGAAAAACTGGTTGTTGAAAACACAAAAACCCCAACAGTTTTTATATCTCCTTTTTCAGCACCCAGCCACAGCCTCCTTCCCTCCCAAAGCCCCCGCTGGCACCTGCATGGCACAGAGGCTGGAGCAGACCCTGCTCACATCATGCAGTGCCCAGCCCTGGGCAGCAGCTGCTCTCGGTGCAGGGACATCACTCACCATGCCGCATACCCAAGGGTTGTGCTGCAGGGACCTGCTCCAGCCCAACAGCTCACAGCAGCCCCGTTCACATCCAGCACAATAACTACCAGCACTAATGTGTTTAAGTGAGAAGAACCAGCACTGTTTAGCAGGTGACAAAAGCACGAAGGTTCTGTGAATGTAAAGGGAGAATGTGGCTAGAGCCAGCCAGAAGGCACTACTTTCATCTGTAAGGGGACACCACACCAATGAAGGAGGCCAACGCTGCCCCTCACACCGAGCACTGACAGCACAAAGCTGTGCCATGCTCCTCGTGGGGGAGGGAGGCAGAAGAGGGCTCTTCATCTTGGTTGGCACAGTCCATAAGGGACAGCAGCTCATACAGCAGGTAAGAGTTATTCCCATTTGTGAGTTTTTCCTGGAGCGAGAGCAAACTTCACTAAATATTCCTGCCTGCCTCTGTGTGCACAGAACGCCCGGCGCACATAAATCTGGAGTGCTATTACTCTTAGAGGACCCAGAATTACACACTGATGGAGCACAGGAATGGCTGCAGCCCCCTCACTGCTGGGACAGGCACAAAGCAGCCCCGGCACACCAAGCACCAGCACAGCTCCGTGCCCCGCGCGGTGGCAGTGGGACCGCCACCTCCAACCCCGCCATGCCACGTGTTAATGACCTCGCAGCAGCAGACAGATCCAGTCCTTCTGCTTTTCTTTCTCACTGAATGATTTCCCTAAAGCCAGAGCTGGGCAAAATGCCACTAATGCTGCCGTAAAACTCCCGCTGTGTTAGGAGGGAGGCAGGCGACTGAGGGTTAGGAGGTAATCAAGCTTACAGATTAAGGCTCGCTAAAGCTACAAGATCAGCACAGCTCGGGGTGTTTATTAACTCTTTGAAAACCACAATGTATGACTGTGCATCACACGAACATAAAGGACGTTTTCTAACAAGAGCTGACAGCTGAACTGTTTTGCAAGATTAATTCTAATTTGTGCCAAGCCGGGAATACAGAAGAAGCACTCTTTAAACCTATTTGGATCGATTTCATTTTAAAATGTACCTCAAACTACGAGACTGCACAAGCAAAAACCTCCCAAGAATTACAGAGAAGTAAAATTTGCTAATTATTCTTCCACTCAAAAACATCACCTTTAAATTAAACAGCAAACTGAAAGTCAATGAGTGAAAAGCACCTCTGCCCCCTCGGCACGTTAAAGCACTGACAACGGAGTGACTCGTTCTCAGCAGTGCAGAATGGGTTAATTTCTGAATATAAAATGAGGTTGCCACAATCTGGGTGTTTTTTGTTTTGTTTTGTTTGTAACACAAAGCAAAATATACTCTACAGATGCTTGATTAAAATGCAACAGCTGTTTATGGCGGTGCATTTTCCGCTAATTTACTGGGGCAGATTTTTCAAGGAGCCTTGTTTGATTGCATCTTCATTTGCATACACATTCATACAGAGCTGCCGGCCCAGTTGTCCCCAGCTTGGGTAAAATTTCAGGTTTAAATGCTCTCCAATACAACCAAGCAGCCCACGCCCATAGGAAAAAGAGTTTCAGGGGTGAAGTGTCACACCTCTGCCCCACCAACCCGATCCAACCTGCACCTCGTACGGATTTACTGCCTCACTCCAACAGTTCCCTTCTATGGCACTGTACACAAACAGTGTCTAATCTGCTCCTCACATCTGTCTGGCTAGGCCTGGTGCCTTTTTTTATTATTATTATTATTTCCCTTTTGTTTATTTGATCTATTGCATTCCTTAAGCTTGATGACTAATCCATATTATTAACAAATACAAAAGGGTTTATGTAAATTATGATGATGAACAAAAACAAATCACAATTATAACGTCGTTAAGTGAATTAGACAACAATGACTACAGCTTCCCTATCATAGATTGAGGCAGATGAATTTGAACTTTATTGACAGCAGCAGCAGAAAGCCTTAATCACTGAGCACCAGCACAGTCTGGTTTTCATAGGGTAATGGCCCATCTATATATTGATAACAAGGGTCTCATTCATCATAATTCATATTAAAAAAATCTCTTGCAAAACTAATGGAGGGAACGTGTGAAAAGTGATTGGATGGGTAAAACTGTACGGGGCTGGAAAGGCCTTAATTGATTTTATTGTGCTGTGTCTAAGCCTCCTCGCACAGTACATCAGATCTGTATCTAACTGCATTTCAATTGATTTTCACTGATAGGCTTCTTTCGTATGGCCAGGGCTTAAGTACTAAACTAATAAAAGGATGAAAGACTTTGTAATACAGATTCTGAAAATAATGTGCACACATGATTTCTATGGAAGAAAATTGAAGGCTATGTGTTTGTCTTAGCAAAGTGGCTACAACCAAACGTAATACAAAAAAATGCAACTAAGGTGAAGAACACTGCTCGGGACAGGGAGGGAGAGAAAGAAGGGGAAGTAAGGAAAAATGTCCCTTGGCTAAAATCAGGTTAATTGTAAGCAGAGCTGACTTCAATGGAGATGTACCTGCTCACATTAGGGGTGATTTTGACTGATATCCCAAACTTGATTGAACGCGATTCTAATTCACTTCAGATGCAGGTTCGTTCTTCACAGTTGTAAATAATGAGTCATACACGTTCTGCATTTCAACTACATGTCCTGATAAAGTTACCTGAAGTTAAGGAGTCGGTTCCTCACCGTCTTTGTACGACTGCATTCCTGGACCTTTACAATCCGAAATGTAACCTGTGGCAGTAACATTGTAAGAGACACATGACTGCCTCTAATTTCTTTTGCACACTTTAGATAACTGCTTACTCAAGAACATTGCTGAATTGGGCTTCCTATCAAAAAGTCACAATCAAGCTGAAAAAGGAATCTGGTGCAGATAAAATCTGATACACGGTCTGAATAACGGATCATATAAGCAACAGGTTCACTAGAAGGGAACACAGATTAAATGGAAAAAACTGTATATACAGAAAAATCTAAAATTGGGGAAACGTCTTCAAAACAATGGAATCTCATTTTTTTTTAGCATATATACTCTGCCATCATTTGCTAATACAATTGCAAACGACACTACCTGCTAGTCAGATGGCTTGTAACATCTGCATAACAAATGATAATGTATAAGAGTTGTTCTGGTTTTGTGCTCCTCCACAAGGCTCGGTGTTGATAATCTCCAAAGCACACCCATGATTCTTTAAATTAAACATAAGAATCTTGTCTCACAGTACAGCTAGGTTATCCATGTGTAAGAGCCCAAGCCAAGTAATTACACATCCGCTCAAAGGATTAGACACATAAGATTTCTTTAAATTTTTAATAAAACTGCACAGCTGTTGTAGGAAAAAAACTCTTTTGTTCTAGATTTTTTAAAACCATTAAGCTCAAAGTGATTCACAGTTATGCTTCAAGAAAAGTACTTTCCAAATATTTCTGCTAGGCACTTTTTTTAGTAGATTTAACATCAGTTTAACCTCATGGCGACAGACTGGAATCAGGGATAACCTAAAGGGAAGAGATCTGGGCGAGTTTGAAAGAACACTGCTCTGCTCTCCCCCAGAACACCTGCAGATGCATTTAACTCAGCAGTACAGTGCCTGCAGTGCACCTCAGCCCAGCCAGCTGTGCTGCCCTGCATGCTGCCCACGAGACACGCCGGGCTGCCACCTCCGTGCTGCCGTGCCATGGGACACAGCAAGCACGGCCCTGCTGAGCAACGTCAGTGGGAAGAACCAAACGGACACAGTGAGGGTGGACCGTGCAGAAGAGAGGGAGGGCTCCATTCAACAAAGGACAAAGACATATGAGCAGAAAGTGCAAGGTCAGGAATGTGAAATGTGAGTGCCCAGCAGTCAGACAAGACGGGGCAGAGTCCTGCTGCTATGGGAAGGAGATGGGGCAGCCATGGGCAGAGCCAGCACGGCTCCAGCACCCAACATCACACACATGCAGAAATATCCTGCTGTTCAGCACAGCTGACGTGCTGATCACCTGTGGGCAGGCTGGAAGCCTGAAAGTCAAAGGAGAAGCAAAGCAGCAAGATGAGGGGAACAGGAAGCCTGGCTCCTCCAGGGGAGGCTTTGCCATTTCAACTGCAAGCCAGCACATCAGGGACACCAACACCAGGGAAGAAAAACTATCTGAGTGGAAGGGCAGCACCAGCACAGCGCCAGGTGCACCTCTGAAGGGCTCAGGCACAGCTGTGGGACGGGGCAGGGTGGATCCCACCTCACTGACAGGGCTCTGACTTTGCACTGCGGTGTAAATCTGCCACCGCAGAGCTGTCGCAATAATATGCAATATTACTGAACAACCAATGGAGAGGATTTACAAGATAAACTATGGTATGCAGCTATATTTACAATGAATCTAAATCCCTAAAGATTTTAATGAACTGCAGCTGACCTTGATCAGTGATTCAAAGCCCAGAACAGCTTCTACTCTCTCACACATTACTAACCTTTGCTACAACATTTATCAATTTACCTTCTTGATCTCTCAAGCAGGTCATGTTTTCTAATCAGCCACTAGCTCAAAGACCTACATCCCAATTAAATTACTGAATGAAGACATGTTGGAATGCAGGCTTCGTTTGAAAGAATCAGCACTAAACACCCCTAAGGAGTGGATTCACCAAACCTCAACTGATTCTCTACACTTGAACTGATTTTCTAAACGTTTCTCTGTCACCTGCTGCTCAGAGTTACAATTGTTAAAGCTATCCCTGAAACACACAGCCTCCTCAGAGGCTTTTGTTTTTCCTTCCCCAAGTGCTCTCTATGTTACTTTGCCTGAATCTGACCTGAGCTTTACGTCACCCACCTGGTGGCTGCGAGCTTGTTGGGCTGCTGCGTCTGAAATCTTCGTTACACAAACCTACACAGATGGTTATTATTAAAGTCACTTCACTGACTTACAACTGCTCACACTTGAAGTGAGATGCTTATTAAGATGTCCACAAGATCTGAGCCTAATTTTTCCCTCTTTCAACGCAGCATGTGTATTTATGCCACTATGGAAGAAAGAGGCGCAGCCCTGGGGCCCCTCAGGACGGGGTGTCCCATGGCCCCTTCCCAAGCTGCCGTGAGGGAGCAGGCCGGGGGCTACAGCTCTGCCTAGCCAACGTGACAGCAGCCTGCAGGCAGGGCCCTGGTTTGGAATGCAGCTCGTGGGACCTGCAGCCAGGCCAGGAGCCGGCGCTGACAGGGCCGTGGTGCACAGCAGCCCCACACAGTAGCTGGACGCTTCCAGGATGCGATGCACATGTTGGGAATGAGTGCACCCAGCATGTGCTCGGCCTCGCTGGGTTGCTACAGGAATACCATGCATGCTGCTGTTAAGAGAGCACGCTGCAAACCCACGTAAAGGTACGGAAGCACCTGACACATTTATATCTATTTTCTTGTTTTTATTTTTTCAGTCACTTACAGGATTACTGAGCAGTAATGAAAAGTACTGATGAGTACAAAGCAATTCCCAACACATACGGGATCAAATCATATTTACAGTCGCAAAGACAGAGTTAAGTGTATCAGACAATCATCATCTTCAGGAAAACTTTGGATTCCAAGGGGACTTCCTCTGATTTGAGGAAGAAACTTAATTTTACTTGGGGGTCCTGGTTCCCAATGTTAGCACGCACTTGTTTCTACCAGATCCGTCCCCTGCAATGCCTCCCCTCACCTCACATTTCACAGGAAAATCAAGATTCAGTTAACGACCCATGCAAGACATGCAGAGGAATGTTTGCAATTCACAGATCCCTTCAGGTGCCATGAAGGTGGAAGAGATGCCATGAAGTAAGGAGTAAGCTGTGGTACTGCTGACCCACACTCACCCTTACAGTAAATTTGCTTTGTAATTCTAACCCCGTGCTGCAATAACACCTAGAAACTAACACCATCACTGCAAGTACCTGTGAAACAAATTTTTAGTATAGCAAAACTGTTTCAAAATACACAAGTGAATTCTGATATTGAAACTATGCCTATACTAAAGCTAATTGATTTCCTTGTTTCATCAATGCCTTCAAGATTAACCTGCTAAGATCTCTGGCCCTGCATTCATCTTTCTCCACTTCTCTGTACCGTTCTGCACATGCCAGTTAATTGCCCACATACATATATATTTTTCTGCAATAGTTATGGCAAAGACAATTTCCCAGCAGCAATGCAAGGGCTCTACGGAGGGTAACAGCACAGGACCTCTTCACTTAAGGAGTGCTTCAAGGTACACATGCCCTGTAGGCATTGTATTTTGATGACCTCTATCACTGGAAAATAAACAAACACTGCAAAACCAGATCCGTGATACCTGTAAGAAAATACTACTTGGACCAGGTCTAATTTATTTGTTGGCAGAGAAGATCTACTGGGCTTCATATAAAGTTCAATAGAAAAACATGTAATAGAGATATCTAGAATCATAACTGCAATAAAACAAGCTCTACATTTATCTGGCTGTTAAATGCAACCCTACATTTATTAGTAAAAAGGAATCAAATCTGGTTACAGCGTAAAACATCTCCCCTGCCCCTGGAGAGCAAACACCATCCATCACCACTGCCCACGGCCACACGGGGGGCATCGGCCTGCCCACAGCCCAGGGCACACAGAGCAGAGCTACGGACCCCAGGAACGCAGAGCAGCGCTCCCAACCCTGGGAGCAGAGAGCAGAACCCTGCTGCCCACAGCCCCCAGCTGCCCGGCTTCACCACTGTCCTCCCTTATTACTTTTAAATGAAGACATCATTGCACACCGAATACTCTTCCTAATTGTACACATCTTCCTTAATTATGAATTCATGAGAGCAAGAGGGTTTCCTTGGCGAGAGCTCCAAAATGTTCCTTCTGCATTGAGCTCAGTACGGCTGCTACCGACAGCACCGAAAATGAAATAACTTTGCCATCGTAACGCGGCCATGCGCCTCCTGCTAGGCTGTGACCTAATTGAGACTTTTGATCTTAGCTTTTTAGAAATGTTATTCCTCATAGCCTGTAAAACATTTTAACTACAGATCTCCTGCAATCGTTGCTGAAAGCTACAGGGAATTTAAAAAAAAAAAAGAAGAGAAAAAAAAAAGAGGGGGAAAAAAGTCAGTTTATCAAAGTCACTGGAAATACAAGGTATTAATTACGCTAAACGAAGAAATATGGGCATTTGGTTACTTCTGTGGGTCAGAACTATTTTAATCTGGCGCTGCCAGCCGGCTGCCTGTCGCTGCCCCACGCGTCCCCATCACCGCCGGATCACATCAAAGCCGCGGGAAGTGAGGAAAGCAGCGAGCGGCGCGGGGCCCCCGGGTGCCGAGGTCACAGATTGGGCTGAAACCACCACGTTGTTATCAATTACAATCGCCGATAAGGACACGACCTTTTTGGAGGCGCGTAACAGGGGGAGATTCACGCAACCGCCTTCCCCCGAACCGCTCCTGGCTGCAGGGGCCGAGAGGGAGAATAAAACCGCACAGCAGATCCTAATTCTCAAATGGGCACGAGTTAAAATATGGCACAGAGTCCAGTGCTGATAAGATACGCTCGGCTCAGCCGAACACAGCTCCCTTGATTCGGTTAGCCGAGCCAAACGCACGACAGAGCACAATTAAAGCAGAGGGGAAATTATATTTCTACCCTACAGACGGCTCTTGTGAAGTTTCATCAAAGCGAGCCCAAAAATGTCTTTATTGTAGCGAGACCTACAGCAGAAGCACACGTAACCGAAAACAAGGAGTGTTACACAGTAGTAAGTCACCTAGTAAAATAAAATATATTTTCAATAAAGATTAGTTCTGCTTTTTACTTCTTTCAATTCTTTGATCGAGTAATTTTGAACTATATAAAAGCAGGCAGCCCTGCCCGGCCGGCGCTCCTGCAGGCACTGCTCACAGCCCACCTCGCTGTGCTTCAGGTGCTGCAGCCCCGGCTCACGTGAGACAACAGCAGTTCGTGCTCACGTTTGTTGTGGGCATAACAGTGTAGGGAAAAAAAAAGCTGTGGGAACAGGGCATCCTCCTTCCCACCAGAATGAAAAGCAGCATCATGGCAAGCTGGCTGTAATATTTCAGTGTTTTAAAGTTTCAGAAAAGAAGCATTGAAAAAAAAAAAGATAGAGAAAGGCAGGATAGAACTTAAATCCTTAAAAAGATTTCCAGAAAGCTGGAAATCTAATTGATTCCCATTGCATTCAGAGCAAACAAAAAATGAGAACACAAGCGCTGTGAACCATCTTTGTTTCTGCACATTAAACCAGCACCCCAAATATTTACCAGCTCTGAAACAGATCTGAAACGTATCCAGTAGGATCAGTAAAACAGTTACAAAAGAGGTAATGATGTGAAACTGGAAGGCACAGAGCTCTGCTGTCCCAATCTAGTTACAGGTTTGGGGTTTACTACACTTTTCCCCCTAAGGGGACCAAGAGAGCCGTATATGGCAATACGGAATTGAACAGGGTTATTTCATACGCTGTTTGAATTTAGGATGAAGCTAATCGTAGGAAATACAGTCAGACTGCTTACAGGGCTGTGCAACGGGAAGAGAGGAGCAGCAGAACAGAGTCCTCAATCCTTTTGCAAACTTCACCGTCTGCACACAGAGAGAAAAATACACTTTACATTTTATAAACAGCCGTGAACAGAAGCTGAAGCATTTTGCCACTTCTGGGAAATCAATAAGTAAAAACAAGGCGCTCATTTGCAAATAATTTATGTGCCTTTTTTTGCTAATGCAGGACAATGTCTCAGTGAAAACGAGGGCAATAACTTTATTATCTCTGTAAATGCAATGCACTGCGAACACAGACTGATGGCACTGCGCTGCGCGCCGAACAACAGCACCGCTCCATCAGCTCCCAGCAGCAGCGCTACCGCGGAGCCGCGCAACTCCTTTAACGGAGCAAAACGCCCGAGCTTACGTAACCGAAACGAAGCCACGATTACTTCAGACGCTCTCGAGAAGCCGCTATTTGGCGAAGCTTAGGGCAGGATCATCGCTCCGGGCCGCGCTCCCGTCGGCACCTCCCGGCAGCGCCCCGAGGTGCGCGCCCCGCCCCGCCCCGCCGCTCCCGCAGTTCCCGCAGTCCCGCAGCGCGGCCCGGCCGCCCCCCCGCCATCCGCGCTGCACAGCCAAAGCTCCAGGCAGGTCTGAAGATCGCTACGTAGCGCAGGGAGGAGCAGGGCCGCCCGGCTGCGCGGGACCCGGGCCGGGTGCGCCGCCACGAAGGACGGAAGGCAGCGCCGGGAGCTCACCGGCCGTCCAGCCCCTCGAGTCTTTGCTATCCGCACACCTGAGCTCCTCGTCTGCAAAAAGGTGAAGGGAAAAAACCCTCCCGCGAAACTGCCGTTTGACACAGAATGTTACTGCACTCTGCTCGCAACTATTTGGTTAAGTAAGCCCGGCTGTG